>NC_080797.1:2419500-2719750 GCF_028018385.1 Neofelis nebulosa | reverse complement strand
TCCACTCGCTAGCTGGGATGCCGCCAGGTTCCTCAATCGCTTAACAAAGCCGAACGGGGACAAAAAGTCTTTCTAAGCTTCCAAAGCCTTACGGTGATGGTGTCCCTCTTACAGGGTCGTCGTATTAAGCAGGGCAAACGAAGCCCGTAGCGTAAGATCTAGCCTGAATTAACCTGCTAACCGCTCGCTTCCTTTCTTCCCTTTGGGTTGCGACTGGCAACTGCTCTTCAGAAGGGAAATGAGGCAGTTTTGTTTGGCCAGTGACCGACACTTCCTGCTCCCGCCTGGGGAAGGTCCTGTCTCCCTGCGGCCTGGCCCGTCTCCATCGCTGCCACGAGGTTCTTCCGTCGCTCATCCCCGCGGGGGACCTCTCTCTCTCTGACCGTCGGACAGTTCTGCCTGAGCTCTGACTGACCCCTTCTACGTCTCCCTAATCCGAGATCCCGCACCTTCTGGATCGTTCCTGGGAATCAATTCATGCCCTTTTCGCATGCTCTCCGACTTTCTCAGAGCAAAGTGTAGTGGGCCTGGGAAACGGGACTTGTAAACCTCAGAGACACATGGGGAACCACAGGCCAGCGGCCGGAACAGAAAGGGGGTCTGGCTCCAGCACCGCCACACCCACCTCTTTTCCTACAGGACACGGAAGCAGCCAAACTCAAAATATATCTTCAGTCTACATGAGCATATATCTCCCTCCCTAGAGTTCTGTGAGGTCATCGTTGAAGTACAGCAGTATCGCGGGTGTGTAAGGTGCACTGTCCATACTGAGATAGTCAAATTCTTCGTCCTCGTCCCGGATCCCGTTCTGTTCCAGGGTATGATCCATGTTCAGGTTCTTCCCCTCATATTTCCACGTATAGCTGGCAGCATGTGCGTTATAGGGGAGATAGCGGTGTAGGATTTCCCACATCGACTCCAGGGCCCCCACCTGCAACATGAAAGCACCCCCCACCCCCGGAATTCTGGAATGAACGCACACGCCCCCAAACAAAGGCCAGGAGCCCAAAAGATGACAGGGCTGGGATCAGAGAGCCTCCCTTGGTAGACCGTACTTTTAGGCACTTCACGGTCCCCAAGAGGAAGCATGCGGTGAACGGCCCCCAAGCGTTACGGTCCTTATGGCAGCCGCTTCTAACAAACAGCCTTAAAGGGTCACAGTCACTGCTGCCTCCCCTCACCCCTACAATCGAGGACACTAATAAGAGAGTCTGCTTACAGCCACTATCCCAAACACAGCACCGTAAGAGCTTCTCAGGACCGTCGTCACTGAGGTGCCTGAACTGTGCCCCGGGCTTATGTACCCCGTGATCCGGCCACGCCTCCGATTCCCCACCCTGGAGACCTAGGTGGTCTGCTCTCCCCGTCTGCCCCTGGAGGGGGAGAAAACGCTGCTCCCACTGGTCATGGAGATCTAAGGGCCTGAAGATCTCCTTGGCGATTTGCTGGGCTTCCCCGGTCCCCTCCGACCTGCCCTCAGGCACCAGTTCTCACCTCCAGCATGTGCTCCTGCGATGTGAGCGTGTTAATGATGCGGATGTTCCGGGTCTTGGCGGACAGCCGCCCCACCTCATAACGCGACCCCTGCCACCAGGGCTTCCCGAAATCATTGGCCCAGTCGGAACGGGGCAGCTGCGGCGGGACGTGCAGAAAGCGGCCCCAGGGGGTGCGGTATCTCAGGGTGCCGGTCAGCGGGTCTATGTGCTTGCGGATCTTTAAAGCGGGGTTCGGGGAGGGGCCTCGGAGCAGTCACCATCGCCGACCCCGGCCCGCCCCGGCTTCTCCTCCCCACCCCGCTCTCCGGTGTCCCTACCCACCCCGCCCCCCGCCCCCAACCCCGGGTTCCAGCAGAACTCACGTCTCTGGTCTTCGGATCGAACCAGTGGCTGATGTCCTGGCCTGCGACTTCTATGATGGGTTTTAGCAGCAGGTCTCCTGGGAAGGAGCAGCCGCAGTCAATGCTAGCCACCCAAGAACGGGGCACCGCCCCCCCGCCCCCCCCTCCCCCCAACGTACGCCCTGGCCTTGGCCCAGAGCACGGCCCCTACCCTTATACTCCTGAGCCAACGGTGTCAGGTCGTACACGGATCCCAGGTAAGATACCCAAAGGTCTTCCGGCCGGTTGTGTTGGGCCACCTCGGCCGGCGTGAAATACCGACGCAGGAAAAACTCAAAGTCTGGCCCGGCCACTAGGCCTCGGCGCGGCTTGGCTCTTGCACTATCGGCCACCATCTCCCGTTGCTTCGTCGCTCTCGGCACGCTCTCACTCACTGCATCTCTTCCCCCTCGCGAGCGCGTTTATCTGCTGACATGGAAACCATTGTCCCTCTCCGGCCACCGGCCACCGAGATCAAACACTGCGCGGGTAAGGAGGCGGAGCGTGGGCTGCGCGTGCTCACGGGAAACGTAGTCCGAGTCTGGCTTTCAAGGGATCGGGCTGCGTGCTCAAGGGTTCCGGGCGAAAGCGAACACCTTCCGTTTTCAGAGTGGTCTGGGCTACAAAGGGATATTTAGGACCGACTGTCTCGCGAGGCAGCAAAAGCAAGGGAGGGTGGGGTGGAGTGCGATTACGAAAAAAGGTATTCTCGCTAATTCCAGGGTCCCTAACGGCCAGGTCTAAAACTAAAGAGGCAAAACTTCTCGCGATATGTTAAGACATCCGGCGCCGTAGACCTCAGCGAGCCTCAGCGTCGGAGAAGAGAAGCTCGCGAGATCTCTGCAGTTGCCCAGGAGACTAAGAGGAGGAGAGGTGATCTCGCGAAAGAAGAGGGGTCGGGAGCACTCGCGAGATCTCAGACCACCGGACCCGAAAGGTTCTTAAGAAGTTGAAGGGCCCTCAGGAGGCCCGGGGGCAAATGGCCGGAGCCGGACCAACCATGCTGCTACGCGAGGAGAACGGTTGTTGCAGCCGGCGTCAAAGCAGCTCCAGCGCCGGGGTTAGCGCGGGCTCGAGTGCCGGGATTGAGGGGCAGCCGGGGAGCAAGATGGGGGGACGGAAGGGGGAACTGCAGCTCCCGGCAGCCTCTGGGCTTGGTGTGAGCGCCCCGCGGGCTGTCGGGAGCTGTGGTTCCGTGGGTGGGCGGCGCAGTCTCAGCGCGTGTCCCGCCCCGCGCAGGACTCAGACGGGGAGCGCGAGGACTCGCCGGCTGCGCGGGCCCGGCAGCAGCTGGAGGCGCTGCTCAACAAGACTATGCGCATTCGCATGACAGATGGACGGACCCTGGTCGGCTGCTTCTTGTGCACCGACCGCGACTGCAATGTCATCCTGGGCTCGGCGCAGGAGTTCCTCAAACCGTCGGGTCAGTGCCCGGGGAATGCGGCGGAGCCCTCACCGCGAGGCACCCCCCCCCCCACACACACACCCGCTGCACCCCAGTTTTCTGGGACTAGAAGGGGCGGGACCGACGCTGGCCTGCCTCCCTGATGCTCTGACCCTTCTTTCCAGATTCCTTCTCTGCGGGAGAACCCCGTGTGCTGGGCCTGGCCATGGTACCCGGCCACCACATCGTTTCTATTGAGGTGCAAAGAGAGAGCCTGGCAGGGCCTCCCTATCTCTGACCACGATCGCGCAGGCTTTTCAGACCATTAAACCTGTAAACGAAGTGGCTCGTGTCCGAGTGTAGCTGGGACGTCGGGAGCGCTCTCAGCCCTCCTTCACCCAGCCTGGGCGTCCGGGGGTGCCAAAGGTTCCCCGGGGTTCGGGGGGTGGGGATGAGCTAAGGACTAACAGGCCCCAGGGTGGGCCCCTCCATCTTCCCTCCCACGCTGCTGCTCCAGAATTGTGACTGGAGGGGGTGTCATCCTGCTCCGGAAGGCCCATTGTTTCCCTCCCCGGCCTGGCAACACCGAGTTCCTCCAAGCTGGGGTCAGAGAACGGGCTCGGGTCCCCAAGGGGAGCAGGGCAGGCGACAGAGGCTGGGCCCTCTCCTCTCTATTGATGGAGAGGTGACTTCAGGGTCAGGGACAGAGAGAGCTCTGGGGTCTGGCCAGGAAGAACGGGCTAATGCGATAAGGGAAGGCCAGGAGGCTGAAGGATGCGCTGTTGAGCCCCCCCCCCCCCCCCCCCCGCCCCATGTTTCCTGCTCCTGGGCATCGCGCGGGGGTGATAGAATCTGTGCCGTCTCACTGTTCCCAGGATCCCAAGCAACGCATTCAGTTCATCAATTCTTTATTGATGTGGGGTCACTCCTTACCCCTCGAACCTCGCCCCCCAGCCCGTAAATACTAGAGGAGCTGCACCGGGAAAGGAGGACGCGAGGTTCGTCCGAATGGTGGGAGGCGGGGAGGGCTGGGGGTGGAGTGGTGATGTGCACAGGGCCCAGCCCAGATGTCCAGGATTCAGATGTAGGTAGTAAGAAAGTGGGTTTTCCGGGGCGTGGCGGATTTCCGCCAGCTTTGGGTCCACAGATGCTCCGGTTCCCCCAAGGGGATGCTGGGACCCGGCTGGGGCAGGGGTGGGGACGGGGAAGGTCGGGAGACCCGGGGGCTTCAAGTCCTTGGGGCGACTGGAAGCGGGTGCGGTCGTGAAGGTACTTCCCGACTCGAGGGTCCTCAAACCCAGACCTTCCCTGATGTGGAGCCGGCCTGGGACCCTGGTGAGGCCCGGGTTGGCCGCGGCTGCGGGGCGCGCCGGCGCCGGTAAAGGGCTCGGCTGTAGGGCACGAGGCAGTCGGCCAGGCGGAGGCGCAGGCAAAGGCGGCGGTAGCTGGCCAGGGCGAGCACGAGCAGCGGCACGAGGAGCAGGAATCCGGTGACCAGCAGGGCCGTGAAGCCCGGGTCCCGCAGGTGCGCCGTGCAAGGCGGCGCCTGGGAGCGCAGGAACTGTGGGAGCAGAACCGGCGTCGGGCCCGAGCCGAGCGGCCCGGGCCCACGGACCCCACCGCCGCCTCCAGCACCGGGGTCCGCGGTCACCCGCGCACCTCGGGGCGCACGCTCACCTGGGAGTGGCAGAGGAAGCCGAAGCCCAGCATGGTGACAGCGGGCAGCAGGATGGTCCCCAGCACGAGCGCCAGCAGGAGGAGGTTGAAGGCCGCTACCAGCAGATTCTGGGCCGTGACCAGCACGGCGCAGGCCCAGCAGTCCAGGGGGTCCCGGGGCTCCGGGCCGCCGCCCGGAGCCGCTCGCTGCGCCCCGGGGACATCCGCCATGGTCGGCCTGGCTCCCGCCCGCCTGGGCCGCGGCCCTTATAGCCCTCTTTCCTGCCCCTCCCCCGGCCCGGCCTCTCCCCACCCCCCCTTATCCTGGAATGCGGCTCCGGGATCGGGCACCCCCCCCCCCCCCACCCCAGACCGAGGAGCGGACCGGCGCGCTGGACATTCCACAGGCGCCTCGGGGAGGGGCTCGCCCCGCCGGGGTCTGCGCGGGAGGCCCCGCCGGGCAGCCCTCCCCCCAAGTGCGCGCCCCGCTAGCCCCAGCACCGCTAGCCCCAGCACCGTATCCAAACCGGATGTTTTTCTCGGATTTTATTTTTAATATTAATATTCTCACACAAAAATCACCGAAAATAGGGGGAGGGTTGGGAAGACCCCTCTGCCCCTGGGGCAGAGAGACAGTGCAGTGCGAGGGGGCGGGACTGTAAACCCCCCACCCCTCCGCAGCCCCAGCGTGGGAGAAAAAAACCACCGACGGAAGGAAAATAAAGCCCCAGAGAAACTCATCCCGGGGTGTCCCTGCCCCAGTGAGGCCCTGGCCCTGGGCTGGTTCACGCTTAAAAAGAAAAGGGGGGGGGGGGGGGAGAGGTGTGAGGGGAAGGTCCACGTTTTTAAAGTTGGCCGGGGCTGGGAAGGACGGGGTTCCTTTTCCTCATAGTTCTTTCTTTAAAACTTTAAATTTTTTTATTTATTATTTTTTTTTACAAAATACCATTTCAGTTCCCACTTCTTCCCCTACAGTACAGGAGTCGCTCACCCTCAGGCGGGGTCGGGGTCGGGTCGGGAGTGGGGGCCTGGTCCGAGAAAGTGCAGGACGTCGGGGAGGGGAGCGGGTTTGAGCACCATGAGAACCCGGCTGGAGCCGCGGGCGGACGGGCGGAGACGGACGGGCCGGGCCCGGACACACACTGGGGCGCGGGGAGAGCCCGGCGGCGGGCGGTCCCTGGAGGGGCAGGCGGGATGGCTTGGGGGGTGCGGGAGGTCGGGTTTTCCCAAAAATGAATAAATAGAGGTGAGTGGGACTGTTATAAATTAAAAAACAAAACGAACAAAAAAAGAAAAACCAAAAACAACCAAGAACGAACAAACAAAAAAAGAAAAAAAACCCAGAAAATACAAAAATCATAACCAAGTGAATAAACAGAGACATGTACGGGGGGGGGGGGGGGGTCACAGCTAGCATTGGAAGTAAAAAAGGAGGTTCTGGGGGAGGGGTAAAGCCCATAGAAAGAATCTCATTAAAAACCTCGGCTGCCGTAACGTCTATGTACAAACACGAGCCGCGAGCGTCTGCGCCGGGCGGGCGGGCGGGCGGGCGGCGGCAGGCGGCAGGCGTGAGGGAACCCGTATGTGACCCCCGCCGCCGCCGCCGCCGGAGCCTGGTCCTTGTGTCTGTTGCTAGAAAGGCCAAAGTCGGTGAGGGGAGGCGCTGGCGGGCGAGGGGCTGCCAGCCCCCTCCCCCGTCTCCCATTTTTTTTTTTCCTTTTTTCCTCTTATTTGTTACAAAAAAAACTTTTTTTCTTAATAAATTAAGTGAGGGGGAGCTGCCAATGGGGCGGAAGGGCCGGGCCCGACACCCCCTTCCCGGCCAGAGGCGGGACCTAGGTCCAGCCCAGGCGTGTGCTGGTGGCCCCGCGGCGCCCTGCAGGCGGGCGGGCGGGCGGGGCGTCCGGCCTCATCGCGACGCGCTGGCGGGGGCCTGCGGGGAGAAAACCGGCGGCGGCGGCGGGCTCAGGCGCGGGGGCGGGCGCCCTGCTCCGCGCGCGCCCCGCGCCCCGCCCCCCCGCCCCCGCCCCGCCCCCCGGCCCCGGGGCGCGCCCGCCGGGCCCTCACCAGCGTGAAGGCGTCGTAGGCCTGCGCCAGCTCCTCGGTGCGGTATTGCTCCAGCACCACCACGCCCTGCAGGCCCGCGCTGCGCCGCCGCGCGCACGCCTCGCAGTGCACCAGGTACGTGTTGCGGCTGCCGTTCTCGCTGGTCACGAACAGGATGTTGAACACCTCCACCTGGGACGGGGCGCAGGGGAGGGGGGCGGTCACGGGGAGCGGGGGGCGGCGGCGGGGCGCCCCCCTCCAGGGCGCGGCGGGCCCACTCACGTCGCACTCGTTGCAGTAGTAGGCGGGCTCGTCCTTGACCCGGCCCTGGTAGGCGATCTTCTTCCCGGCCCGCACCAGGCTCTCGCGCTGCACCTGGCAGTGCTTCATGGACTGCAGGAGGCAGAACCTGCGCGCGCGCGCAGAGGGAGGGGAGGCGAGGGGGGCCGTGAGGCCGGCGGGGCGGGGCGGGGCGGGGCGGGGCCTCCCGGCTGGGGTCCCGGCCCCTGACCTGGGCATCGCTCACAGTGGACATGTGGCTCTTGTCTATTTGGGCCGCAGGAAAAGAAAGCTCAGCGGAGCGGGAGCGGGTGTAGTGCAGGGCGCGTGGTCTGGGGCCGAGAAGAAGGACGACGGGGTGGAATCCGACAGAAGGGACCAGAGCGGGGCCAAGGTGGGTGGAGATGGGCTCCTTCCCGAGTGGGGCGCTCACTTGATCATCTTGAACAGGTCCGGGTCGCTGATTTTGACCGTGCGAGCCACGTTCCAGGACACGTGAATCATGGGCACGATGGACTTGACGTTCTTCACCTCGTTCCACTCGTATCGTTCCAGGGCCAGCTGGTACTGATAGGCTGCGGGGCCAGAGGGGGAAACGGGGGCATCTCAAGCAGCCGCGGCCACGCCGGCCCCCCAGGCCCTCGCTTCCCTGGCAGCTGGCTGCCGTCCAGCTCGGCCACCCACGGGGCTCACCCTCCACGGGGCTCACCCCCCACGGGCCCCGCCCTCTCACCGGTGAGGGGCCCCACGTTCCAGGCAATGTTGTTGCACCAGCCGGTGGCCTGCACCCAGTGCACGGTGCCCGCGTTGATCCACACCAGGTCTCCGGGGCGCTGCACGAAGCGGTACACGGGGATATTGGAAGCATAGAGGTCATCCAGGATTGGCCACCAGGAACCAGTCAGGTAGTCCACGCCGTGCCTGCGCGGTGGCCACAGGGTCAGACGGAAGCCACGGGGACAGGGCGGGACTGGGGGGTGGGAGGAGGTGTATCTGGCGGGGCCAGGGTGGCGCGCACCGGTCGCAGAAGGCGCTGATAGTCTCCCAGTAGTGCTCGTGCACCGCAAACCACTCGCAGTCGCCAGGGCCGATGTTGATGTTGACGGAGCAGAAGTTGTTGTTCTCCTGGTGGCCTGCAGGGGGCGACAGAGAACGGCATGGCAGGCGGCAGCCCGGCCTGCGCTCCGCGCCCGGTCCGCCCCCCCCCGCCCCCCCCCCCCCCCGGGCCCCCCGTTGGCTGGCGCGGAGCGGCAGCCCCGCCCCCTCGCGCGCGCCAGGGTGAGGAGCGCACCTGGCGTTCGGCTGCCGGGAACCTTCATGTACAGCTGCACGGTGTTCATGCCCAGGATGGTGTGGCCCACGTGGCTCAGCATGTTGCCCGTGGAGGTGACCCGCATGAAGGCGGGCAGCTTCAGCAGCTCCTGTAGCTGGGGTTTCCACCTGCGGCGGCGAAGGTGCCACAGAAGTGAGAGGCCGCCCCCGACCCCTGCCGGTCCGGCAGCGCCCCTGCCCCCAGCCGCACTAACCGCTTGGCATCAGACAGGTCGATGTTGGTGCCGAACTTAATGATGTGATGGTTCTTCGGGTCTGGCGCGCTGCTGCCGGGGCAAAGAGCACGGGTTGACGGAGACCCGCCGGCCAAGGGAAGGGGAAGGACACGAAGGCGGCGGCGGACGACCGGGACCTACCTAGGAGGGGTCCCCGTGGTGCTGTCGGGCTCCTCTGACTCCTCATCCTCGCTTTCCTTCTCCTCCTGCTGGGCCACAGCGGGGAGGCCGGCTGGGGTCAGTGCCGCCCCGCCCCCCCCCGGGAACCCAACGCCCCATCCGCACCCCGGGGCCCCGGCAGCCCCTCGCACCTGCAGGGACTCCTGGAAGGACGAGGCCTGGTACTGCGCGTACTTGGCGATGGTGGTGTGCGAGCGCGAGCTCTCACAAGGCCAGATCTGCCGCGTGCCCGTCAGGTCCCAGTTCTCGTCCGAAGGCTGCTGTACCTGGGTGCGCACCTCCACCGTGTGCTCGCCGCTCGCCTCCACCAGCGTCTTGGTGGAGAAGAGGCCCAAGTCTGCAAGGCAGGACCGAGCAGGGCGTCGGGGCAAGGGCGGAGGGCAGGGAGCCAGGGCCTTCTTCCTCCCCAAGCCTCTCCCCCGCCAGCTTCTCGAAGCTCAGCCCAGCCCAGCCCAGCCCCACAGGCAGCTGGGAAGGTTGGCCCTCCCAGGGCGACCCCCTTTTCTCCTGCTGCTGCTCTGAGCCGGGGCACCTCCAGGAGAGTCCTCAGGTGTGTGTGAGGCCACAGGTGCACTGCACCTGGCACTTAATAGGTGCTCAATGAATGGCAGTTTCCTTAAGTCATCGTTGGACCCAACCAGAGATTTAGTTAAGTACAAGCCTAGAACGCGCCTCACGCTAACAGTGGTGGGAAGGAAGAATATACGGGTATAGAGAACACTACGGACATAGAGGAAAGACGATTGCGTTTTATGTTTCTGTGTGGTTTCCGTTTGTACGTAGGTACCTTCGTTTGGAAGTTTGCCCGATAAAAATTTTTTTGCACGATAAAGCGCTAAGAAAGAGAGCCCTGGACACCTGGGTGGCTCGGTGGGCTAAGTAACCAACTTTGGGACTCGTGATTTCAGCTTGAGTCATGATCTCACAGTCGTAGGATCGAGCCCTACGATCCTGTGGGAGGCTGTGTGCTGTGTGCTGTGTGCTGACTGTGGAGCCTGCTTGGGATTCTCTCTCTCCCTCTCTGCCTTTCCCCACTCTCACTCTCTTCTCCCTCCTCTCTCTGCCCCTTCCCGCTCTCTCTCTCTCAAAATAAATAAACTTTAAAAAAAAAATCCCCAACCATGGGCCGGCAGGGGTTTTGTATACTCTGTATTCTCATCCTCATCGATCCAGAAAGCCAAAAGTGACCCTGACCAGGTCCTGGGTTCCATCCCCTGCCCCTCTATCCAGTGCTGGGGACACAGTGATGGGAAGAAAGCCCAAGGCCTCAAGTAGGGCCTGCGGAGGACTGAGGATAGCTCGTGAGAGCTGCGGTCCGGGGTCTGCAAGCATGGGGGCCCTCCGAGGCCTCCCCTCACCCTCCTGCCCTTCCATACTCACTGAGCCGCAGGGAGCCCGCCAGGCCCCGGATCACGGTGATGGGATTCCGAGGGTCCGTGCAGAACTGCAGCAGCACAGGTGAGAAGGCGTCCCGTTTGCTCTCCAGCTGAGAGATGACAAGGAGACAGGGCCAGGGTGAGAGCCCTGCCCCGGGCTCTGAGCCCCCTCCCCCACTGCCCCCGACGGCCCAGACGCGGTCTCAGAACCCATGGCGGGGGGGGGGGGGGGGTCATACGTACATAGATGCTGGGTGTGGGCGGGTTGAGTTTTTCCCGGGGCAGCTTCTCCTCAGTGTTGATCTTCGGTTTCACAGACTGGGCAGGGGAAAGGTAGGACTCTCGAAACTTCCCTTTCACCTTGGCATTCCTGTGGGGAAGATAGGGACATGAGGGCAGGAATATCAGGGTGATGGGGAAGGGAGCCCCCCCACTGGGCCGGGCCAGCGGCGGGGGGGGGGGGGGGTGCCACCTCCTGGCACTTACTTGCTGGCACGCACGACGTCAGCGGCGCAGTGGCTGATGGTGAGGTCCGCCATGCGCAGCCTCCGCTCCTCCACCTCGGAGGCGATGAAGGTCTCCTTGTCCCCACTCTCCACCTTGATGAGGCGGATCTTCAGCTCCTTGGGGGGCCCTTCGCTGAGTGAGCGCAGCTTTAACATGTCAGCCCGGCTGACGCCTGGTGGCCCTGGTGCTTCCTCGCGAGCCTTCTTCCCGGGAACGGGAGCCGAGGGCGCTGTGGGCTGGGCAGGGGGCGCGGGGGCTGGTGGAGGGGCGGGAGCCGTGGGTGGCTTGGCCTTGGAGGCCCCGCCGAGATCGGGCCGGGCCTTCTCGCGACCCTGGATCTCCTCGCTCTGCAGGTCCAGGTTGCCCAGCACCCGGCGGCTCTTTTCTTTGGGGGCCTTGGCCTTGGTCTTTGCCCTGCCCTCTCGGGGCCGCCGACCCACGCTGTCCTTACAGGCCCGCCTGTGCCGCCGGTGCTCCTTCTGGTGCTCCTTCTGGTGCTCTTTCTGCCGCCGCTTGCTGCTGCTGCTGCCGCCTGGTCCTGCCGCCGCCGCCGCCACCCCGCCACTCTCCTCGCGGGCCTGGGCGGGAGGCAGCAGCCGCTCGGTCCCGCTGTCCACCGGGCCCGCCGTGTCCACCGGGCCTGCCGGGTCCGTGGCGCTCCGGCCCACCCGCTCCACAAGGGTCTCACAAGCCCGACTGATCTCTTCTAGCACCTCAGACTCAGACCGAGCAGGGGGCAGAGGCAGGGGTGGGGGCGGCGGGGCAGGGGTCATGGGGCCCGGGGCCGGCTCTTCGCCCGCCCCGCGCTCCCGGGCCCAGGGCCCGCCTGAGGTAGAGAAGTGAGATGCCGAGGGAGCCTTGGGCTGCGGGGAGCCCTGGGCGCTAGGGGCCGCCGAGGCGGGCGGCGGGGCGGTAGCACCTGAAGGGGGGCCTGGCGAATACTGAGTGGCGGGCAAGGGCCCGGGCCGGGTGGCGAGGGCGGCTCCAGTCCCCCGGTAACAGTACTTCTGTCCCTCCAGCACGGAGGCCAAGGACTTGAGCAGGCTGGCCGGGCCGGCCGGTGGGGGGAGCGGGGGCGGCGGAGGAAACTTGGCTAGAGGCGGCGGTGGCGGCAGGGCTGGTGGTGGCTTCTTCTCCTCTTCCTGGGCGGCGGTGGCAGTGGCGGCCGGGGTTGTGTCACTAGGGAACGGAGGCTGCAGAGACGAAAAGGGCTCCTTCAGCGGGGGCGGGGGGGCTGCGCCCGCCTCCTGTTGCTGTTCCTCCTCCTTGCGAATGGATTCGTCCAGCATCTTCATGATGTTGGCCAGCCCATCGGGGAGGATCTTGAACTCAGCCGGCTCCTCAAACTGGTCCTCCAGCGGGGTAGGGGGAAAATCGAAGAGCCGCGGGCCTCGGGCAGGCAGCTCCCCAACCCTGGGCGGCACAGGCTGGGGGGCTTTATTCAAGGGGCCTGGGGGGGGGCCCGGCCCCACCTCGGGGGTCTTTGGGAAGGAGACCCTGGGCCGAGGGCTCTCCGGGCGCCTGAAGCTTCCTGAGGTATTTTGGTGGCAGGAGGAGGGAGGAGCTGGAGGCAGGGCGAGAGTCAAGGGCGCAAGAGGTGGGTCCTGGGGGCTCAGATTGGGGCTGGGGGGCCGGGGAAGGGGGTCCAAACTTCTGGCCAGGTAGGGAGGCGGGGGGAAGGACACGGGCCCTGTGGGGCTGCTGCTGTGGCTGCCATGGTTGCTGCTGCTGGTGGCTGGGGGAGTCGGAGGGGTGTGCGAATCCTGAGTGCCCACAGAAAAGCGGGGAGCCGGAGGCCCCAAGAAGCCCTCGCGGTGGGGGAGGGGTGGTGGGGGAGGGCGGGGGCGTCCCTCAGACCCAAAGAAGAGCTCCTCGAAGATCTCCCCGTCCTCGCGGGCTGCCCGGCAGGCCGGGCCCTTCAGCCAGGCAGGGGGGGGCGGAGGGCGTAAGAGGCGGGGACAGGGCGGCGGAGGCGGCGAGGGGGGGCCGGGCGGCAGGGACAGGTGAGGAGTGGCAGCGGGAGCCGCCAGGAACGGTTTCCGACTGCTGTGTGCCGAGGGCCCCAGGCGGCCTTGGTGAGAGGAGACGTCCAGCGCGGGAGTTTGGTAATGATCAGCGCCGGGCTGCAAGCAGGGGACAGGCGGTCGGCGGCTGCCGGGGGTGGGGGGTGGGGGGCGGCACCGCCCGCTCCACCCGCAGTCCACCCGCAGTCCACCCGCAGTCCGGAGCTCACAATGCCTGGGCTCGGCTCCGCGGCCCGGAGACCGGTGTTGTTGCTGCTGCTGCTACTGCTGCTGCTGGTGGGGCCGGGGAGGCCAGGGGGCCGGGAAGGGGCGTAAGGCACGCAGGCGGTGGTTGCTGCTGGTGAAACGCTGGAGTCCATCCGCGACCTCTGAACTCTGCTCTCTCTAAGGTCACTTCCGGGGGGACGGGTGGCAGGCGGGCAGCCATGGCTCTCTGCTCCTGGGGGGCGGGGGCCTGGGCCTGGGGGTGCGGCCGGGACCAGCCGGTGGCCGGGGGGGTGCGCGGCGTAGGCCGGAGCCGGGTACGGATACGGGTGAGGCAGCGAGTGCCGCTGCTCCTGTGGGAGAGGCAAAGGGCCACGAGTGACACATGGGGGACGGGGGACTTGTGGTTAAGAGACGAGGGGCAATCGATTGGGGCTCACCTGGCGCTCCGGGGGTGCCGAACCCTTGCGCTCGGGGCCCCAGACATCTCCATGCAGGGCGCTCCACAGCCCTGGCTTGCTCAGCTGAAATGGAGGGCTAGTGGCGAGGCCAGGCAGGGGTGGGGGCGGCGGCGGCGGCGGCGGGGGGGGCGGGGGCGGTGGGGGCAGTGGCGGCGGGGGCAGCGGCAGCCCCGGGGGAAGGCCAGTCTGGAAGAAGAGAGAGCGTGAGAACGGCACCCCGGCCCAGTCCTGCCCACGGCGGCCCGTGGCCTACATGCGACCATACCTGCTCGGAGCCGCAGCCTCTCCTGCGCTTGCCCCCGGGGCTGAGGCCCTCGTCCCCGGAGGGGCCTGAGAGCGCCGCAGGAGGCACGGGCTGCACCACTGGGGGCTCAGCGGCTCGCTTCACGGGGGGACCGCCCCGCTTGGCCCCATAGTTCCGCTTGTGCTGAAGACAAAAAGGAAGGAGAGAGAATGACCCACGTGCAGATCCAGCCAGGGGCCTCCTCCCCAGCCCACCGGCCCCCATCTCACCTCAAGGTGCAGCAAGTTCCACACTTGCTCCAGGGGGGGCAGGACCTTGGCTCGGTGCTGGCAGGAGCCGGCGTGAAAGTTCCAGAACTGGGCCTGGGGACAGAAGCACACGTTAGGATGAGGGCGCCTAGCCAGAAGGCACAAGCCCAGCCCCCCGGGCCCTGCCTCATCCCACCTGCTGCAGTCGGCCGATGCGGGGCCCCAACTCAGCCAAGCTTCCTCCGTATCGAAGGGCGCTGTGATAGCAGCGAATGGCCTCCTCGCTGTCGTGCTCGGACTCGTATAGCTGCCCCAGCTGCTCCCACAGCCCCGGCTGGGCCGGCTCTCGGAGCAGTGCCTGCACACAGCCGTGCAGGGATTCCAGCTTCCCGTGGAGGGGTCTCGGGGCGGGGGTCCTACCGGGCAGAAGGGTTTGTTTTGGGGGCTGGTCAGGCCTGGGGGACCTCTTCTGAGGCCCCAGGCTTACGTCCCATCTACAGCACCTTTGATTCCGTACTCACCCTGGAGCATAATACGGTTTGTTGGGGTGTCCAGAGCTACTGCCATGTGAAGGGGGTAGGGGAGCAGAGAGTGGGGGCTGCCCGATGCTGGCAGAGCACCTAGAGACGGAAGGGGTCTGTGAACGTGCAGCAAGGTGAAGTGGTCCCGTCCCTACTTAGAAATGAGGGGACTGAGAGACTAAGGGAAAGCAGCTGAGAACCCCACTGGGGTCCACAGATCAGCAGAAACCCAGAGAGTGACCAAAGAGCGGAGATGGGGAGAGGGGTGCCCCGTGTTCTCACCTGCCTCCAGGCAGCCATGCGCTTCGAGGAGGGGGATGGGGCGGGCAGGAGCTCCAGGCCCCAGCACAGCTCAAGCCCCCGAGGGCAAAGGCTTCCCGTGCAGCGCGGGCCCCTGGAGGGTCCACTGCCCGATGCATCCAGCCTGAGTCAAGGAGAGATCAAGATCTTCATGGGGGCACAGCCTGAGCTAGCAGCATACACACGGCCGACCCAGCCCTGGTCTTTCCCTTACCAGGTCAGCAGTGGCCCCAGGAGCCCTGGAGATCGGGCACGGCCCCCTGCCCCAGCTCTCTGGGGCGACGGTCCCGCTCCAGCCGCTCTGACAGGAGTGCCCACTGCCCCCAGACGGCCACCCAGGGCCCTTCACAGCCAATTCTGCGGAGGGGAGGAGAAGGAGTGCCGTGAGCCGGCCAGCGCACAGCTGAGGCCCAGGGGCCCGGCCGGGCAGTCATCTGCACCGGGAGTCGGGCCTCGGCTTTCCCCGAGGGGAGGCCCACGCCGCCCAAGGAGCCCCCGGAGGCCCGGGAGAGCGGCGAGGCGCCGGGACGAGCGGCAGGGAGCGGGACGGCCGGTCAGCGGCGGCTCGCTGCTGCCGGGAGCCACTGGGGCGGACGGGCAGCGCCGCGGCGGCTTACCCGGCCTCCGTGGGAGCGTCCTCGCACGGCGTCGGCGAGCTCCTGAGATCCGGCCAATCACAGGACTTCCTCTCTCGCCAGCAAGCCAATCATCACCCGTGTCTCCGCCTCAGTAACAGCCTGGCCGGGACCAATGAGAGCGAGGTTAGCCCGGCCGCGGCCGGGGGAGGAGGGGCGGCGGAGCCGGTCAGACGGGCTCGGCCCGGGGTGACCCCGGGGTGACCCCGCGGCTCCCACCTAGGGTCTCCATCCCGGACCTGACACCCGGGCCGGCGGCGCAGGCAGGGCCCGGGACCCCTGCGGGTGAAGGCGGCACGTCGCACGCTCGGGCCGGCCTGGGGGACGGCGCCACCCGCGAGTCCCACGCACCCATAGAGTCGCCGGTATTCCCGGCAGGACCGCCCGAAACGCCCCCGGCCCCGGCGCCCTAAGACCGGCCGACGGCAAACGGAGGCACAACGCAGACAAAGGCGTCGCTGCCTTTCCTCACTTCACCTCGCCCCGTGCCTCACCTCCCACCCCGGGTGCCCCCTGTGACTGCTGAGAGCTGGCCGGTCACGGCGACTTGGGTACCCAAACCCGCCCGCGCCGAGACCCGAGCGCTCCACCACCACCACCCCCCCCCCCCACGCCTGACCCTATCCCAAACTACGGTCGGGGCCCCCAGCCTACCTAGTTCCCGGAGCTCCTCCACTTCCCCTGGCTCTCTAGGTCTTCAGTTCCAACCGACCCCCAAAACCAAAATCTCCCTTTAATCCCCCAACTTCTGAGAAGACGCGCACAGCGGTCCCGAGTGGCCCCTCTCGCGTGGCTCCCGTATCCTCTATGCCCTTCCCCGTCGGGGCCACGCGGTTCCCCACGGCCCACGTGGCCCCCGCCCCCCAAGGGAGGGGGGATTTCGGGGGTTGCCCGTGACGTGGCTACTTGCGCAGCGGAAGCGGCGTGTGTAAGTGTAAGGGGGGGGGGGGGTCCTTCGGGAGGGAGGAGGGCGGGGCCCAACAGGCGGTGACATCACCCTTGTCCCACTCTCACCGCCCACTCCCTTAAAGAACCCAGAACCCGTTTCACTTCCTCCTTCGCGGCGCCCCCCCCCCCCCCGCCCTTTCCCGTCGGTGCCGCCTCGACCCACGACGGGCGCAGCGCCCCCCTTCTGGGCACCTCCCCTTCGGCCCCAGTTCTTCCTTGTCGCCCGAGCCCAGGATCCCCGTCCCCGCGCCTCTTCCTCGCCTACCCGGCGTCCCCGCAGGTAGGGAGCCGGCTCCGCTCCCGGGATCGGTCCATTGAGAGTCTAGAGTACAAAGAGCTGCGAGAGGCGAGCGTAGAGTACAAAGCGGCGGGGGCGGGGCCAGCGCTCCAGCTGGAGCGAGCGCCGGGCAGGAAGCCGGGGGAGCGCGCGCGACGAGGGGCTGGGGGCGGCTGGAAAGTTCGCCTTCGCCGAGAGAAGTCTGCGCGGTGGGGAAATTTCCACCCAGCCCGCAAGGGCAGGCGGGTTTCTGGTGAAAACAGTCCTCTCTCCGCAGGACAAGGTGGTCTGTTTACGTGCTAAGCTCCGGACCCTACAGGTCGCGGCGCGCCACTCCCCGCCGAGCCCTGCGAACGCTTGGGCTCTGCGGACGGCGTCCGCGACTCTAGCGGAGTTTCTGCCCGAACTCTCTCTGCTCACCACACTGACTTTCGGTCAGTTGCCAAAGCCCTGGGACGAGCAGAGCGCTTAACTGCGGTCTAAGGGTAGCCCGGGCCACATTCCCCCACCCAAGTCCGGGACCACGCATGGGCTAACGGGGGAGGGGGGGCGGGGGTTCAGGCACCGCAGGATCAGATCCCCGTTTGCGAAGCGGTGCCGAGGGCGCTGCCAGCTACCAGGAAATGCAGCTTCCCCTTCTGCGATGATGACACTTCCCCTCCACCACTTCCCCTTTCCCACGGGGAACTGACTCAGCTTTCCCTAAAGCACTGAGTCCCGTCCCTCCAGCCCCTTTCCACCTTCGTCCACAACCCCCCACGCCGGTACTCAGAGTACAGCAGCCCTCACTGGAGAACAAAAACTTCCTGTGCACTAAATACACATTCACTCTCGCCAACCACCTCGGATTCACCGGGACCCGGGCGCCTGACTCCTCATCCGCCCCCCGTACAAAGCCCTCCCTCGGGGTCTGATTCAGGCTTGGGGTGGGAGAGCGTGAGTCACCCACAAAACCTTCCCCTATTCCCACTGACTCAGCCCTCGCCTCCCTGAACACACACAGACACACAGTCAGAGGCAGACACAACTCAGCCCACACACCGCTCACCACCGGTCCCGCGGAATTTCCCCTCTCGTCTTCCCCCACGACGGCCCCTCCCCGCGCCCGCCAGCCTCGACGCCGCGCTCACACCTGTTCCCCGGCGCCGGCTCGCGGTCCACTCTCACCTCCACTCTCGCTTTGGGGCAGGAATAGCCCTCCCCGCCTCCCGGTGTCCGTACTAACCAAGGGGAGGGGACGGCCACGGGCAGCAGTCACAAAGACACACACCCACAGACTCCCCGCAGGCAGGTGAGAGGAAGACGCACGCGGCCACAGCCAGGCGGGGAGGACGGTATACTTCTGGGGCAGACATTCCTTCCCAGCCTCTCCCGCCCGACCCACGGTCCCCGGGGCCGGCCGCCCAGAAAGGGTTAATTCTTCTCCTGCCGAGGCCACGCCCCCTCCATCCGGGCACTCCCGGTTAAGCCCAGCTCCGCCCCTTCCATCCGGGCTCTGGACTCGGGGACTTTAACCGACCCCCTCCCCCGGAGCCCCGAGAGAGACCCACTCCATCAATCACACCCACTTAACCCTCTCCCGGCTCGAGGCCTGAGGAGCCCCCGGCGCGCACCGCTGAGGCCGCGCGGGACGCGGGGGAAGGGGCCAGACGTGCGCACGCAGACTCACATGCCGGCCAAAGACAAGACCCCGCACACACGGTCTTCCCCCCCCCCCCCCCCCCCGCCCCGCACGCAGTCCGCGGACGCGCCGAGGCGGGGCCGGGGCCGGCACCCGCCGCATCCCGCTCCCCGCCAGGCCTCGTTCCGCCCGGTGGAAGCGAGGGGTTACAGGCTCGCTTCTTACCTGGGGGAGGGGGGAGGCGGAGGGGAGGGCCGCCGGCTGGGGCGCCGCTGTGACTCAGCCACCCGGGCAGGCCGCCCGCTCGGGATTCCCTTCCCCAGCCTTCCCCCGCTGCTGGCCCCTCCCCGCCCCCCACCGAGGAGTGACAGTGCCGGCCCCGGCCCGCTATGTGTCACTGCGAGCCTTGTGTCTGCCTCTGACTGGACCGCTGTGTTCACCAGCGTGTCTGACAAGGTCGGCTGTGTGTGGGTCGTCCCGGTGTCTGTCTCTGTGTGCACCTGCCTATCTGCTCATCTCGTCTCCTTCAGTGCCTGTGTCTGACGCGTTCCTGTCATTATGCCTGTCTACATGACTCTGAGGGGCTGTCTCTGTCTGTGTGTCTGCCTGGCTCCTGTCTCGGTCTTTTGTCTGGGTCTGCCTCTGCATCACTTGCGTGATCACGTGTGTCTCTGCACATGCCCTTCTGTGTTTGCCTTCATGTTCCCGAACAGAGTCTGGGAAACACTGGAGCAGGCTGACCCTGCAGACTCCTCGCCTCACCCCCCACCCCCTCCCGAATCCTGACGTCTTGTTGCCGGATCAGTGATCCTTCTGTTTGAGTCAGATATTTGGGCGTCTGTCTGCCTTCAATCAAGTTCCGTCCTATTCCTCAACGTCCTTGCCGATCCTCAAGGCTCCCTGCAGCTCCCATTATGATGATAATTGCTAGCATTTAGTGAATACTTACTAGTAGGCACCAGGCACCGTCGTAAGCACTTTGCGTACCTTTTTAAAACTCCCCCCACCGCAAATCTGAGTTAGGAAGTACTTTTTTTTTTTTTTAACCCATTTTACAGATGAGGAAATTGAGGCTCAGAGAAGTTAGGTAACTTGGTCAAGTTCACTCTGCAAGAGAGTGGAAGAACTGGGCTTCTTCCCAGGGCCTCGTTCTTTCCACTCTTCTATCTGCCTCTGTCCTGTTCTCCCTCCCTTGGTTTTCTCATCACAGGCCATCTCCGGGCTCAGCCTGCCTGCGCCCCCACCCCGTCCTACCCCCAGCATCTCTAGCATCGCAAACGTCTCCTGTTCTCTACAGCAGGTGTGGGTAGGACATTTGTAGCAGATCTCAGAAGCCATTGCTTTCTTGGCAGTGAAGCTCCTTCAGTTAACACATTCATTCAACACAATTCCACTGAGGCACCCCAATGTGCAAACCATCTTGCCAAATCCAGATACACAGAAGAAAACAGTCCCACTCAAAAATTCAGTGCGACACACACTCAGAGAACTTAAGTCCCTGGCTTAAGTATCCTCTCCTCTCCTACAGAGCCTCAGGCAGAGAACTGGCCCAAAGAGAGAGGGCAGCAGAAGAGAAGTAAGACTTGGGGGGGGGGGGGGTGGCGGGGAGGAGGCAAATGCTGTAGCACAGTGGGGACAGAATGGAACAGAAAGGGAGCTGGAAAGAAAGGTGAGACGCCATGATTGCCATGGCAACAGCAGCAGGCTGTTGTGGCAATGGCCTCCGGTATCTCCAAATCAATTTCCAATCACCATGCATGAACCACACTGTTCACCAACTCTTACAGGGCACCCTCACCCCAAGAAAAGTCCCCCCAGGTTATCTCACCTCTACCTTCCAGCCTTGCAAACTCTAGTTTAATTCAACTCCAGAAGTAACTGAGTTGTAGCACTGGGGGGAGATTTTTTGGTGGTAGTGGAGAGGCTGGTGAAATACAGGGCTGAACCATTCAGGGGCAACAGAGGGGGCTCCATAAACCAGGAAGGCTGAACCACTCCAGCACCACATGGTGGGGGGGATGCTCAGAGCTGGACTGGACCATTCTGAAGAGTGGGCACGATCCAGATCATACCGCTCTTCTTCAAGCATGTGGTCCAGAGCTGGACTGGTGGGGGTGGGGGTGGGGGTTGTTGCTCAGGAGCAGAACTTACCAGATGGAATGTGATGTGCCCTGTCTCATTGGAACCAGTGCCCCAGTGGTGGGGTGCAGCAGACCACGGTGGGTGGGGTGGGTGGTACTACGGGGCTGGCATGGTGCCTGGGGGAACCTGAAAGAAAAAAGCCAGTTAGAAGTGGGGTCTCCCAGGCTGGAGAATTTCCCTGTGCTCCCTGTCTTCTTATTGAGGAGAAGCCTGGTGCTGGTGGTCAGATGGGATGAGAGAACCCGTTTCCATGGCAACCAGAAAAAGCCATCCCCAAGGTGGTCCTCCAGCCTTCCCCTTTAGGAAGCAGCCTTGGACCAGAGGGTAAGGGGAGCGTGTTACGGCATCTGTGAACGTCCACAGTGGACACCCAACCCATGAGTCCCCTTCGGACCGAACTCTCCTGCTGACAGTCCCTGGGCCCAGACTAGCCCCGATAGCCCCTGACGTCGGCACCCAAGTCGGCCTCAATCCTGGCCCCAGGCCTGCAATCTTCTGCCTTCAGCTCAGCCTCCTCCCTACCCCTAACCTTATCAAGACACCAGTCAACCCCACCCTCTGGACTCTGCCCCCTCCTCTTCCCCCAGGCGGGTGCAGGCAGGTCTTGGCGAGCAGCACAGGTGGCCAGACGAGATGAACGGGCCCAGCAGGGAGGAGCCTTCCTCCACAACGACTGACTCTGGGCCTGGGTCTGAAAGTGGCCTCTGCCGCAAGCCTCCCTTGCATCCCACCCCTCAAGGCCATATCCTGTTTCCCCATCACCTCCTTCCTCTCTGTGGCCCAAGAAGGTGACAGAGGCCCAGTCCCTCCCCTCCCCTCCGAAACAAAAAGCTAGGCCTTCTAAGTCCAGGGTCAAGAATCAGGTGTCCATCTAGGGTCAGACCTAAGTCTGGCCCTCATCTCAGACTCGCTCCTCAGAGACCTATGGTTTCTGCTTCCTTAGTCACAGTTGTCTGCCCTTGAGGTCCCAAACATTGGGGTTCCCGGTCTAGTCCCCCCATTCCCCGGCCGGCCAGCCCGCGTCCTTCCCCCTGCCCCAGAGACTCAGGCCTCCAGCCCCCAGCCTCCATGACGCAATGTGCTGCAAGCTGCCTGGGCTGCTGATGACACTGCCCCCAGGGAGGAGCCACTCCTGACCCAGGCAGGGCCCCCCCACCGCCCCCCATAGGCCAGGTAGTGGCCAACTGCAGGCCAGGGAGGCCGGGCAAGCAAAGTTCTTGTGCTACAGAAAGGAAGCTTGAGGCTGGAACCTTCCAGGACAGGGATGTTGAGAACGTGGGACCAGAGGGTGTGCGTGTGCTTGCCTCTGTGTGCGTGTGTGTGTGCGCGCGCGCGCGCGCGCGCGGGCACACGAGTGCAGTCTGTAGTGTTTGTGTATGTAGCTGTGTTGTAGGGGAAGGGGATGTGCTGGGAAGGGTCTAGCCTAGAGAGAGGGGAGTGGCAGGCCTCACGACAGACCAAAGAAGGAGTGAGGGGCAGCCAAGGGGGTCACCAGGGTGTGTATGGGGTGTCTGGACACCAGAGTGGGGGAGGGGCCCACAGCCATTTAAAGGGCCAGCCCCAGAGCTTTAATCCCTCACCAGCCCTGGCCCCAAGCCGGAGGCTGTAATTCATCTGTCCAACAGCTGGGGTGGGTGTGTGTGTGTTGGGGGGGGGTGGGCATGTGGACGGGAAGGGGGAGCTGGGGGAGGGGCTGGGGCTTTCTTGTGCACAGAGCCAAACAACAAAAGGGAAGCCGAAGGGCCAGCTCCAATGTGCCCAAGCCGGGCAGCTGACCTGCACACCGGCCGGTGGTCTCCACCTGATGGCCAACAGACTCCGTAGTATGGCCTCAAGTACTCTTGGCCGAGGAGTCCGAGAACCCAAAGGTGGGGCCTGGGAGAAGGCCCAGGCTGAGTGCCCCCAACCCTGCCCCGGCGAGCTGTCACCCCTCCTTGTAGGTCCCAGCCGCAGCACCGTCCCAGACCTGGCAGGCCCCTCGACAGATTCAGCCTCAAATGCCCTGCTCACCAGCCAAGCCTCCCCAGACACGGCCTGCCGGCTCCCCCTCCCGCCGGCGCAGGGTGGCAGCGGCCACACCGAGGCTGTCCCTTTAAATCATTACCACCCCTGATTGTGTGGACAAACCGAGGGCCCTGCCCCCCAGGCAGGCGGCTTGCCACCTCCCCCCCATGAGTCCCCAGAAATGTGAGGGCCATTTAAAGGGACAACGGAGAGACAGCCAGGTCTCTAGCCGCCCCCACCCCCACCCCACACACACACTCACAGCCCCTTTCCCCAGCGACACACAGCCCCTTGCCCCTCCGGAGGGCCCCCCAAATTCCGGTTCTCTCCCCACCCCTAGAGACTGCTAGAAGGAGAAAGGGGGCCAGAGTTGGGGGGGGGGGGCGGGGAGCTGGGGGAGCGAGGAAAAGACAGGGGCTGCCTCCTTACTCAGAGCCCCAGGGGACAGGTCGGAAGGAAAGCAAAGCCAGGAGAAGCGGCGAGACAGAGCCCCGAAAGGTGCCGCGGGCAGACCTGGGGCGCACAGGCTGTCGGGCGAGGGGAAGGGAGTCGGGCTGCACGAGACGGCGGCACGGCCAGCGGGCGACAAGCCCAAGTGGGGGAGATGGAACAGGGAGGGCCAGGGAAAAGAGGCAAGGCCGGAGGAAAACGGGGAGACAGAATCGGGGAAAGGGGTCATCCGGGAGGGTGTGGAGGAAAATCCGAGGAGGGAGGGCGAGCCAGGCCGGGGTTACCTGCTGGGTGTCTGTCCCCCGGCGGTGCCCCCGGAGTCCGGGTAGGGAGGGGGGGAGCAGCAGGGGGGGGAGTGGGGGCTGGGGGGGCGGGGGAGACGGTCCCTCCTCTGCCTCCTGGGCCTGCCCCGGCGCTCGCAGCCTCTGCCTCCCTCCCTCCTCCTCCCCGTCCCTGAGTCCCGGAGTCAAACAAAGAACTGTAGCAGGCTCTCCCCAACCCCCTCCCTCCTCCTCCTCCTCCTCCTCCTCCTCCTCCTCCTCCTCCTCCTCCTCCTCCCCTCCCTCCCTCCCCACCAGCAGGCTCCCTCCTCCTCCCTTCCGGTCTCTTCCTTTAACTACCCGCCCCCCCCCCAGCCCCCAGCACTAGTCTCTCTCCACCCACCCACCCCAACCTTTTTACACACCCCTCAGCCAAGCCCCGTCCCCGCTGTAGAGTCCCTTTGCAAAATTGAAAGGCTCCAGAGAACATGGGAGGGGACTGGGGTCTTGCTTAAAAATCAAGAACCACAATACAATTATTTATTTTCACGGCCAGAGGAATAGTCTTAGCTGTTTCTTCTCCAAGAGGGGGGGAAAAATAATCCTAAAGAAAGCAATACAAATCTGACTAAAGCCCTCATCAAATAAAGTGCACAAAGCAGCGGGAGCTAATCCCCAGCCCCCTCCCTCCCACCCGCCAAATTAAGACCGACTCTCCACTCCTCCAGAACCAACTCCTAAGGTCCTGGCCGGCTGGAACCAGGCCTAACAACTACAGTCACAAAAATCATAACTATCACGATTTAACCACAATAATAAGCATTTTATAACAAGCCTTCATTCAGTATTTATTCTGCACCCGCCACCTTGCCAAGTGCTTTGCATAAATTATCTCATCCCCCCCCCCCACCTCCCCAACAGCCAAGAAGGTATGTATTGATATTTAAATTTTCCAGATGAAGAATGTGAGGCTCTGGGAGGTGGTGACCTTTCCAAGTCCCTATAGCCACTAAGTGGCAGAGCTGGGAACAGAATCCGGGTCTGACCTGACAGCCCAAGCTCCGAAACACTTTAAAAGAAAAACCAATTTTTTCTAAGATCATAACCAAACCCGGGAACTTAACTCCATAGGGAAAGGCGGTCATAACTATCAACCGAGTCCCCCTCCCTCAGGAAAGTGACCCACCCACCTACACAGAATAAAGACCTGTACTCTTCAGCCTAACACTGCTTCCTGACCCTTTTCGTCACTGTTGGGGTGTCACTAATTACGATCAGAGATGAGCTGCTGTCTACAGAACGCCACAAACCACACACAGCTCTTCTCCTGGGAGTAGCTATCTTGCGACCACTCCCACTTCAACTCAAAATGGGGAGGGGGGCAATAGGACACTTAGCAATGCAGCAGGTGGGAAAGCGGCAAGACTGCTGGGAGGCTCCTTCACCGGGCGGAGGGGGCTGGGAAGGAGAGTTCTCATACCCACCTGGGGAAAAGTGACCCCGGGTTCCCGTAGCCCAGCAAAGGGGCAAAGTCTTTGGGCCACACCACACCCGTGCCCCTCCCCCTCACAAAACTCCAGGCCAGGGTTTCCCACCTGCAGGCTGCTACGGCCAAGGGAAGGGAGAGGGGGAAAAGATGGCCCGGGGTTGGAATCGGACTCGGGGCAGAGGTGGGGGGGGGGGGAAAGGGGGAGGCGGAATGGAAAGGGGAGGAGGCCTCCGGCCTGGCAACCGTCCCAGGGCACGTGCACTGGTGACATCATCCCAGGCCACCTCTAACACAGACCTTTGACCCCTAGGGGCGGAAAGGGGCCTTTGGCTAAGCTTCCTGGGAAATAGCCTTAGGAATTCTGGGAACCCAAAAAGGAGAAGAAGAAGGAACCCAGGCGGCTTGCCTTTATCTCTTTTACTCCCAGTACCACTCCAGCCCCAGGGACTCGGGCTTCTCGGCTCCTCCTCCCCGCCTCCAGCCCTGACCTCCCAACCCACATTTCTGACGGAGTCCCGACACGCCTCTCGCAGATACTGTGCCTTCTCTCTCCCGGGCGAGATCTCGGGTGGGGGGCAGCAGGTGGGGGGCGGGGGCACCGGGTCCCGCGGGGCTCCGTCTCCCATCTGCGGGATCCCCCGTGGCCCAGCCGGCCGCCAGCCGGAACCTGTCTGGGTCCCCAACTCTCCTGCCCCTCCCCGCGCCGTTCCAGGGCGGAGTCTGTGGAGTTGAAACCAGGACACGGCGAGAGGAAGAGTTATATAACCGGGAGAAGCCGAGAAGGACGAGTGGAGCCCGGGACAGACAGCCCGAGAGGAGCCCGGGGAAGTGTATGAGCACGAGGAGGAGTGGGGAAGACACGCTAGGGATGGGAAGGGTTGGGGGTGCATCAAAGAGGAGGCATCCACGCGAAAAAGGGGCGTGGTGGCCCGGCGGGAGTCACCTGGGCCGGCCGGGACTTCCCCGCAGCGCCCTCCCGCGCTGCCAACAGCAGCTGAGCCCAGGCGACTGAAGCCTCGCAAAGGGGCGCAGATACCCGTTCCGTTCCCCCTGGGGAGGCAACCTAAGCCAGAGCCCGGGAAGGCGCCGGCGGAGCAGAAGGGGCCGGAAACCGCAGCTCCGCCCAGCCCACCTGGGAGAGTGGGGCGCCAGCTGGGGGTCGGTGGGAAACAGGTAGCCGACCCCTCCCACGCAAGGCTGGGCAGTGGTGTTTGGAGACCCAGCGAGAGGGGACAGGCGGATCCAGACGCCTGGATCCCGAGGGGCTGAGGAGCGCAGCCCGGGACTAGTTTGCAAACACACATTCAAATGCGGGGAGGCGGGGGGGGGGGGGGGGGGTGCGGCGGCAGTGCAGCAAGCTGCGGCTCGCCGCGCAGGCGCAGGGGGCTACTAGGGCGCGTGCGGAGGAGGGAGGGGGGTGGGCGCGAGCGTGTGGGAGTGCACGTGCGGGTCCCGAGCAGCTTCCCCCTCCCTTCCTCCACCTCTCCCCCTCCCCTCTCCCTTTTCCTGTCGCTCTATAAAGCCTCCTCCACATTGGCTGCCAGGGCCCTGACGTCAGGGGCCTCCGCGGGAGCCGATTGGCCCGACACGAGAGTTCGGGAATCCGGCTCCCGAGTCTGGCTCTCCGGTTACTCCGGCAACGGGGCAAGCAACCCCCGGGAGGTCGGCGGAGCGGCGCTCCTTGTGGCGCCCGGGTCCCGCCTCCCTCCGGACGACCGCCGAGCCCCCTTCGGCGGCAGCGCAGCTCGCGGCCTCCCCTCCGTCCTTCCCGGGCTCGTACCGTCCCGAGAACGAGGCGTCCTGCCCCCGACCTTCCCCGCAGTCGCCCCGCCCCCAGGTCACAGCCACAAGCCACAGCAGACAGGAAGCGAATCTGCGTTGCTTGGTAACCAAGCCGCGTGCCCCCTCCCCACTATTTACTCCAGCGCAGGGAGGCGGAGACGGGAGTCCAGCCCCCTCCCCAGCCTCTGCCCTTCGCCCTCCCGCCCACAATTTCCTGTGAGGGGCCGAGATGACAGGAAGTCAGACGCCCACCTCGGCCCACCTTTCTCTCTGGCCGGGCGGTGGGCTTCAGCCCCTCCGCCGGCCACATCCCCCCCCGCCCCCGCCCCCCCCACCTCGCTCCCGCGGCTCGGGCTGCGGCGTCTCGCCCTCGCCATCTCGTGGCTGCGCTGGGAAGGTCCGCACGGAGCAAGGGCCCGAGCCGGGCGAAGGCGAGGAGCATCAGAGTGGGGTAGCAGGACCACGGATGGAGGGGCGGCGGGGTGCGTGGACACGAAGACTCCCGCGGGGAGGCTGGCTCCCGGCGCTCCTGGCGCGAGGGTCAAAGCTGAGGCGACACACCTCACCGTGGGAGGGACTGGAGGGAGACCCGAAGTGGCCCCGGGACCGGAGGCGCACCCCTGCCCGACCACACCCGACCTCAGAGGGCCATCACCCTGGCCTATCTGCAGACTCTGACCTTCAGTCCTGCCCTTCTGTTAGGCACCGTCGCGCCCCGCCCCGACTTAGTGTTGCGGAGGGGAAATCCCGGCCCCAGGGGCACTGCGAGTCCTTTCAGGCCCTTCTTGACATCCGAGCCCAAGGCTTCTGCCCGCCCGCCCGCTCTTCCCCCACACCGCCCTGCATTCTGGGGAACCCTGGCGTCCTGCGCCCCGATCTTCTTGCCAGTGCCTTTGCAGGGACCGAAACGTCCACCCCCAGCTCTACAAGTCTGAGACTCAGGCGTCCCGCCCCCCTGCGCGGAGATGGTTTCCCTCTTTCCAGACGCCCCCGCGGCCCCCCGTTACCTGGTTCTGGGGTGTCCCAGGTGCTCAGGCTCCCCAAGGTCTCCCAGGGGGTCGAGCGGCCCCCCCCTCTCCCAGGCCGGGGCTGGGGGGGCCGCTCCGCCCCGTGGCGCAGTTGGATTTTCCAACACAAACACCGCCCCCCCTGCGCCCCAGCCCCGCCCCCTTCCCATGGTCCCGCCTCCCCTCGCGCCGAAGTCCCCCCCCTCTCGGGCCCCGCCCCTCCTCCTCCTGTGCCGCTCGCCTCAGCGCACGTGCCGAACAGGATACCCGGTGCCGGGTGCTGGGTGCAACCTACTGGGTCCGGCCCCGATCCCTGCCGGACGAACCCCTATTCCATTCGGATCACGCGCGTTTCCCAAAATAAGCCCCGCCCCACCCGCCCAAGTCCAGCCCCGAGATTTAGCCACACCCGGTTTAGGCCCCACAGCCCTGCCCCCTCGTTCAAGGCCACACCTCCCGCTTCCCAAGCTCCTTTCCCAGTCCAAAAGCAGTAGCTCGCAGGGGTTCGCTTCCTCTGTGAGATCCGGGCTTCCTCCCTCCCCAACCCCCCACCACCCCATTGAGAGGCTTAAGGCTTGTGGTTGCGGGTGTTTTCCTGCTCTGAGCTCCAAGACAATCCTTCCACCTTTATTAAAGGCTAGCTATCTCCAGGGCCCCATCCCGCGGCGCATTCGACCACGGCCAAGGCCAGAGTTAAGTCCAGCCCTGGTCCGAAGTGCATTAGCAGTCTCGGCCCCTAGAGTCCCCGACCCTCCCTCAGGCGGGGAGGAAGAGGAGGCCTCCTCAGTTGTCCAGGCTCATGAGTAGAGCGGTGCCCCTCTTGATCCAGTGATCAGATGTCATGGTCCCGGACCGGAGGTCGATGCCAATGACGAAGGAGGCTCGGTCTGAGCTGCCTGCCCGGTTGGGATAGTAATAGCAGGGACAGGAGTACATGCCTGAGGGAAAGGAGAGGGGATGGGAGTCAGAGCGCTGGGGCCTCTGGGAGAGCAGGCACAGGTGTGGGGGGAGGGGCGGGGCAGAGGAGGGGTTGGGATCCAAACTCGGGCGCGGAAGGCGGGTCTGAGGGCGCCATCCCACCCTTGGCGCTCTTCTTTCGGCTTTCTGCCGGCCTGAAGTGGATGGTGGGCATGGGGCAGACGAGCTGCATGGGGTCCTCCTCCACCAGGCAGGAGTTCTTCCAGTCCCAGCCGGCGCCCTCCAGGTACAGGCCCCGGACCCACACGCCGTCCTGGGAAAACACGGGGAGAAGTCTGGACCCGAGGCTGCCAGCACCCCTGGCCTCTGGCCTCCCTTCTCCCTTGCGAACCAGCTGTTTCCCCCCTTTGCTCCCAGCGCCCTCCTCCACCAGACCCGCCTTTGTTCCCAGTCGGAGCACATCTGGCTCCCACCTTGGGTGGGTACACGAGGTTGCTGTCATCCACGGTGGAAACCATAAACTCCCAGGAGAGGCTGTCCACCGAAATCTGGGGATGGAAGGCGAGAATAAGGGAGGGCCCCCAGAGAGGAGCGAGCCCAGGTGGCCAGCCCCCCCCACCCCGTCCCCCCCATCACAATTAGCATGTGGCTCACGTTATTTTGGCGAGCTGAGGCCTGCAGCACGGCGGTGAGGAAGCCGGTGGGGAAGGTGAAGCCGGACAGCCAGAAGATCACGGGAGGCCGGGCCCGGCTGGCCCACAGCTCAAACTGCTCCACACGTGTGGCCAAGTCCCGTGTCCACGAGGCCAGTGGCTTTTGTGAGGGATACGCCTGGGGGAGGGGGAGGCGGTGCGTGTGTACGCGTTCATTCGTTCACGCGTGCAAATCTTTACTTGGTACACTCGGGGCAGATAGGAGGAGATGTGGTGTCAGCCGGGTCCCCCGTTACGGCTGGCAAAGCTGTCTCCAAAAGCCCCCTCCCGGGAAAGGAGCATAAAGCGACCACTAGTTAACCAGGCCAGCAACAGTGCTGTCCAGTTACCGTTAACGAAGCACCTACTGAGAGTTGCGCACAGCACTAGGAATCCCTGACGCGTCTTCGGAGAGGTTAGTGACTCGCCCTAAGTCCCTGAGTTAGTAACCGCAAAGCCAGTCTGTGAACAGCAGAGCCAGCTTTCAGCTTTGAATCTGTCTGGCTCCAAAACCCAGGCTCCCTGGTGTTGCTCCTACAACCGGGAGGCTGGGGGCCCCGGGGCCAGAGGTCAGCTCATTGTTGCAGGAGGATCGACAGCTAGGTCATCTTGCCTTCCCCCAGAGTGGTGGGACATGGGCGTCGAAGATGCAGCTGAAAATCTCTTCCAGGCTTGTAGACATGACGATGAGGCCCTGGATGCCTTTTTCTAGATCTGTCAGGGAAAACCTGGGCAGGGTGAGGTGGGAGCTTAGAGAAGGGCCTGGCAGAGCCATCTCAGGTGGGGGGCTGGGGGGCGCCTTTCCTCCCGCCCCCTCCCCACCGAGCCCCTCTCCATCTTACAGGATGGTCTCCATAAGCTTGTTGTATCTCTGGATTTCCTGCAGGAGGACCACGTTGAGGGGGGAGGGGTCCATGGCCAGCAGTTTCCGGGTCCCCTCATAGTCGATCATTTCAGGGATTTTCTGTTTCACATCTGCAGCCAGCTCGAGGACCTGACCCGGGCAGGGGCTCTGAGTGGGGGGGCCCCTCTCCTCCCTGCACCCCCACTCCCCCCCCCCCCCCGCATCCACCCCTGCCTACCTTCTCTTCTCGGCTCTGGCCTCCCGCCCTGGTGGGTGTAATCTGGGGTTGCAGGGACAGCAGAGTCTCAAAGAGAGTCCGCGCCTCAGTGATCTGGGAGGCCACATCCGCGTTGGGGTGCTGGCCAAAGGCCTCAGGGGGGTCCATGGTGGGCAACATGCTGATGTACTCCTTGTAAGAGGCCAGACTCCCATCTTTGGGGATGAGGTAAGTCTCCAGTGCTGACAACCTGGCGACCCACAGCATAATTCTCACCACGCTGTGGGCCACACTCTGGGGCTTCGGCGCCAGGCCAAGCCCCTGGCCCCTCTGCAGGCGCGTGTGCCCCCTCCGCCGGCTCCCTGCACCTGCTCCCCTCCCGGCCCCACAAACCCCGCCTCCTGGCCTCCCCTCCAACGCTCCCCCCAACCCCAGTCCTGCCACCTGGTCTGCCGGGTGTCCTCTGGCCCCCTGTTCGGCGCCACCTCCCCCTCACCGGTAGAAGGGGGTTGAGAGAGTCTGGTCACAGAAATAGTCGTTGATGTAGGTGGTGAGCAGCCGCCGGTCCCAGTCATCCGTGACGTGCCCGCCGTAGTTGACGCCGGCGATGAGGTACTTGAGGGCATCCCAGGGTGTCTCCTCGTACTCCTCCAGGTAGAGACTCAGCAAGTTCTCCGACACCTGTGAGTGGTCCCAGCCCCCACCCCCACCCCCACCCACAGTTAGGGGAGGAACTTCCCTCGGTGGCAGGGGGCGGGGGGGGGGGGGGGGGGGGGGAGGAGCCGCAAGGCAGGAAGTGCAAGGAGAGGGGGCGCTGGGATGCCGGCCCCCTGCTAGCACAAACCTCAAAGTCAGAGTCATTGAAGCCGTAGACGATGTTCCAGCCGAGCTGCAGGAACTTTTTGCGCTCCAGCAACACGGAATGGAAGAAGCAGAGGGCAAACAGAAGCTTCTTATACTTGGCAGGTTTGGAGCAGCGGGAAAACTGCGATTCCGTCATCAGCTGGTAGAGGTGCGTCATGTTGGCCTTTAGGCCCTGGGGACAGTGCAGCGCGGAGGTGGGGTGCCGTGCATCGTGCCAAGCCCTGCCAGTAGCACCGCCACAGTTGCGGAGGCTGCTTACTGCACAAGGGCACTGGCCGAAGAGGTCAGCGAGGGCTGCAGTGCAGCCCTTGACCTGTGCGCCAGGATGTGCACTGATTCACAGGACCGGGTGGGCGCCTTTCTCTAACTTGCACGCGGGCACTGTGTGGGCTACTGGGAGCTCTGCCTCCTTGTCCCCCCACTTTTGATCCTCTCAGCCATGATGTTCTCGACGGCGGGCAGGCCGGCTCGATTTGGGAATACCAGAAAACATGAGGACCTATCCGTGCAACTATTGACGGACAAAAACGTACACCATTAGGTACAGAGGTTCAGTGTAGATTAGAGGAGCCGTAGTGTATCATCGAGGAGGGGCATGCCACGTGATAGATTTATCAGGCTTCGAGAACAGGTCGGGATTTGGACTAAGTCTCACAAACGGGAAGGAGGTCACCAGGCTGAGAGGAGGGCCTCGGTCTCCTGGAGATGGAAAGAATTGAGGGAATAAAGGCACAAAGGGGAGAATAAGTGAGGAGATGGGTCTAACTGAAGTCAAGCTCGAGGACTCAGGTGGGGTCAGAAGGGCCGTGGCTCACCAGGAGTCACGGGGCCACTTTCTGTCTCGAGTACTACCACAACAGGTTGAAACGGTGCTTTAAGTAGCCCCGTCTATGAGGGACAGAATGGAGTCGGGAAAATACGTAAGCAAGAATATTGTCATTTGTAACATCAAAATATGTAACGTGTCTAGGAATAAGTCCAGTGAGAATGTACAGATCTTTATAGAGAGAATGACAAAACTTCACTGAAATAAAGATTACGTGGAGAGAGACGTACTATAATCATGGATTGGGAGACTCGATCTACTAAAGACGTCGATTTCCTCCAAAGTGATCCACAGGGTTTTGTTTGTGGAACTCGACAAGCTAATTCCAACATTTCTGCTGGAGAATCAAAGGCCATGGCATAGCCTGAAGAAGAATGAGGTAAAGAGACTTGCCTTACCAGCTATCGAGCATTATTATGGAACCAAACAGGAACTAAGACGGTACATCCTGACCCGAATATAATCAACCTGACCAATGAACAGAGAGATAAAGGGCCCAGAAACCTAGGTGTGTGTAAAGGGGAGTTAAGGCCTGGCAGGCATCGAACGTCGGAAGGGTGATGGTGGGCTATTTGATGATGGTACTGGGAGAATGGGTTATCTACGTGGGGGGTTGGGGGGCAACAAAATTAGACCTCTGCCTCATTCCACACTCACAAGGATGTCTCAAGTGGTTAAGACACATGAATGTGAAAAGGTATAAAACTCTTTCTTTTTATGTTTGTTTATTTTTGAGAGGAAGAGAGAGTGAGCGAGCAGGGGAAGGACAGAGAGAGAGGGAGACACACAATCCGAAGCAGGCTCCAGGCTCTGAGCTCTCGGCACAGAGCCCGATGTGGGGCTCGAACTCACAAACCGTGAGGTCATGACCTGAGCCGAGGTCGGACGCTTAACCGACGGAGCCACCCAGTGCCCCTATAAAACGGTTTTGAAGACAGGGGAGTGCCTTTACAACCTCGCAGTGAGCAAAGATTTCTTGAACGAGACCTAGGAGCACAAGCCCTAAAGAAGAGAAGAGCTAAATTCCATCTCATACAAATTAAGGATCTCTATTCACCAATAATAATAGTTAACAAGAGGGGGGGGGGAAGAAAAGACAACCCGCAAAACACAAAGCGGACGAAGGATTAGGTTGTGGAGCATATGAGGAACCGTGAAACATAAGCAGCGTGAATCAATGTCAAGTACCCAGCGCTGAACGAAACAAGCCAGACGCACCTTGAGAAAAGTGGCTGCAGCCGAGTGGGGAGGGCGGTGGGAACGGGAATCGTCTTTCTTACACAGGAAGATGGGCACACCTGTGTGTATTGAATTGGGATCCATGGGGGCGCCTGGGTGGCTCAGTCAGTTGAGCATCCGACTTCGGCTCAGGTCAGGATCTCATAGTTGCTGGGTTCAAGCCCCACGTGGGGCTCTGTCGGGCTCTGACAGCTCGGAGCCTGCTTCAGATCCTGTGTCTCCCTCTCTTTCTCTCTGCCCCTCCCCCGCTCACGCTCTCTCAAAACTAAAGATGTTTAAAATGTTTTTAAAAATGAATGGGGATCCTTTATATCTTTGCATATATTTTAGATTTTTTTTTTTTTTTTGAGAGAGAGGGTGCAAACAGGTGTAGGGGAGAGGAGCGGAGGGAGGGAGGGAGAGAATCCCAAGCAGGCTCTACACTCAGCACGGAGCCTGATGCGGGGCTTGATCCCTTGACTCTGGGATCGTGATCGGAGCTGAAATCAAGAGTCGGACGCTCAACGCACTGAGCCACCCAGGCACCCCCTCTTGCATGGATTTTATATTCTTTTGTATCTGCTTAATATTTAATGAAAAGGAAAGGACTAGAAGGCAGGCAGTGATCCAACCAAGAATACCACTCCAGAATCGCACCCAAACCGGCGACTGGGGGCTGTGGTCATGGGGACCTTCTTACTTGTAAGACTCAAATGAGCCACCGTCCCCTTGACTATTGGGGCTGCTCTCGTGTATCCCGATGCAAACACTGGCCTCTTTCACAGGACAACAAAATTGCAATACCCGACCTAGAACAGATCCTGTGCTGGGGGAGAATTTTAAAAAGGACATGACTGGTCCTTTACCACAATTGGAATATATAATAGATTGGGTTCAAATGCTCTATCCGTTTATTGAAGTTGGGCACTGTGCTGTAGTGTGTATTGAAAAAAAAATAAAAATCCTTCTCAGGATTGAGCCCTTTATGCCAAAATACACTGAAGTATTAGTGGGAAAAGACCATGATGTCTTTCCCAGTTTACCCTCGGCGTTCGGAGAAAGCATGTGTGTGTGGAGACGCAGACAGAGAGATCAAATGATAAGGCCGGTGAGGCAAAATGTTAAAAATGGAAGAGTCTGGGTGATGAGTCCACAGGTGTGAGGCTGTGAGGACATAGTGTTTGTGTTCTTCTTCTTCTGTTTTTGTTTGTTTGTTTGTTTGTTTGTTTGTTTGTTTGAAGTAGGCTCCAGGCCCAGTGTGGGGCTTGAACTCAACACCCTGAGATCAAGGGTCACACTCTCTGCCAATGGAGCCAGCCAGGAACCCTAGAGTAGTCTTGTTCTTACAACTCTTGCATAAGTTTCCAATGATTTCCAAGTAAAACATTTAAAAATAGTGCCCTCTTCGCCACCGAGAGAAATCCTGTTGCAAACAAGTATGCCGTGAATGTTCGGCCTTCCCTGAAGCTCTGGCTCCCGCCCGGAGGTTCTGCAGACCCTGGGTGGTGAGGACAAATCTCCCCTGGGTGGAGCCAGGGCGAGCCTCCCCTCCCCCCTCCCCCCTCCCCCCCCCGACCATCCCCCCTCCTCCCAGGCCGCCCCCAGATTCCAGGTGGCCTCCACCTTCTTATGCGGCCAGAAGTAGCACCTGCCTCCACTCTGACACACCTGTGCCCCTCAGCCAACAGAGGGCCCTCTAGCCACCAAGGCATACACCTTTCTTGGAAAGCAAAAAGAGGTTCTTCGAAAAACGGAGGCGCCGCTAACAGAACTGGGCCGAGGAGATCATCTGCGGTGGCGGGCTGGCCACTTGCTCCGAGAGTACGGGATTTATGGTTCTGGCGTGCCAGGAGGAAACGCCTCGTCGCCAGATGGAATTCAGACCCGGGAGTGCGTTTGCTTCCCGGGGCCAGAGACAAGGACTGGGCAGGATCAGGAAGAGGACAATTCCTCCATCGAGTTGTGAAAGGGGGAAACGGAGAATGAGCCAAGTTGGAGGTCAAGGACCAAGCCTGGAGATACGATCAGAGGCCAAGAGGAAAAGGAAACACAGGCGTGATAAGTGATGTGGCGGGAGACAGAGGGCGAACCCCGAGCGCGTGTCAGGGAAAGGGTGGGGGGACAGTTCACGGTGTCAACTGCCCCAAGGCAGGCGAGGAGGATTTACATGATGAAAGACGTGTGTCCAGACTTACTGGTTGAGTACCTATTACGTACAGGTGCTAGTCACAAGGTGAGCAAGACAGAGAGAGAGAGAGAGAGGGGGGGGGCAAAAGATGTGTCCTCTGGCCTCGCGGAGTTTCCAGTCTAGAGAAGACAGCAGGCATTCGTCAGAACCAAACTCACACGGTAAAAGGACCAGCAGGAAGGTTCTATGAGAGTGTATCACTGGGATGCTGAGCTCAACGAGGAGGGCCGAGGCCTGAAGGGGCGAAGGAGGGGGCGGCGGGGTGGGGGTGGGGGTGCCCAGCAGCTTGTGCGGAAGCCTTGGGGCAGGACGGTGCAGAGTCTGGAAGAAGAGGAACAAGATATTTTAAGAATTGAGGGTGGAGCGAAGACAGGGAAGGGAGAAGGGGTAGGTGGGGCCCAGAGGCACAGGGTGGGGGGGTCAGCACCGAAAAGCTACTCGAGCGGCGTAAGCAGAGGTGAACGGCGGGGGGGGGGGGGGGGGGCGGACACAGGAACGCTATCGGCGTGGCCGCATTCAGCGGTGACCTCCGGGCTGGAGCAAAACATTTCAGCAGAGCTGGGGGGAGAAGGGCCGGAAGCCGGGGGCACTGGGGAGAGGTGGAAGGAAATGCCGGGAGGCAGGGAGGTCCTGTGGACTAGCTGTTTACTCTTCTGTGCCTCAGTCTCCTCTCTGTAAAATGGTGACGGCACCTACCTGAGAGGGTGTGTGTGTTCTCAACGAATTTGGTAAAGGGACGATGCTGGGCACGGGTAACCGGCTAGCGGCGTTAGATCCTACCGCTCTGTGCTAAGAGCCTGGCGCACGGAGGGAAGAGGCGAGGGGGGGCCTCTCGAGAGAGGCGAGCAGAGCCCGGAGGCCAGGCGGCCGTGAAGGCTGGGCCTCCCGCTGGCGCCGGCCGCAAGAGAGCCGGGCCAGGCCGCACGGCCGGCGCCGTACCTTTGGCGGTTCCGTGGTCATCTTGATGCTGGCCTGCAGGATGGAGATGGGGAAGTCCGGGTGGGGGCTGGAGCTGAGCCAGAGGCGGAAGGAAGGGTGAGGTTCCTCCACCTGCAGCTGTTCCACCAGCTTGTCCAGGTTGGGCATCCAAGACAGCGACAGGTGGCAGTTAGCTAGGAACACCCAGTGTCCTGCAAGGGGGCACTGGATTCGGCGGGAGCCCTTCCCCGAGCCCCGTGTGTCCCCACACGTCGCACCCGATTCCGCGCGTGCGGGGGGGGGGGGGGGGGGGAGGGGGCGCCGGGGGCCCTCTGGAGAAGCGGGGGCTGCGGTCACGGTAGTGTGACGGAGGCCGGGGCCTCCGGGGAGTAAGACGCGCACCAGGGACGGGGGTGGGGGAGCAGGACGGGACGCTGACCCTGGAGGACCCCCTCTCGCAGGAGCCGGGCGGCAATGGGGGCCTGGCCCTGGCCCAGGGACAGGGCGTGGAAACGCTGGGCCATGCCCATGTGCTCCGCCAGCTGGAGCAGGGCGCCGGAGGGGTCCACACCGGGAGACAGGATGAACACCAGCGGGGTGCGTGGGGTCGAATCCTCCAGAACCTGCCAGAAGCAGGGGGTGTGAGAAGGCCACGTGAGGCGGGGGGGGGGGGGGGGGGAGCGGGGACTGCCCAAGAGCAGAGGTTGGGGGCACCGCAGAGCGAGGCAGGAAGGACCGGGGGTGCGGGGGGGGGGGGGAGCAAGGAGGAGACCAAGCCACTGACCAGCTTCATGTTGAGCACGGGCGGCTCCACGAAGCGGGAGCCGAGGTTGGAGACGATGAACGAGGCGACACAGAAGGCCACCCGGTCCTGGCGCAGGGAGCGCACGATCAGCATTCGCTGCATCTCATTGCAGGCGTTTTCCCACTCGCCTGGGGACGGAGAGGGCCGGGAAGCAGACGCTCGGAGGGGGGCCGGGGCCAGGGAGCGAGGGGAAGGGCCCGGCGGGGAGGGGGCACCTGGCAGCATGGCCTTCTCCGGGGTGGCGCTGGTATACCACAGGTGCCAGTCACGAGGGTATTGCTCGAAGGAGTTCATGAGCCCGTGGAAGTTGGTCAGTTTGTCCAGCTCTGTGATGTTGTCCCAGTAGGCGTCGGCGAGCCAGCTCGTACACGGGTTATCCATCTGGCCCTCGCGATCCAGGACCTGGGCAAGGAGAGAGGAGGAAGGGGACTGACCGGAACCCCTCCAAAGCATTTAATGATGAGGCAGCCGAGACCCTGCATCAGGCACCACGAGGAAAGGACTATGGGATTGCCAGAGGCACTGGGCTCTGCCTGGACTGGGGAAGTCAGTTGGGGGGGGGGGGGGCGGGGCAGGGTCTCTCCGGCACCTAGCGGACACCTCACGGTGCAAATTTGGGGAGCTGGCGCCCTCTGCTGGCTTCCTGGTGACACTGTCTCTCGCCCTAATGACCTCGCCCTGCAGAAAGGCCCCCTCCCTTCTTCACCCTCTTCAGCAAATACTCTCTGCTCACCCACTGTGTGTTCTGAGCACTGGGACGCGGCGCTGAATATAAAGGGCACATATCTCTGCCCCTGAGGGGCTTATTTTCCAACATGGGAGGGCAGATAATGAGCCAAAGACATAAACAATTAAGTTATCCAGTGCTAGGTAAAGGTGGCAAGGTCGCGCCAGAGTAGAATGAGCTGAACGGCATACAAAAGATTGGGAGTTCTGGGGGTAGTTTGAAGTACTAAATAGGAAAGTCAAGGAGGTCTCGGGGAGGCGCAATCTGAAGCCAGCGTTAAAGTTGGTGAGTGGGAGCTGCGGGTGCACCTGTGGCAGAAGGGACACCGAATGCAGGAGCCCTGGAGGGGGGGGGGCAGGGCAGGCCATGGGAGGTGACACCAGGGAGGTGGGCATGCTGACAGACTGGGGGTGGGGAGCATTGGGAGGCTCTTAGTTATTGGTAACCCGGATGAGAGGAGAAGTGCCCGGCATTGTCCAGGGGGTTGGAGAGAGGCCGGCCCAGGAAACGTGGTGTCACCGTCTGGCAGGTGTTTTTAAATTTGTTTTTAAAGTTTATTCATTTTTGAGAGAGAGAGAGAGAGAGAGAGAGAGAGAGAGAGAGAGTAGGAGCAGCAGAGGGGCAGTGAGAGAGGGAGACCCAGAATCCGAAGCAGGCTCCAGGCTCCGAGCTGTCAGCACAGAGCCCGACGCGGGGCTCGAACTCACCGACCGTGAGATCATGGCCTGAGCCGAAGTCGGACGCTTAACTGACTGAGCCACCCAGGAGCCCCTGTCTGGCAGTTTTAAGGGCCTAATGGATTCAAAGGGAGTCCATTCGGTGTGGGAGTGTTTTTCTCCAGCTAGGCCCAGCCTCTTGGGCCACACAGGAACAGGAGAGCAAGATCGAGCCAGAGTGGTGGTTTCGCCAAGCAAAAGCAATACGGGAGTGGGCGCTGAGGGTGCCTGGGGGGGGGGGGGGGGGGGGGCATGTAACGGTGACCATGGAACCCAGGCTGGGAAAGGAGGGGCTTGAGCAGCAGTGCAAGAGGCGAGAGACCACACCTGTCCAGTGGGTCACAGGTAAGAGGGGCCCCAAGTCATCACCTGTAATGTGAGAGCCCCCCCCCCCCCCCCCCCCCCGCATCCCCAGGGAGCCGGACACACCTGCTCCTGGCACTTTCCCTTGGCTCGCTCGCTGGAGCCTTGGGCCTGACGGCCCGGCCCGGAGTCCTGGTCATACATGTCCCCGTCCCCAACCTTGACGCCTCTGACCGACTCACCACACCCCCGCGGAGAAAGAAGTTGTACTCGTCCATGTTGAGCTTGCCAGAGGTCTCCAGGATTTTGGCACACATCTGGAAACTGAATAGTAGCTTGTGGCGCTCAAAAAGGGTGCGGCAGGTGTACCTGAGAGACGGGCACCCGGAGGGCGGAGGGGACAGGAAGCACAACGTGAATGGTTACTGACTGCGGGTCCTACAATCGCAGAGCCTTACGCACAAGCAGGGCCTTAATCGGCATCTAGCCCAAACCTTTTGTCCACGGCCAAACCCTCAGGGACCTAGAGAGCTCACTGGTGAAACCAGTCATTCATTTCCATTAAACAACACGCAGCATCGATTTGACCCCTACTCTGCAGGTCCTAAAGGCAGAGTCATCTCTGAGCCCCAGCCTCTGTCCTGGAGGAAGTGAGCTGAAGAGGGAGGACAGACAGAGAGCCCACCGATTAAGCGGTGATGTGATGGGTCCTGTACGGGGTGGCCGGGCCTCCGAGGGATGGCAGGGCAGGGGCCCCCACTGGACAGTTTCTGAGAGGAGCCGCCCAGTGCAAGCGTGGGAGAGGAGGAGCAGGGAGGACTCCCGGAGAGCTGGAGCATAAGCTAATGGGCCTTGGAGCAGCCGTGGGGAGCCGAGCAGGGACGGTCTGCAGAAAGATTCACAAGTGAACCCGCGGGGCTCAAGGCCTGGGTGGCCGGGAGGAGGGTGTGGGCGCCGGTCAGGGGCGAGGACCCTGAAGGAAGCAGGAGGACAAAGAGTGTGGTCCCCCACCTGCCCCCTACCCGGGACCAGGCCCCGCCCCAGCCTGCTGGATGTGGATCTGGATTTCACGGAGATTCCCAGTGCTTGTGGGGCACGTGGCCACTGGAGATACGCGGGCAGCGTGGACCCTAGCAGATACGAGCACGGCTCAAGGAGCTCGTGCTCTGTCGCCACGGGGAGCAGGGGACAGGCCAGTGGCCGTGGCACCGGGCAGCACTGGCGCGGGAGCGTCCTGGCAGATGCGGGGGAGGTGGGGGGCTCCGGAGGCGCGGGGCGCACACCTGTACACGGCGTAGGTGTGGTACTCGTTCAGGTAGTCGATGCGGTCCTCCAGCTTGTTGCTGCGGTGGCTCTTGTCGATGCTGAGGACGAAGAGGTTGATGTAGGCGTCCAGCGAGAACTGGTACATGGGGTCGATACGGCCATGTCGTTGAGCACGAAGAACAGAACCGACGCCCTCTGGGCACAAGGGCGGTATGCCTATGGAGGGGCAGAGTCAGGGCAGGGTGGCGGGGGAGTGACCACGGGGCTGGGGGTTGGGCGGGGGACAGGGTCAGGGCCGGGGTGGGGAGGGGAGGCGGCCACGGGGCTGGGGGGTTGGACGGGGGGACAGGGTCAGGGCAGGGGTGGGGAGGAAGCGGCCACGGGGCTGGGGAGGTGGGCAGGGGACAGGGTCAGGGCAGGGGCTGGGGGGGGTGGGTGGGGGACAGGGTCAGGGCAGGGGTGGTGGGGAGCGGCCACGGTGCTGGGTGGGGACAGAGTCAGGGCAGGGGTGGGGGGGAAGCGGCCACTGGGGGTGCTGGGGGGAGTGGAATTGTGGGGGGGGGCAGTGGCCACGGGGCTGGGCGCGGAGCGAGGGGCGAGGCTCACCTCGCGGGCCAAGTCGATGTTGATCTCTGTGGTCTCGCTGGTCTCCAGCTGCTCGGTCACTTCGGTGGCGGTCATCTTGGAGGTACGAAGGGTGTTCACCAGCTGCACGTCGTCGAGCAGGGAGCCCGTGGCCTCATTCAGCAGCCTGAAGGGGAAGCGCAGGTAGGCGGGTGGGGAGGCGGGGAGTCCTCCCGCCCCAGCCCGCCACACCCGGGATTCTGGCTGGGCTGGGCGGTGGGTGGCAGCGGCGGGTGCACCCTCACCGAAGGATCTCGTCCTCCAGCTCCTTGAGCTTCCTCTTGCCGGCAGCGATGTTGATGACCAGTGAGTCCTTCTGTTCCTCCAGCTCCGGCCGCTCCTTCCGCACCACGATGCCCAGCAGCTGAGCCTCCAGGCCCTGGGAGCACGGGGACGCGCGGTGGGACTCGCGCTCTGGTGAAGGCACACCCCTGGCACCCGGTCACGCCTCCCCCCACCTGTCCCCCGCCGCCCAGCGCAGGGGGCCTTTGTCTCCACCCCGCTGACTCTCCGGGTGCTTCCTGCTCCTCGATAGCTGGGTCCAGGCTGCAGCCCCCGCCCCCGCCCCCACCTGTTCCTTGACGGCAAAGTTGACGATGGTGGTCTTGGCCGAGGTCTCAGGACTGTAGTGGGGGTTGGAGAGCTTGGTGGTGATGTAGAAACGGAAATTGCTGTTGTACTCCACCTCCTTGTCTGCGATGCGCATCAGCAACCGGCCGCCTGCAGCCGGGCCAGGGTCAAGGGCAAAGGAGCCCTGGTGACCAGTTTGTGGGCTGGCCCAGCCCCCAGCTGGCATCCAGCTGCCCTAATGGGCCCAGCCCGGGGCTGTGTGAGCGGAGGGCCACAGTCTGAGGGCCGGCCCTCCCCCCCCAACCCCTCACCTCGTGGCCCAGCTGGCTGGTCTCTAGGATTTGTCCCCCGGCCCAACCCCATAGGAAGCCTGGACCCTCACCGATTCGAGCTACAGATTTGTTGAGTGGACCCCTCACCGATTCGAGCTACAGATTTGTTGAGCACAGGGTTAAGCGTGGGGTCCAGATACTCCTGAACGTTCTGGAGCAGCACTGGATATCCAAACTGGATGGCCTTTTCTAGAATCTGAAGGTAATTGCTCATCTGCAGGTCGATAATCTGGAGGCCCTAGAGAGCAAGGGAAAGAGATGGGAGACACGCTGAGGGGCCCAAAAGTAAAATCTGACTCCGGGTCGGGCCTCAGGAAGAGGCAGGCTGGGGAAGAGACGCCAGGGGCACAAGAGCAGCCCCCGCCCTGCCCCCTCCCGCCAGCCTTTACCTGGTTTCCTTCCATGTTCTTGATCCACTTCAGGGCCTGGGCCTGAGGGTCAATCATCAGCGCCCACCTGAAGGAGGGCGGTCAGTCAGAAGACAGGCTCCGCCCTTGCCCCGCCCCCCGCCCCCGCCCCCGCCCCCCGGCGGCCTCCTCACCTGTTGCCTCGGGTGACGATGATGCCATTCTCTGTGGAAAAGGCATCCGAGGGCAACCCTTGGATGTTCCAGTCCTCGAACTTTGGTAGGATTGGACAGGAAGTTATCGAAGGTGAAGCGCGGTGAGCACGGCACCTCCAGCTCCCAGATCTGGGCGGGGAAGAGCCCCGGATGTCAGCCTGGAGGCCCGAGCCCCGCTCCCCACTCCCCGCCCCGGGGCCCCTGCCCCCGGCCCCCCCCCCCCCCCCCCCCCCCCCCCCCCCCCCCCCCCCCCCGGCCCCTGCCGGGTGTGTCTCCCCGACCTCCCCGCAGCCCTGGTCTCGGAGCCCAAGAGCTCACGAGGACCTGAGCCCTGCCCTCACCTTCCTGATCCATATCTGGGTGACGATCTCATCCCGGTAGTTGGTCAGGAAGGGGCCCATGTAGGACAGGAAGGCGGCGGCCAGGAGACAGTCACCTACCAGGTAGCCCAGATCCTCCTCCAGGCCTGGGTGGGGGGGCGGGGGGCGGGCAGGGGGTGTAAGGAGGGCCCCGGGCACTGGGGAGCGCTGGCTCTCTCCCCCCCGGACACTGGCTCCATCAAAGAGGCGCTTTTGTCCTAAACCTTCGGCCCTGAGGAGTCCAACCTGGTTCTAATCACTTCGGAGTCGCCGCCTTTCACAGTGATCCTGTTTACATTCTGGTGATAAGGCCTAACCCTTTCCTGAAGCCAGGGGCTCCATAAAGGCGGAGACAGGATGCCTGGGGGGCGGGGGGGGGGGGGGGGGGGTGGGCGGGGGGGGGGGAACTGTTTCTGTAAAGTCATCAAGTCCGTGGGCTTCAGCAAAGGCCCTGCTGGCGCTCGCTCCCCAGGCCTGTGCAAACACGTGGAGCCGCCTCCCAACGGCACAGGCACAGACTCGCTTTCCGCTGCTCGCACCAAGTAGGACGGGGGTGGGGTGGGGGGGGGGGGGACTCCTTTCCGCTGCTCGCACCAAGTAGGACGGGGGGGGGGGGACTCCCCCGTCCCCCGTTCCTGGATGTCCTGCACCCAGGGGTCCCCATGTCCCCCGAGTGTCCCCTCAGCCGACAGGGGGTGGAGCTCTGGGACCTGGCGGGCAGGGAGGAGAGCCGGGCGGGGCCCCCAGAGCCCACCTTGACCGTCTCCTCCCAGCGCGCCTTCTCACTGGCCAGCCCTGACACCAGCAAGCCCGCTCGCTCCAGCTTCATTTCCATGTCCTCTGGACTTCTTGCGGAGCTCCTCCTTCTGGCCAGCTTCTCGTCGTACTGCTTCTTCAGCATCTCTAGCTTCTCGGCCACCTGGGAGGGACCAGAGCGAACGGCTCAAAGGCCACTCTGTGGCCGCACTGCTCGGGGGTTCCGGTGGCCCATCTGCCGTTTCGAGGCCTTGGGGCCTCCGTGGCCCGGTGTGCCATGTGACGATGCTAACCCCTACCCCGTAGGGCTGTCGCAGACAGAAAACAAGACAAAGTATGTGTGGTGACGTGAGGTCTTCTTTCCCTTCCCCTCCGCCACTCTTTTCTTGGGCCAGGAAACTTCTTGTCATGAAACTCAAGGCCGGGTAGGAAGACAGTCCCCTTGGAGCATAATAAGCCACATGAGTCGCACTGGCAAGAGAGGATCAGAGGGCACAGAAACGACTTGCCAGCCCCACGCCAGTGTGGCATGGCCCTAAGGCAGGACCTCGAGAGAGAAAGAAAAATCTAGAAAACTGTTGGAGAGAGGAAGAGGGACTCCATTTGGGGCAAAGGCCCAGGTGCAGGGACCCACACAGGGATGGGGATCCAACTGTGCAGAGTTCACGTGCTGGCCTGGTGCCCCTGACCGGGCCTCATCTGGGCTGTGGGAAGGAGGGCACAGGGCACAGGACATGGGCCCAACCACTGAGGTTGACCTCCAAAAGACCCTGGAAATGCAATAGATTAACTCCCCAAGAAACTGTCTTTAAAGCAAAAGCACCCAGGGCAGCTGCGTGGCTCAGTCGGTTAAGCATCCGGGTTCAGCTCAGGTCATGATCTCACGGTTCAGGGGTTCGAGCCCCATGTCAGGCTCTGTGCTGATGGCTCAGAGCCTGGAACCTGCTTCGGATTCTGTCTCCCTTGCTCTCTGCCCCTCCCCTGCTCACGCTCTCTGTCTTAACAATAAATAAACATTTAAAAAAAAAAAAAAGGCAAAGTGGAGGTCCCAAATGTCACCTTCGGGTGACAGCACGCCTTCCAGGTCAAGCCTGGGTAGTGATGTTAGAAGGTATTAACATCCAGGGAAAGAAGGGGTCACTCCGAAGGGGTGAGTCAGCCGGGCCACTCAGGGACGAAACACCGGCTGGGGGTCTAGAAAGAGAGGGGCGCCCTTGCACTGGCATAGGTGGGCTTAAACCCGCTGGAGGCCATGCTGTCCGGCGGTCTTCCCTGCGTGCCACCTGTCGCCAGGTTCACGTGACTGCCTCACCCCCGCCCGCGCAGTCCAGGCTCGTCAGCACACTGATTATAATTGGGCTTCCCGCGGAGCTGTGTCTGTGGGGAAGCAGCCAGCCCACGATCGTTCTGGATTTCATTACTTATTTTGCATGTGGTGTTGTCTTCACTGTTTCTATTTTTTATACAAGAAATGTACGCATAAGGTTAAAGACCTAAATAATACGATAAAAAGGAGTTATAACAAAACCTCTTCCACTCCTGGTCCCGTTCTTCAGTAGCAAATTATTTTTAACCATTTCTCTTTTTATTTCTTCTGGCAGCTGCCTCCCTATCTCTGAATATTATGCTTAGGCTACTATTTTTAAAATACATACATGCATATTTATACATATATTAATCTGTTTGCAGTTTTTATCTTTTTAACTCAAAAATTATGGAAAGTTGCAAACCTAGGACAAAGAATCATACAATGAATACCTCTACGCCCGCCACATATATTCAACAGTTGGTAACATTCCGCCGGTTTCACTTCATCTACCGTTCTTTGCCAAAGTGTCTTAGAGGAAGTTACAGACTCATGAAACGTCAAGCCTCAAGCCTTCCCAGTGCAGATCTAGAACAAAACAAGGACATCTCCCCCGCGATCGTAACACCATTATCACACCTCACCGCCACTTTGCCTTTTTTTAAAACACGATTTTCCTCTTTTATGTCTTTTTGTAAAGAGTGAATCCACATCAGAAGGAAAAAAAAACACACACATGGTGAAGGATCTGGCTTCCTCCCGCTCCCGCCCCAGCCCCCTGCCCCCAGCCTGTGCCCCTGCCCCAACCCCTGCCCCAGCCCGTTTCTCCTATAGCTTTCCAGACAGAGTCCATGCGTAGGGTCCACCGGTAATAAATACATGCATGGTGAAGGCAGGCCCTTGCTCGCCACCAAATCCCTGCACTCGGAAGAGTGCCGGGCGCTTGGGAAGTATCTTTTTGGATGAATTTTTTTCATAAAGATAAATGCTAACATACTACTGTACTTTATTTTTTTTCTTGTCTCCAAATCGGTTCTCGTCAAGCCGCCTCATTCTCTTTAACAGCTGCAAAATAATCTTGTGAATGACTGAACCGTAATTTATATAACAAGTCTCCTTCTGATAGACATGTGTGTCTTTCCAGCATGTTCTATTATTAACAATGCTGGAATGAACGTCCTTGTACACTGCTGTCTCTTTTTTATTTTGTTTGCTTTGTGAATAAGTGACTTAAAAATTCAAAAGGGATAATTATGGGCATAAAAAGTCTCTCTGCCTCGCCCCCCCCCCCCCCATCCACCCTGCTCCCTCCTCGAGGTAGCCAACGCGACCTGCTTCTTGAATATTCCGCAAGAGGCGTTTTGCACACACTCGGGTATATTCCATACGGCTGTTTCCTGGTTCGTCCATTTGAAACTATTACTATGGCCTCTATGCTACCATGGATGCAGGGGTGACCCTTTCCCCTCCAGACTACACTTCTTCCTCCCTGTTCCTGCCCATGAGAATGCTTCAACTCCTTACCTTCCTATCGCCGAATACCGTCTTAAAACCCTGCTTTATCTCCTACAAAAGCATTGCCCAATCTTTACCCCCACCCCCACCGACACCCAGCTCCCATTTTTTTTTAGCTGTACTTTTAAGATTTAAAAAAAAAAATTTTAACATTTATTTTTGAGGGAGAGAGAGAGACAGAGACAGAGAGAGACAGAGCACGAGTGGGGGAGGGGCAGAGAGAGAGGGAGACACAGAGTCGGAAGCAGGCTCCGGATCCGAGCCGTCGGCACAGAGCCCGACGCGGGGCTCGAAATCACCAACTGTGAGATCGTGACCTGAGCTGAGGTCAGACGCTTAACCGACTGAGCCACCCAGGCGCCCCTGTACTTTCATTTTTATGTCGTCAAGGCTGACAACAACGTTCCCGCTCAGAAGTCACAGCCTTCTGCGCTCCGTCTCTAGGTTGACGGTAACAGCTAAAGGCCACAAACAGTGCAACAGCACGCACCTCCGTGACCACGACCGGGCCGGTGCCGTGCGCGCCTGGGGGCCGGCCGACGGGGCCGCTGTGCACACTGAACCGGTTGTGAAATAGCTTCCTATCACCCCGGATTCTGTGCTTCTGTCTTGCAGAAATTCTGATCGGTTGGGTCGTGTCTCCAATCTCTCTTGTATGTTGTTTGGGTTTTCTCGTTGGCGTGGCTGTTTATATTCCTTGACTCTACTGTCTACCAAACAGCCCATCCTTTGACCATTTTTCGTTTTCCCAGAATTCTTCCCGGTTCTCTGCGATTTTCTCTTACCGTCCTCTTTCTGCTCTCTGGGTGTCATCTCTTCCTTATTTACCCTCTGGTGACACCAATTTTTCCATTAGATTTGCTTTGTAAGTGCTTCTCGGTAGGATGAATCATCCCCGGGTTTATTGTGTCTTCTGGCGCCATGTTTTGTTATCGTTTTGTTTTTTGTTTTTTTTTTTTATCTTGGCCATTCCCTTGTGTGTGGGAAGACTTTCACCACGCCTTTACATACTCCTTCTCCGGAGGGAGGTGCGTGGCTCATCTGACTGGTGAAATCAGCGAAGAATAAGCCAGAATGCTCCACCGAGCTCAGGCCGTTTCCACTCTGCCCCCCAGCGACGCCCAAGACTGAGTCCGAGTCCGTCCATCTGACGACGGGGTCACTCCTCGTGGGCCCACCTGCCCACAATGTCAGCCGCATCCTCCCACCTGCTCTCCGAAGGTGATGTTTTGGCCAGACCCCTTTTGTTTCACGTCTCAGTGTGTTTAGAACCCCCAGGCACAGAAGGCTGCTAGTTCGCAGATCCCTTCAGAGTGTATTTGCAGACTGGGAAACACACTGAGAAACTTTGGGCGGGCCTTGGGGGTCTCAAGGGCAGACTTTGGGGTATGGACGCGTGCTTTGACTTGGAGGGTTTGCACAGGCTCCCACTGGGCACACTGAGTTTTTACGGTGGTCTGGCTGTCGCCTGGGTGAAAGGCTTTAAGCCGACGCTGTGATATTCTGACCTTGACAGATGACCGTGGCTTCGTCCACAGGTGAGTGGCCATTTCTGCAGAGGCAGGACTGCTTGAAACAGAGCAGCCTCGTGGACACTGGGCTTGGGCTGGAGGGTGGCCGCAGGATGAGGTCTGCCGTGGCTTCGGCACAGAAGCGGCCAACACGCTGACCAGCTTGAAGTCGGGGAGTTTCCGGGCACTGATGGCTGGACGATGACATTTGCTGGTTTTCAACGGCAAGACTGTATATTCTGCGTGTACTATGGGTTCTAGCTTTCAATGGCTTTGGCCAAGCCTACGTGGCACTAGAACAGCTGTCTCATTTTTTCAGTTTTTTTTTTTTTTTTTTTTTTTTTTAATTCAGGGCTAAAGAGGCAATCGTGGCTCATCCACAGCCTTGGGACAAGGGAGGGGTTCCGTTCTGAGATTCCCGGTGACACAGGGCAGGTGGCGTGCAAATATTATCTGTGCCTTAAGGGAGCATGCCGGAACAACTTGGGGGTTCCAGAGGGAAAAGCTGCGTCTTGAGACACGGACGGCAGAGGACTTGTGCCTGGCCAGGTCCCCGGGGCACAAGCTTCAGCAGCAGCAACGCCAGCTTCGGTTCAGGAATGTGCCGGAGGTGACTTTCCAGTGAGGAAAAGCACGGGGCGAGGTGAAAACCTTGCCCATGAGGCGGTTCTCGTAGGGCCTCGGCAATTCCACAAAGACAGCCAGCACCATGAGCCACCGCGGTGTGGGGTGACCACGCCTGGTCACGACACAGAGCGGGGGACGTGGTGTTCACGGCGGGGGGGTGGGGGTGGGGGTGGGGGGAGGGGGTGGGGGGGAGGGTCAGATACCTGAAAGGACACAGCCGGGATTTCTGCTTGGCGTTTCCATGTGGCTGCACAACACGGGGGACATCTTAATGCTCCCTAATCCCACACTTCACAATGGGCGACGGTGGATTTACAGTGGTAAAACTTACATGTATTTTTTAGCCACAATAACTGCCGTCTCCAAGAAATACATACACACGTGTGGGCTTCCAACCTGCCCCCGGCACGGTAAATGCTTTTTGGTTGGATCGTATCTCATATTAATCTATCGTGGGAGGGTGTCTCCCAGTTTGACATAAGCTCACAGGTCATGATTTCCAGATAACCGCCATTCTGGTGAAGCTAAAAACCAAGCTTTTCTCCACGTATCCTCGTTCCCCGCAAACACCACTGAGTGTTTACCGTGGTCTCTGGAGCAACAAGAATTGTTGGTTCCTGGGAGCGTAACTTTGTCTGTAAATCCCGTATGTTAACTCCTGGGCCCTTTTTTTTCTTTTTTAAGTTTATTTGAGAAAGAGCACAAGCGTGCAAGCAGGGGAGGGGCAGAGAGAGAGAGAGAGAGGGAAAGAGAGAATCCCCAGCAGGCTCTGCACTGTCAGCACACAGAGCCCCGACGCGGGGCTCGAACTCACAAACCCTGAGATCACGACCTGAGCTGAAATCGAGTCGGATGCTTAACCTACTAAGCCACGCAGGCGCCCCTTGAATCTTTTTAGTTTCAAATGAAGCTCACAAGAGACAGGATTTGGAGCCGCTGCAGGCTCTGAGGTCCCACAGGAATGACATCCGTTTTTAGGGACTGACGGCCCGTCCTGGCCGCAGCTTAAGGAACAGATTCTCCCCAGATACTGAGGGCACAGCTGAGACCGAGCAGAATAAGAGACCGGATGATTTGGGGACTTTGACTTGAGAATGTTGGCTTCTTGATTTTTAACTCTGAAAAAGCAGGATGATTTGCTTTCAGATTTTAATTTACTTGGACTTTAGTTTACTCAGGGACTTAAAAATTTAACACCCTCCCTCAGGGTCGTAGTCAAATGTGTGGAATCTGTGTGTGTCATTACTCTGTAGCATTTGGCTGTCATCCCACGGTCTCGGCACACGGCCTGCGATACGCTATACGGGATGATGTCACGACCAGGACTGGGATGCAAGAGAGAAAGAAGGTGAATGTTCAGTAGATTAGGCTTCTGTTTTGGCCCATTTCAGGGCCTTCTGGGGCAATTCCTTTTTTTTTTTTTTTTTTTAAGTTTATTTATTTAGAGACAGAAAGAGAGCACGAGTGGGGGAGGGGGAGATGAGAGAGAGAGAGAGAGCGAGAGAGAGAGAGAGAGAGCAGGCATGTACAGGGAAGGACAGAGAGAGAGGCAGAGAGAGAATAGAATCCCAAGCAGGCTCTGCGTTGTCAGCACAGAGCCCGACGCGTGGCTCAATCTCACGAACAAGGAGATCGTGCCTGAGCTGAAGTCAAGAGTCGGATGCTTCACCGACTGAGCCACCCAGGTGCCCGAGACAATTTCTAAGCCAGTGGTTTGTAACCCTTGCTGCCTGTCAGAATCGGGAAAATATATTTTCAGGGTCCCCAGCAAGTGAGTAACTATTTACTCCAGATTTGAGTGATAAGCGATGTAGTTGAGCTCGGGGCTCTTTCCAAACCGCTGGGCCCTGGCACTGAGTACAGGCTCTCCCACCCCCGGCTGGCTCCGACTTGGAAGTTTTCAAGATGCTTTCAAAATGCTCAGGCTCTGCCAGAGATGTGTACCGGCTGGTCTGTGGGGGAGCCCCGCATCGGCTCGGGGCCACCTTGCAAGTGGGCGGGGAAGCAGGCCTGGCCTGTCGAAAGGTACGTTTCCCTCTGACTCCACAGCTTTTTCAGAGGCAGAGGGCAAAGTTGGGGTCCCCGTCTGCTTCCTCTTACCGGCTAGGGGCTCTCAAGAGACCTAACATGGGGTGCTCTACAAACACTCTTCGGTGAATGATGCTGTCGGCAGCCGACCCCACGGCCCCACTTGTCACACGTAATTATTTGTCCCAGGATAGGAACCATCCAGGGGTGAGAAACCTTCCCAAACCAATCGCCAGCCCTGGATTGTTCACTCTCGAAAGAGACGGTGAAAGGGTGACCGGCCCGCGAGAGGCTGGGGGGGTAACAGCGGCCGCAGGGACGGGGCAGGGAAGGAGGGCGTGAGGACAGAAGCCCCCTCGCCCGGCCTGGCTGCTTCTGCACAGAAGGGGTCGGAAGAGGCCCCGAGGGCCGCTGCACTTGGCAGTAAAGACGGGGGCGAGCGGGGCTTGGGTCAGGCAGCGTGGGCTCCAGCCCAGCTCTGCGGCACCTCGAAAGTCCCTTCATCTCGCTAAACCTCAGGGTCCTCATCTGATTTGAGGACATTAGACCTGCGTGCTGTCCATACGTGGTGGCAGGTGAAACGTCCGGAAACGGTGTGACCGGCTTTGGCTGTATGAAAACTCAAAGGCCTCCATACGGCCAAGATCGCATCAGATCTGGAGCTTGGAAACGATGCATCTGCCCGTCAGAAAGGGGAACGGCCACGCAAGCCAGGGCCACCGCCCGCCGGAACCCCGCGCAGGGTCCAAGGGCAGCACAAGCTCACAAGTACCAGAATGGGAACGAGCTCAGGTACAGAAATGAAAATCACTCCTTATTTGAGCGTGGACGCCCCTGGGCAGACACACGAGAAGTTGTAAGAGAGGCTGTTTCCAAGGAAGGGCAGCAGGGGGTGAGAGGGAGGCGTCCCGCCGGCTGCTCTTTCTACCTTCTGAATTTCGCCCCGCGTGGATATGAAATCCTACTGAAGCAGGGATGGAAAATGTACCGGATACGCGAGGAGACTCTCGGACTCCTGATAATAGCACTCTGCACCCTGCCTGCGGGAGCCGTTCACCCGCACGTCCTTCTTTTTTTTTTTTTTTTTTTTTTTTTAATTTTTTTTTTTCAACGCTTTTTATTTATTTTTGGGACAGAGAGAGACGGAGCATGAACGGGGGAGCGGCAGAGAGAGAGGGAGACACAGAATCGGAAACAGGCTCCAGGCTCCGAGCCATCAGCCCAGAGCCTGACGCGGGGCTCGAACTCACGGACCGCGAGATCGTGACCTGGCTGAAGTCGGACGCTTAACCGACTGCGCCACCCAGGCGCCCCCCGCACGTCCTTCTTAAGTAGGGTTTACGCCCAGCATGGAGATCGACGTGGGGCCGTGAACTCAGGGCCCGCTGACGGACAGCTGAGCCGAGCTCAAGAGTCAGATGCTCAACCGACTGAGCCCCCCGGGCACCCCACTTGTCCCCATGTCTTGGAGGAAGTCACCTTGTGGGGTGTCCAGCCCGCTCCCAGTGAGGAACTCCCTCTCCCTCCAGCGCGGGCCCCACCCCCAGCCAAGCCACAGTCTTCCCGGCCTGCGGCCCCCCGCGTCACACTCTTGCCCTGTCCCCCTGTCCCGGCAAACACCGACTTGCCACCCGGATTTCGTCACTTAACCCATCTCCGGGCCTGGCCCCAAAGCCCACGAGAGAGCCCGCCAGCTCTGAGTCGAGTCGGGAAGGGAAGGGCCCCAGCCGTGCCTTCATAACCCTCCGCGGGGGGGGGGGGGGGGGGGGGGTGTTGGGAGGGATCAGCTTCTGAGCCAGAGGCAGCCGGTCTGGAAGGGCGCAGAGCGGGAGGCGGACGGGACTGGAAGGCAGAGGGGAGGGGAGGAGGGGAGAAATCGATGGCAACGGAGCATCCGGGAACCGGGGAGAGGGACCGCCACGGAAAAGACGGGCGCGAGGCTCGGCTCACCTCCCGCAGCTTCTCCTGGGCCTCAGCCAGTGCGGCTTGCTTCTCTGAAGCTGGGCCAAGGCCACGTTCATCCTGACCCGCTTGGGCTCCACCACGCGGTACAGCCGCCCGTACAGCTGTGGGGAGACAGTCCGGCTGCAGCGGCCGCTGCCCCCTCCTCCGCCCAGGGCTTCCCCCCCACCCCAGCCCGGGGCTCCCGCCCCGCTTCCCGCCCGCGCCCCGCTCACCTCCATGGCCCGCACCCACATGCACAGGGACTTGGCCGCCAGCGAGACCCGGCCGATGATGTCGGGCTGGAAGTCGGGCTGGGCGCAGTAGGCCCCGATCTTCTTCAGAACCTTGTCTGAGATATTGTCTTTATCAAAGTGGATCAGTGACTTGATGAAGTTCTGCTCCCCTGTGGGATGGAAACCGGGGGCCTCAGCCAGAGGGCCTGACCCTCCTCCTCCAGGCCTCGCCTCCACTGCTTGGGTGCAGTTCCTGCCCCCACCCCCACCCCGGGCTTGGCTCCCCAGCCCAGAACACTGACCTCATCCCCACTTCCTCCCGTGGCCCTCACCTCCCTCCCCAGAACCTCCAAGCCCCAGGACGCCCTACAGTCTTCCCAGCCCCATCTCCCCACCAGCCACCTACCTCGGACGCCCTGGGCCAAAGTCCCTGCCCCAACACACACACATCGTTACTTCCCCACTCTTTGTACATTCTCGTCAGGGCAGGGGTCACTGAACTACGGCCCCCGCAGACTTTATTCGCCAAGGGAGCTCAAAGCCGCGAAAACCACGAGAACGAAACACAAAGACCCTTGTTTTGCATTTTCTGACTCTCATGCTTTTGAGGGCCCCAGAGGTATTCCTGCCTTTCTTTGGATTCTGGGATATGGTCCCATATCTTTTTTATTTTTTTTATTATTTTATTTTATTTTATATTTTATTTTATTTATTTTATTTTATTTTATTTTATTTTATTTTATATTTTATATTTTATTTTATTTATTTTATTTTATTTATTTTATATTTTATTTTATTTTATTTTATTTTATTTTATTTTATTTTATTTTATTTTATTTTATTTTATTTTATTTTATTTATTTTTTGGCTTAAATGAAGGGGAGCTGTTTTCTGTTCCTTACAGCCAAAGAATCTTGACTGATCTTTACGTCTCCTCGTTCGTACGAGGCTCCACCTGCCCTGGAGCGTCGGTGCGATGCCTCGTTCGTCTCCGCCTCTCCGAGCTCCTGGCGCACGGCAGACGATCAAGAGGCACGGGGCGAACTGGCGCTGAGTGCGCCTTGGGTCTCTAGCTTACCTAGCTGCCTCTTGGCCTCCACCCAGGTGGGCTCGTTGCCTCGAAGAATCATGACTGCCTGCATGACCATCTCCACTTGGGCGGGGGGCCGTCCGTAAGACTTGATCTCTCCTATGTCCTTCTTGTTCAGAGACTCCAGAGCCTGGGCAAAGGGACTCGCTCAGGGAGCAGGGCCGTGCAACTCAGGGGGGCAGGACAGGCGCTTGACGGGGGGGGGGGGGAGACGGGACCCCACCGAGACGCCCTCTTCCTCCCACGTCCCCAGGGACTTCAAGGACACAGAAGGCTGGTCCCATTCCCTTCCCTGGGCCTTCGTACCCGCATGGCTTCTTCCAGGGCTGGCAACGCCTCTTCTAGATCCTTCTGGGCATTGTCGGCCAGTGCCTGGCACTTGACTTCCTCGATTGCGATCTTCTCACTATTGGCTGTGACGGCCTAGGGAGGCACAGGGGGCGGGGTTTTGTCTTCGCCCTGGGCGAGAGTAGGGGGCCAGTGTCAGGGGAGCGACAGTGATCAGAGATAAGGTTACAGAAGATGCGAGGGGCCCTGACACGGTCGCTGACGGTGCCCGGGGTAGCCCCTGCCCCCTGGTCACTAGTGGTGGGGTGCGTGGGGGGCAGAACCAGGGCGCGGGGACACCGCCCCCCCCCCCCCCCCACCTTCTGCTGCTCATCTGTTTCCCGCTTCTGCTGCACAATGATGACCAGGTACTCCTCACACTGCTTCTGGAACTCAGCCACCTTCTTCTTGGCCTCCTCCAGCTCCAGGGACATCACCTCCACCTTCTCCCTGGTCTCGTCGATCTTAAACAATCCCGTCTGCAGCTTGTTGGCCTGGCCCAGCAGCTCCTGCCGCTTCTCTCCCAGCAACCTGGGGCGCAGAGTAGGGTAAGGTGCCTGGGGAGGCTGGGCACCCCCCCCCTTCCTGCCTGTTACCACCGCCACCACAGTCAGGTTTTTAGCATTTCCTGCCTGAATCCCTGCTAACAGCTTCCCAGCTGGCTTTCCTGCTTCCAGACCCTCATCCCTCTGATTTATTCCACGCACCACTGTCAAAGCAGCTTGGTAGACTCTGTTGTCATCGCCATGTCCCTACCTGAGGCTCTCCCACTGCCCCCCCCCAACCCCGTGCGCAGCAAGCAGGGGGCTGCAGTGAACCAGACGACACAAGCCTGTCCCAAGGGGGTGACCACCTCTCACCCATCTCCACCCTGGTTTCCCCACGTGGGAAGGAATGTGGGCTCCGTATTGCCACAGTGCGTGATTTTTTTTTTAATTTATTTTGAGAGAGAGAGAGACAGTGCGCGTGTACCAGCAGGGGACGGGGGGGGGGGGGGGGAGAGAGAGAGGGAGAATCCCAAGCAGGCTCCATGCTGTCAGCACAGAGCCCGACTCAGGGCTCCATCTCTTGAACCATGAGATCGTGACTTGAGCCGAAATCAAGAGTCGCACCCTCAACCAGCGGAACCACCCAGGTGCCCCGAAATGTCTCATTTTTAAAGAAAACCTGGAAACCCGGATTTTTCTAAGCCTCCCATTTTAAATGTTAGCAGCTTACTCAAAAAGTTTTGAACATTATACAGACCAAAAAAAAAAAAAATAGCATCTGTGCAGGATTATTTTCTGGACCGAGCGAGGAAATGTGCATCAAAGGCTTAGCATAATGTCTGGGCAAACAGTAAACAGGCTGGAAGCCTGGGCGCCAAGGGAAGGCCAGGACTTGACTTTGCCAACCACTGCAAGTGCCTGGAACAGTGAGTGTCACGTGGCAGATGCTCAAAAATACGTGTGGAAGGAATGAACGAACGAATGAATGAATGAATGAATGAGGATGACCGTTCTTTTCACAAATGGCTTGTCCTTCACCTTGATCAAAACACTGAATCTAATAAATAAGGGGAGCCTTTTTTTTACATTTCTTTTACATCTTTCAAAGCAAACTATTATTGTGTTGGGTACATAAAAAGATACTCGATATGACTTAATAAATGAATATATAACTCTTGAGGGGGGTAGAAAGTCTAGAAAAGATTCAGGGCTGATACACATATCGTTGGTATATACGGCGATGTCCCCATTGTACTGAGGTTGGAAAAAGACACATAGTTCCAGAAATAAGGACAGAGAGGGTGTAGGGAAGAGCCGAGGCCAGAGGGCTCTGGAAATGGCCCTGCACCCAGGGAACCCCGTCTCTCTTTTGTTAACTCCCTGCACAGGAGGAGACCCCCACCCCACATCCCTGTCTTCCAGGGTCAGCACCTGGGTCGTGGAGCCAGCCCCGGGGGGTGGGGGGGGCGGCTCCTGGATATTTCCCATTACATCATTCGGCCCATCGCCCTCGAAAGCTACCAAGCTCCCTGGCCCTCCCCGCCCTCCCCCACTCTTCTCCATACTTCTTATATCCCGACACGAGCTCCAGGTAGTTGGTGGGTGTGACATAGTTGTATCTCCGCAGCTCCAGCAACATCTTCTGGGAGTACCGCCCCACGGACCAGTGCATGGTGACAAAGATCTTGGCCACCTTCCTGTGGATCTGAGGCCCACGGAAAAGGATACAAGACGGACAGTGAAGGCACACAGAGAAGGGACATGGGAGGGAGGTCGGGGCTGGGCGTGTGGGGAGGGCCTCACATTGTCCTCTGTGCCCAGGTCCACTCCTTGGAGGTACTTCTCGGCCACCTCCAGCAGGGCCTCGTGGGGCCACTCGGAGAACCAGTTGATGGTGGTGCAGTTCACCAGGGCCGGGTACTGGCGGATCCAGTTCCTGGTGATGGGTTTCGAGAAGAGGTCAGTCCCATCCAGAGAGGCAGCCTCCAGCTCCTGGCTCCCTCACGGGTCCGGCCGCTTTCCAGAAACCCACGTGTCCCCTCCTCATGCTCCTGTGTCCCCCCACCACCACCCGTCCAGGTCCGGCTCCCCTCAGAGCTGGCTCAGTGTAGCATTTAGGGACAGACGGCCTGGTTCACACCCAGCTGTGGATCTTGAGCAAGGGAACATCACTTTCCTCATCTCTAAAATGGGAACAGCGGGGCGCCTGGGTGGCTCAGTCGGTTGGGCGGCCGACTTCGGCTCAGGTCATGATCTCGCGGTCCGTGAGTTCTAGCCCCGCGTCGGGCTCTGTGCTGACAGCTCAGAGCCTGGAGCCTGCTTCATATTCTGTGTCTCCCTCTCTCTGACCCTCCCCTTTTCATGCTCTGTCTCTCCCTGTCTCAGAAATAAATAAACGTTAAAAATTTTTTACAAAATAAATTTAAAAAATGGGAACAACAGGAATACCAACCAGGGCTGTTAGGTGACTCAGGGAGGCGACACGTGTAAAACGCTTAGCACGGTGCCTGGCACGGTAGTACCATTAATATAAAACCAAACAAAAGGGTGGCCCAAATGGCCTCTCCGTACAATTCTGTCTCCCTCCTCCTCTCTGATGCCCTTAAAACCCGGTCACGCGAAGAACGGGTAAGCAAACCATGGCATATACACATAACAGGCTATTACTCAGCCTTAAACAGTAAGGAAGTTCTGACTTCCTTGGATGAAGGAATGGATGAAGCTTGAGAACTCTGAGCTGAGTGAAACAAGCGAAACAGACAAAGATAAAAACTGTATGACTCCACTTACGGGAGATATGTAGAGTAGTCACTCACAGAAACAGAAAGGGGTCAGTGGTTGTCAGAGACCGGGGCGGGGAGTGGGCGGGGGTGGTGTGTGGAGAAATGGGGGATTATTCAACAGGTGTAGAGTTTCAATTTTGCAAGATGAGAAAGTTCTAGAAATCTGTCACACACTGATGGGAATATGCTTAATGACACTGTGCCCTACACCTGAAAACCGGTGATGATGGTAAATTGTATGTAATTTTGCATTTTTAAAATCATGATTAAAAAATTTAAAACAGGGGCGCCTGGGTGGTTCAGTTGGTTGAGCGTCCAACTTTGGCTCAGGTCACGATCTCAACGGTTGGTGGGTTCAAGCCCCGTGTCTGGCTCTGTGCTGACGGCTCAGAGCCCAGAGCCTGCCTTGGATTCTGTGTCTCCCTCGCTCTCTGTCCCTCCCCCGCTCATGCCCTGTCTTTGTCTCTCTCAAAAACAAACATTAAAATTTTTTTTCTTTAACGTTAAAACAAAACAAAACAAAGTGACAACAAAACAATGCAGTCACAGCACAAGGGAGCAGACAACTCCCATGTAGCAGCAGGAATAACCTGAAAGGAGCAGAGGTCTAGGGCGGGCAGGGCGGGAGAGCGGGCTCTTCAGGACCCCAGAGGGTACGGGGGAAGGTGTGTGTGGGGGGGGGGGGGGGGGGGCAGGACAGACAGGCAGGGAGAGGCTGTCCCCGGACTCACCTGAAGGAGTTGCCCACGGGGCTGAGGCAGAGAACGATGTGCAGGTTGTTGCGCACGCGCTCAATGAGGTAGGCGAAGAGGCTGTCGGAGGACTGGGGCACCTGCTCGGCCTTGGCCTGCTCCGAGATGAGCGTCTGGATCTGCATGGAAGCCACACGCGCTTGGGGGAGCCACAGTTCCCGAGGCAGAGTCGGAGGAGTGGGGGCCGAGGCTGGGCGGACGGGACGGGGTGCGGCTTTTAAAGCCACTTGGGGGTGACGGAGGAGGAGCGGGCTCTCGCCCCCGACGCGGGGGAGGGATGGACAGAGGGCCCCGAGGGAGCGCATTCTGGGATCTGAGCTTCTTCAAGCTGGTGGAGGGTAGGGAAGGGTTCAAACCTCTTCAAATTCATCAGTCTTGTAGAGATTGGGGACCTCGCCCGAGCTCAGGATGTTGTTGATGTCCTCCAGGAACGACTCATCCGCAATCTGGGTGTCCACGAAGAGGAAGGACGTGGGCTTGAGCTCTACCCCCGCCTGGCGGTATAGACGCTTGATATCTGGGCCAGAAGAGGGCAGGAGGGAGGGGGGACAGACGGACTTCAGACTCACCATCCCGTCCCTTGTCCCCCCCTCTGAGAGGTGGGAACCCGCCCCCAGCCTGCGACCGGAGCCCAGCACGCCCCCCACGCGCCTGGCACGGCTGGCTACCGGCTTCCACCTCTCCGCCCCCCGGTCACCAGGGGATCTTTCACGCCTACCTTCTCGGAACTCCTGCCTTCGGTAATGTTTGCTGACCTCGATCTGGAAGGTGGCGTACTCACAGATGGAAGAGGCCAAGCGGGCCAGACTCTGGCGCCCGCTGCCCCCGATGCCCACCAACAGCATGTTGCCCCGAGGCTGTCCGATGACCCGCACGATCCGTGTGACTGGGGGGCGGGAGACGAGGGCGGTGAGGCCTCTGGGACACCCCGGGGGACCACCGGGCCCTACGCTAGAGACCTAGAGACCGGGGTGCCCGAAACTGAAGTACAGGGACCGCGAAGTGGGGGGAGCGGCCGGTGCCTGAGGCCGAGGCAGCGAGTCCACCGCGAGCGCAGCCCCGTCTGCCCGACACCACAGCCTCGTCGTCGAGGAAGAGCCCCACCGTCGCCACTGGCCACCTGGGGCCAGAAAAGAAAGCAGCCTCGGGAAGAGCCCACGCCGGGAGCTAGGGCGCGGGCCGGGCCGGGCGGAGGAAGTGCTCACTGTGTTCGATAGCCTCCCGGAAGAGTACCAGCTGCATGGGGACGACGGCGGGGGACAGGTTGTACTCCCTGAGGGCCGTCTCCATGGCCGCCTTCAGCGCAGCTGGGTCTGTCAGGTCCTCATACACCTTGGGCTCCCGCATGAAGTCCCCTGGGCCGCGGGAAGCGGGCTCAGATCTCCACTGCCCGGTCGTGGCCAGGCTCCCCCAGGGACCCCATGGCCCAGCCCTCCCCCCGGGGGGCCTCCCAACACCCGCAGCTCCCCCCCCACCCACCCCCCCCCCCCCCCGCAGCCCGCGGCGGGGGGGGGGGGGGGGGGGGGAGGGGGGGAGCGCCAGCTCACCAAAGATGGGAGGACGTTTGTTGGGACAAAGATTATGCAACGTGAGGTCAAAGAAGGAGCCAAGTTTGTCGCTGATGATGCCCACGAAGGCCTCCAGGTCTGCAGCATCCACCAGCCGGTCAGAGAAGACTCTGTCGGGAGGGAGTGGGGTGAGGCTGGGGCATACGGAGGAGGGGGCCCCCTGGGCGGGTGGGGCGGGGGCGGGGCATACGGAGGAGGGGGGCCCCCTGGGCGGGTGGGGCGGGGGCGGGGCATACGGAGGAGGGGGCCCCCTGGGTGGGTGGGGTGGGGGCGGGGCATACGGAGGAGGGGGCCCCCTGGGCGGGGGGGGTGGGGTGGGGGCGGGGCATACGGAGGAGGGGGCCCCCTGGGCGGGGGGTGGGGGTGGGGGCGGGGCATACGGAGGAGGAGGGGGGCCCCCTGGGCGGGGCATACGAAGGAGGGGCGGCCCCCTGGGCCGGTGGTGGCACGGACGTCGCACCTGAAACACTCATGGATCCAGAGTCGTGTGATGCTGGACTTGGTGTCGTGAAAGTCCTTGTTGGCCCGAAGCATGCCCTGGAACACCTGGGGGAGAGGCGGGGCGGTGGGATGGCGGGAGGGAAGAGACCCCGTCCCAGGCGTTGAGAGGAAAGCCGAGAAAGCCGTTCCGGCGAGGGAGCTTCACCTTGGAGATGTCCCGCAGGTTGAAGAGATAGTGGATCTTGGCGGGCGTGGGCAGGAAGCGCTGCACCACCGTGTTGTACATGTCCAGCGTGGCCTCGGTCACCACGTTGCCGATGGGCTTCACCTCTTCCTCGAAGTCCTGAAGCTTCTGATTGATCATGGTGCCGAATATCCGGATGATCTGGGACTCCTGGGAACAGGCCCTCACGCTCACTCCCGCAGGCTCCCGGCCTGGCCGCCAGGGCCCGGACCCCGGCGAGGGGAGTTAAGTACTCATCCCGGGGGGCCGAACATAAAGGGGCGCAAAACCCACAAAATCAAGAGACATAACATCTGAATGCAGTACTCAAAAGTCAGATTCAGGGGCGCCTGGGTGGCTCAGTCGGTTAAGCCTCCGACTTCGGCTCAGGTCACCATCTCGAGGTCTGTGAGTTCCAGCCCCGCGTTGGGCTCTGTGCTGACCGCTCAGAGCCTGGAGCCTGTTTCCGATTCTGTGTCTCCCTCTCTCTGACCCTCCCCTGTTCATGCTCTGTCTCTCTCTGTCTCAAAAATAAATAAACGTTAAAAAAAAATTTTTTTTTTAAATTAAATTAAAAAAATAATAAAAGTCAAATTCAGGGGCGCCCGGGTGGCTCAGTCGGTTAAGCATCTGACTCTTGGTTTCGCCTCAGGTCACGATCTCCTGGTTTGTGGGATCGAGGCCGGCGTCGGGCTCCGTGCTGTCAGCACACAGCCTGCTTGGGAGTCTCCCTCTCCCTCTCTCTTCTCCCCCTCTCCCCCCTCTCTCAAAAGTAAACAAACATTTAAAAATTAAGAAAGAAAAATTGAAATTGATGCAAAATATCCATGGTGAATAAATACGCACATTTTAAATACAGATGGGGTCAGGATTGTTGCAGTTTCCTTTTGCCTCAGGCTCTGAGGCAACCACCGGTCTCGGATTTATTTAACATTGTGGTGTTTGTTCACCACGAATTTTTGGCTTTGACTATTTAATGTTGCATTCGAATGTTATGTATCTTGATGACTGAGGCTTCTGGGGTGCCCCGGAGGCCTCACTCACCTCCCCGAACCCTGGCGTTCCTTAGCGTCTTTGGGGCCCCTGAGTCCGCCTCCCCCAGGACCACAAGGCTGCACAGGCCAGAGATGGCCAGCCACACTCTTCTGGCTCAGGACAAGCAAGGGCTCCCACAAATAGCAGCCCCCCACCGTGTTACTGCTCCCTGTGCACGCCTCCGCTCAGAGGTCCCCCCACCCCTCCTGGATCTGCCTCCTGGTTCTCTGGGACACGGATGGCTTGCCTCTTACAGCCCCCCCTCCCCGGGCCCCCATCGCGCCCTCACTGTGGGGAAGGTCATGTTGATGACGTTGAAGCGGCTTTGCAGTCTGGGGGAGATGATGGTCCGTCCGCCCCCGGGAGGGCCCATGGCAGCCATCAGGAACATGTCCTGGAGAGCAGAGACCGGCAGGAAAGGGCCAACACAGGGCACAGGAATATGGAGGATGTCAGAGGAGCCGGATGAGGGCAGTAAGGGGAGAGGAGAGGGGCCAGGACAGCAGAAAGGGAACAGGGAGGGTGAAGGGAAGGAAGGGATTAGGGACAGTTTGTTTGGAATTATTAAAGTGACATATTTGTTTTAATTTCATTATAATCCATGTACCAAAAACAGAAAATGGAAGTAACTTAAAAAACATTTGACTATGGGGCACCTGAGTGGCTTAGTCAGTTAAGCGTCTGACTTCGGCTCGGGTCACGATCTCACGGTTCGTGGGTTCGAGCCCCACGTCAGGCTCTGTGCTGACAGCTCAGAGCCTGGAGCCTGGTTCGGATTCTGGGTCTCCCTCTCTCTCTGCCCCTCCCCCGTTCATGCTCTGTCTCTCTCTGTCTCAAAAACAAACATTAAAAAAGATTTTTTTTAAAGTTTTACTATGTTTTCTAGACTTCGTTTTTTCCCCCCTCTTTTTCCAGCGTGTATGTGTGTGTGCATGCGTGTTCTTTCCCAGAAACACAAGAATACACTAGCCGTCAGGAGAGCTTCTGACCCTGAGTGCCAGACAGACGGACCCCCCCCCACCCCCACCGTGGGAGGGATGGAAGGGCTGCTGCCCGTGGATTTGGAAAAAAGAAACAAGATGCTCAGAATCCTGTGGGTGCAGACTGCCTGGGGGTGCCCCGTAGGGGGACGTGGGGAGGCGGGACCCGAGTCAGGGACACCCTGGACGGCAGCAGGGGAGTCACGTGAGCGTGGGGAAGGTGTGGAGGTGGAGGACGGGACCCTTTGGCCACAAAGCACAGGGCAGAGTCACCGAGGAGAGTTCGCAAACAGGGACTGATAATTGAGGAGCCGGGAGTCTGGGGCCGGAGGCGGCCGGCCCCACCCGTGTGGAGAGAAATATAGGATCGCAGGAGTCTCCCCGTCTCCCGGATGCTTACTCGGATGTACTTGATGGTCTGCTTCGTGCGATCGTACCAGAAGCCGTAGTCAAGCCAGAGACGGATCAGCTCCAGGGGGGGCTGGGACCCAAACACGTCCTTCGCCGGCATGTTTAGGTCATCCATAAAGGTGACCATGCTTTTGCCCCCAAGCGGCACATAGACCCCCTTGGTTCGCTTCTCCACCCTGCTCTCGATGATGCTCTGCACGTTATTGGACGTGGTCTGGTGGAAGGGGTACGGGGTGAATGCTTGGGTCTCCCGGGAGAAACTCGGGGTTCGGGAGGAGTGTCGTCAGGCACTTGGATCCCGAGGGAGGGCGCGGAAGGCAGGGAGGGCCTGGGCCCCACGACGCACCTGTGCAGACATGTTGACGGTGAGCACAGACCACTGGCTGGAAGGCAAGGACTGCAGGACGCTCTGGGCGATGGACGTCTTTCCGGTCCCCACGGGACCCACCAGCAGGGTGGGGTTCTGGTTGGCCACCAAGGCGCTCACCAGGTAGTTGTAGCGAACGGTGTCAACCGTGGGCACCGTGATCTTGTAGAAGGGGGAACTAGGGAGGAAAGCGAACCCTGTCCAAGGGGCCCGGCCACCTCCTTTCAAACGCCCGCTTCCTGCCGCCTCCTGACGTTTATCTCCCTCAGACGTCACCGACCCTGCCTCCTGGGGGGCCCGGAGGCCGGGCGTCCTGCTTCCGGCGTTCCAGAGCCGCCTCCTGCGGGAGCCGGCCCCTCTCCTCTGCAGCGCACATCTGCCTCGAGGCCCCGGCTCTCTGCCCACATCTCCCACCAACCACAGCCCCAAGCCCGGCCCCCCACAGGCCCCGCTCTCACTTTGGGGGGTAACGCCAAGTCTTAGGGAGCTTTTCCTCAAACGACGTCCAGCTTCGCATCTTGGGGTCCACAAAGTACTCGTACACCGTGTCCTAAGGAGGGAACACGTGTGAGGCCACCAAAGCCTTCTCCAGCTGTCCCCCGCCGGCCGGGAGTTTGCACAGCCCGCTGGGTGAAAGAAAGAGGGCTGGGTTGGCACGGCTGAAACTCAAGCAGAGCCTGGTGTAGGGAACCTCGCGGGTGCTAGAAAAACGGGAAGAGTCGGACGGCTGGGTCCGAGCGTCCTCGCCTTATTGGGAAAGGAGCCCTCAATCTCTCGGAGGTAGCTGTCGATCTTCTCGCGTCCCTCCTCGTCCACGGAGGCGCACACAGACCAGATCATGCTGAACACGAAGGTCAGCCCTACCATGGTCGCGTAGCTTTCGCCGTCGGCTGGGTTCACCTGGATGAAACAGGAGAAGGGACTCGGTCTCCATCCGTAAGAAAAGGAGGGGGATCTATTGTGGCAAATCGCAGCAAGAGCTTAGAGTTTTCCTCCCTTCCTGGTTTTATGTGGAGACACCGTGTGGTTGTAGGTACACCTAAACCTAAAGCGTTCAGATGGACCTGAAAGTCCTGGTAAGTCGGCTGCTGCCCTGACGCTCTCTGCTGCTGTGTCATGAAGGCACAGCAGTGACGTGGCCACACCACGTCTGCCCTGAAGAAGTGCCCACAGGTGCCCTAGGACCCGGGGCCCGGGGCGTCGTGGCAACTTGTCTGTAAATTGCAAAAAACGAGATGACCTAAATGTCCACCAGTAGAGGGATGAAAAAAGAAAATGCCATGTTCTACAGTGGAACAGCGTGCAAGGCTTAAAAGCAATAAAATCAATCTACGGATACCGATACAGAACTCAAACCCATATTGCTGTATGTGTACACGAGGTGTATAACATGATATGGTTTTTATTTTTTATTAAAAAAAATTTTTTTTTTACATTTTTTTTGAGAGACAGAGCACAACTGGGGGAGGGGCAGAGAGAGAGAGGGAGACACAGAATCGGAAGCGGGCTCCAGGCTCCGAGCGGTCAGCCCAGAGCCCGACGCGGGGCTCGAACCCACGAACCGTGAGATCGTGACCTGAGCTGAAGTCGGATGCTTAACCGAATGAGCAACCCAGGTGCCCCTGATGTGTTTTTTAAATATCACATTTTCTACGACTGCCTACAGGCCCGTATGTCAATATGTATTGGAAAGGTCTGAAATGATATGTGCACACATTCCACAGTAGTTATTCATCTAAAGGGGGTTGCAGACCAGCACTGGGAGGACAGAGATGATCAAAAAGGTCTCTAGCTTAATATGAAAATTTTTATTTTTATTTATTTTTATTTAAAAATTTTTTTTAGGGGCGCCTGGGTGGCGCAGTCGGTTAAGCGTCCGACTTCAGCCAGGTCACGATCTCGCGGTCCGTGAGTTCGAGCCCCGCGTCGGGCTCTGGGCTGATGGCTCGGAGCCTGGAGCCTGTTTCCGATTCTGTGTCTCCCTCTCTCTCTGCCCCTCCCCCGTTCATGCTCTGTCTTTCTCTGTCCCAAAAATAAATAAAAAACATTGAAAAAAAATTTTTTAATTTTTTTTTAATGTTTATTTATTTTTGAGAGAGATAGAGTATGAGCTGGGGGAGGGGCAGAGGGAGAGGGAGACACAGAATCGGAAACAGGCTCAGCTCAGAGCCTGATGCGGGACTCAAACTCACGAGCTGTGAGATCACAACCTGAGCTGAAGTTGGACGCTCAACCAACTGAGCCACCCAGGCGTCCCAATTTTTATTTTTTATTTTTAAGGGGCACCTGGGTGGCTCAGTCGGTTAAGCGTCCGACTTCGGCTCAGGTCATGATCTCACGGTTCGTGAGCTCGAGACCCGCGTCGGGCTCTGTGCTGACGGCTCAGAGCCTGGAGTCTGCTTTGGATTCTGTGTCTCCCTCTCTCTCTGCCCCTCCCCTGCTCGTGCTCTGTCTCTCTCTGTCTCAAAAATAAATAAAACATTAAAAAAAAATTTTTTTTAAGTTTATTTACCTTGGGGCACCTGGGTGGCTTAGTTGGTTAAGTGTCCGACTTTGGCTTAGGTCACGATCTCACCATTCGTGTGTTCGAGCTCCGCGTTGGGCTCTGTGCTGACAGCTCGGAGCCTGGAGCCTGCTTCAGGTTCTGTGTCTCTCTCTCTCCCTGCTCATGCTCTGTCTCTATCTCTCAAGAATAAATAAACATTAAGAAAAGTTTCTTTATCTTGAGAGAGAGCACACGTGAGTAGGGGAGGGGCAGAGAGAGAGAGGGAGAGAGAGAGAATCCCAGGCAGACTCTGAGCTACCCGTAGCAGAGCTTGACGTGGGGTTCAAAACCACAAACCGCGAGATCATGACTTGAGCCGAGACCGAGAGTCAGATGCTTAACCGACTGAGCCACCCAGCCGTCCCTATGTGAAAATTTTCAATTTTTAGAAAGTAAACCAGAGTTAACTATTCCTTGTGTAATTAAAAATCAAAATTGAAAATGTACCAAGTTCATAGCAAAAACAGCATGTTTATTTTTTTGTGTTTTTAAAAAAAGGTTTTTTTAATGTTTATTTTTGACAGAGAGAGAGAGAGAGAGAGAGAGAGAGAGAGAGACAGAGCATGAGCAGGGGAGGGGCAGAGAGAGAGGGAGACACAGAATCCGAAGCAGGCTCCGGGCTCCGAGCCGTCAGCCCAGAGCCCGACGCGGGGCTCGAACCCACGAACCGTGAGATCGTGACCTGAGCCGAAGTCGGACGCTTAACCGACTGAGCCACCCAGGCGCCCCTTATGTTTTGTTTGGTTTTGTCTTGCTTTGCTTAAGGAAGTTCTAGGCCCAGTGTGGGCCCCGAGTTCATGACCCCAAGATCAAGGGTCACATGCTCCCCCGGCTGAGCCAGCCAGGCGCCCCGAGAGACAGCACGTTTAGGCCCCCGGGGGCACGTGGCAGGTACTGTTGCTGGAGCTGGGCGTGCGGCGCACACGGGGCTAACTCGGCACGGTTCGCCCGGTCTCTAACGGGCTCCGTGGAAACAGCCTCAGGCCGTGCGTGAAAAGCTCTTGAGGATGGTTCTGAATGAAGACTCCGAGAATGACAGACAAGGGGACACAGAAGATGCTACCCCGTCCGGAATACCGAACACTCCTCAGTCCCAAGATGTAGGCGGGAAGCCATGCCGAAGATTTGCCGTCCATCACAGTCGGTCCAGACTCCTTGGCCTATCCGTCCAGCTCATCCCAGCTCACGACGCGTCCCACCATCCCGCCCTCCAGGCCTCTGCACGCGACGCCGGGCCCCGCCACCTGGCCAGCCCTCCTCGGCGCCCGCGCGGCTGACACCGTATGGACGACCTCCGTCCATCCATCACCGTGCCAGTCCATCCACACAGGTTCGGTTTGTATCAACTGTGCCAGGAATGACATACCCTGCCAGAGGTCCTCACTGTTCTACGACCTCATGTCAAGGGTTTGGTTGTGTGGTGATGTCTTCAAAAACGATACAAACCACTTTTAGGCAGTGATTTAAGCTCAACAGACAGATATCCCACTTTGGTCCTTACTCCAGAATTCTGAACTGGACGACATTGCTCTTAAACGTCAATTAATGTGAAAATTTCCAAAGCCCCCTCATCAGATTAGGCCGGGAGCTCCTTCCCGCAGGAACAGCAGCCCAGGGCCTCCCGCAGACCAAAACTGAATATCTATTTTTTGAAAGGACGGACAAATGAGGAACAAAACGAACTCTCCTCGGCTCCCCAATACGGGTAGGAAATTATAGTGACACTTCACTGTGTACCATCAGCCATCAGAGGCCTGAGTCTGGCATTCGACCACGTGTGCACAGGCACACACAGCCAGGCACGTGCGCGAGGTCAGTGAGGCCTCCCCCTGGGGTCCCCGCTCCACTCAGGTCTGTGTACAAACTGCGTCTCAGACACCCCGTTCCCCGGAGTCGGCCCCGCAAGGTCACGAGCCCCCCGGCCCGGGCCCCGCTCCGCCGCCCCCACTCACCCCGTTCTCTGGCGTGGCCAGGGCCGAGTACAGCTTGCAGAGGGAGATGATCCCACTGTATTCCGGGAGGGGCACCAGCTCGTTGCAATAATCCTTCTTGAAGGTCAGCATCTTGTCGATGAACTTCTCAAACATGCGCTGAAGGGGCTCGGCCTCAGCCTGGAGTCCGCGAGAGAGGGCTCTCGCTCTACGTCCCGCAGGCCGCACCGGTTACCCGCCCTCTCCTCACCCCACCCTGCACACCTTCGGTCTCCTCTCCAGCCAGGACTGAACATACGGCTTCCAGCCCAGGTCAGCGTAGTCAGTGTAGACCATCCCGCAGCGAGACACGGTGGCGGGAGAGGCCACGGCCAAGTTCTCCACCTCGAACAGCAGCGACACCTGAGGACACGCTGGGTCAGAGCTTCACCCTTCGGCCGCCCCACTCCCATCAGGAGAAATCACTCGGGACTCGATGCCCCCAAGTGTCTCTGTCCGAGCGCCGAACGGGGCAGGGTGATTGATGGCCTATGGCTTACAAATGACTTGCGTTTTAAAAGAATTTAGAGCTCGTTCAAGGTTAAGCTTATGGAAGACCTCTCTGTCTCTGTCTCTGTCTCTCTCTCTCTCACTGGCTCGCTTGCATTGTGTGGGTGGGTGGGTGGAGAAGGGTGGGCTTCACAGCCGGTGAACACACAACCCCGGGCAGTCGGCGAAGGCGGCACGGACTTCTTTCCTATCAGCTGTTCCCACCGTCCGTGGGAGACGGGTCTCCCTGAGCCCAGGCATCCTCCCCCTTCCTGGTCCCTCAGAGCTGCCCCGTCCCCCCCCCGGCCGAGCCCTGCCTCGTGCCCCGGGTCCCCAGCTCCGCAGGGCCGGCACCTGTTCGGGCATCGCGATACGCTCCCCGTTGGTGAGGGTCAGGACTTTGTTATCGTCCATGACAGAGTTCATGCTCTCGATCCACAGCGTGTCCACGGGGCCGTCGAAAAGGATCCACTTCTCATCGGGCTTCTCGTCTTGGTAGGAGGAGGATGGTCAGGAAGCCAGGACTTTCTCCCCAGACCTCCCTTCCCACTCGTGTCCCCGGAGAGGCAGGCGCGAGCCACCTTGTACTCAGCATGCCCCACGCGGTCGTCTCCCAAACGTGAGCCTTCCAGTACCCCCCCCCCCCCCGCCCAACCCCTCGGGCGACTCCGGCACCTGTCGTCCCCACCCCGTGACCCTCTGGGCACCTGCACACGCCGCCCGCATGACGCTGGACAAGATGCCGTCTGTCCACTCATTAGTGTTGAGGTCGTACTCCCCATACAGCTCCCCCAAGGACAAGGCCTTAGGGTTCAGGGGGAACTCCTGGAAGCGACACAGGAGGAGGTGTTGAGGTGCTGGCAGGCACCACCCCAAGACGTCGTCTTATTTCCACCCGCCCCCTTTATATCCAGGGCTCTGTGCCCACCCTGTTCTCTTTCATCTCCCCCAGCCCTGCCCTCCTGGTCCGCACTGCCCCCCACCCCCCACCGACCCTTTGCATTCCTGCCCCCACCCTCCCTAGCCATCCACGGGGGGCTTTGCTGTCCCAACTCCGCACCCGAACGATATTGAAGTTGGGGTCCCCAGCGCGGCACAGGGAGGACAGGGAGGACTGTAGGATCCGCCACGAGGCCGTCTTGCCGCTGCCCGTGCCGCCCACGATCATGGCCGAGTGGCGGGAGTTCTTGGTCTCGTACAGCTGGATCACCTTGGTGAGCGTGAACGGCGTGGCCTGCAGGCCCATATCGCGGGTCTCCTGCTCGATGGTCTCCCGCAGCTGAGGGAAGCCAAGACGCAGGGAGAAAGGATGAGGCCCGTAAGGGACTCTCACAGGGTCCCCAGTGCCTGGAGGCTCACGTTCAGCCCGGCAGATACGGCACCGGGGCCCCCTGCACTCTGGCCGTGGACGGGCCCAGTGTGGAGTGGAGGGACCGGGCTCCGGGCCAGCCTGCCTGGGGCCCCAGCTTCAGCTACGTGAACCCGAGAAAGTTGCCTCCTCTGAGCCTCAGTTTCCTCACCTGTAAAACGGGAATAACGAGGACGCTTCCCTTGTAAGGTTGTTGCACTATCTCCCTACTTTTACCCCCCCTCCTCGTCCCGGAAATGGTCTTTCTCGCCACTTCAGCAACGCAACGACAAAGACGTATTTCTATCCAGCATGGTCGTGGTTTCAGTAGAAAGGAGCACTCAGGGGATCTAAACTATCGTTCCAGGAGAAGGAGATGTCTGTACTTTCTAGAACCCTCCAGCCCACCCCTTCCATTCTATGGCTCCACGCATCAGCAGCTCCTGGCCGCCTCTCAGCACCCTGCCCCCCCACCTCCCTGTGAGGAGAGAAGTCGAGGCAGGGGGCGGTGCTGGGCACAGAGCAAACAGAAGGGCTCAGAGGGCTCCGTGAAGCGAGTCGGGAGGGCGGGGGGCTGAAGCAAGAGAGCGGAGTGTCTGAGAGGTCCCGGAGATGAGGAAGCCCGGAGAGGTCAACCGTCCCACAGGAGGTCACGGCCAGTGGAGGGCAGAACAAAGACATTCGCTTCACACGGGAGGGTGGGGGAGGACGGGGGGACAGACACCTTGCCGTAGTCAACGACGGGCAGCTCCGTGCTGGGGAACAGATCTTGCACAATGGCGTTGAAGAGCGGCGCGTCGGCCGAGGTCAGCTTGGCAATGTTCATGTCTCGCATGGAGAGCAGCAAAACCTGGGCGGGAAAAGACGGAGCCTCGGGCCTGAGCGGCCAGGGCCTGGGTTCTCACCGGGCCCTTCCTCTCCAAAGGGGCGAGGCGCAGGGGGCGAGGCGCAGGGGCGAAGCTCAGGGGCAGGAACAACGCACGTTCAGCAGTACGACAGGTCACACAGGGGACAGCAGAAGTCGGGGGTGGGGGTGGGGCGGAGGGCGGGGATCCCAACCGGGGACAGGACCTGGAAAGCTTCGGTGAGGGCGCACGGGCCCCGTGACGGCGGAGGTTGAGTCCCAGGGGCCGTGTCCCTGACCCACCTCTTCATCAGACAGGTCGGGCTGCAGCCGACGCTTCCTGCCGGCATAGCGCAGGAGGGAGGTGAGCGCGCGCAGGCCGAAGTCGTAATGGTCCTGTCTGGACAGCTGCTGCACGGCCAGCGAGTACAGCGTGTATACCTTCTTGGCCAGGATCTGGAGAGCCGAAACGGGGGGGGGGGGGGTGGGGGGAGCATCGAGCACCCCAGAAACCCTTCTCCTTCACGCGGGACGGTTACAGATACAGGAAGCCCGGCCCTGGGACCTGAGGCGGCCAGGATGCGCTCTGTGGACAATTCTAGCGGGAAGATCTCGGGACCGGTCCCAACGTGGGTTAGGGGCTTCACGGAGGGGAGACCTCCCTCCTCCGAGCTCTCCCGCCCCCACATCCTACCGACGACAGCCTCCCTTCCCCGTAGGATAAGCTGACTGGGAGGCTGGGGCGCTCCTCCGTCCAGGGAATAGCCCGAGAAGGGAAGTAAGAGAATTCCGAAAGGACGTCATTGGCCTACCTTGCAGTTGCCGAAGCCCTCCCCGAAGAGAATGATCTCCGCGATGAGGGTAGAGTCCGGCACCACCATGGCGATCGGGCGGAACATGGATTTAAGGTTCTCGGGCAGTTCTGTGCGCCCGGCGTAGCCTGGAAAACAGCGCCATTTCTTAAGAGCCCAAACTACTCCCCACTCAGCCCCACCCTCCCCAACCCTGGCCTGCCCCCCAGTCTCCCCAACTCCGACCACATGCTCTCCCCGCCCCCCACCTCGGCCCTGGCCCTGCTCTCCTAACTCTGGCCCCTTCCCTCCTCTCCACGTGGCCCTGTTTCAAACTCCAATCACGAGCTGACAATTTCCCATCTGTCCAAGCTCCGTGTGTGACTCACGACAGTCCTGATGGAAAATCACCGCTGTTTCTCAGACTCTTTCGGTACCTAGACCCTTCCCTGTTTTCCCCGCGGACCCTTCCCCCGGAGCTGTTCCCAGGGAACGAGGGTCTGCATGTTGGGAGAGATTCCCTATTTCTGGGAAAGGGATGGCAGGAAGGCCAGAACTCGGGGAGCTCGCCCACTGGGAGAAGACAGAGAAGCATCTCAGAGGACCAGGGACGTACATACACACGCAAGTGGCCGTCAGCCCATTTAGGGAGGACGTAACATTGCCTCCCGTTCTCCCAGAAAGTCGTGTGTTTACCCTTGTCTCACACTGTGTTGTCTTTAGCCACGTCTCCCTTGGCTACACACACCGGCCTGGAAGGGGGTGGGGGCGGACACCCAGTGCTCCCCCCCAGAGCCTCAGCGGCTCCGTGGCCCCCACCCCATACCGGGATTCATGGTGATGAAGATCCCACAGGACCACACCAGGTTTATTTCAAAGCCTTCGAAGTAGAAGCGGAGGAGGCTGGCGGCCAGGGCCGACAGGATGCACAGGATCTGCTGGGCCACCACCGACAGCACCTCCACGTTGATTCGGTTAAACTCATCAAAGCAGCCCCAGGCGCCGGTCTGTGGGCGGGGGGGGGGGTGGGGGGGGGTGGGGGGACGGGGGGTGCAGAGTCGCTGGGAGCGAGAGTCGTACCCCCCTCCCCTCCGCACACGGGGAGACGCTAGAAACTAGCACGCCCTGCCCGGAACGCTCTGATAGGTGGGGCGGCCTCCAAAACGTGTGTGCTATCGGGGTGGGCTGGGGGCAGCGTAGCCCTGTTGTGGTTTCTGGCCACATTCCAGAACATTCCAGCAGACGGGACGGTGTCGGGGAGAGTCACAAAAGGTGTGGGTTGCCAAGGGACTGGGGCAGGGGATCTTGTGAGCACCGAGTGCCTAACCACGCCCCAGTTGACGTACGTCACCTCACTTAACACTTACAGGATCTGTCCGTTTTTCAAATAAGCAAGACTCAGCCCTGAGGGAAGCTGAGGGAGGTGCAGGGACACCCCCGACTGGAAGAGCCACCCGAGGCGAGAGGCGATGCGGCGGCGTCAGCCACAAAGTAGTGAACCAGACCGGCTTTCAGTTCACTTTCTGGGGCTAAACGAGAACCCGGGGCCTCTGGGGCAGGGCGGCAGGGCACTGACCTGGGCCAGGCCCGAGTACATCCTGCCCATGGACTTATAGTCCAGGCCCTCGGAGCAGTTGACCACGATGACGTATGTGCCGAGGGCCTTGCCCAGATCCTTGACGGTCTCGGTTTTCCCCGTGCCCGCCGGACCTTTGGGGGAGCCCCCCCGATGCAGGTGCAGGGCCGTGGTCAGCGTCATGTAACACCTGAGGATGGAGGACAGGGCCTATCTGACTCCCGGGAGCCCGCCCTCAGCAGGTGCTGCCCCCGCCCCGGCCCCCTGGTGGCCGACCTGTCTGTCAGGGGGGTGATGACAAGCCGGCCGGAGTTCCCCAAGTACTCGTAGCCATACTGGAATTGCGTGTTGGTCTGGCGGATCACACAGTCGTCGAGATCCTGGGGAAACGGGGCCGAGGAAGACAGAGGTGGGCTTGGAGCCGGACAGAGACAACGACCGAGGAGGTGGGGAGGCGGCGGTTAGAAGATTAGGGGTTCGGTTCAGAGTTTGGAGGGAAGGGTTTACGGCCCGGATGGAAAACGGGGGTGGGGGCTTCGCGCCGCACGAACGCCCCGACCCACGGCAACGGCCGGCCGCAGCCTCTCAGGATCCCGGTCAAGTGAGGGCCCCAGTGGGCCCCGACCGTAGCGATGGTCGGTCCTGATTCGGGAGGCAACAGAGTGGAGCCGGCTGAGGGAACCGAGGCGGGACAGAGCGTTGGGGTGCCGGCGCGGCGGGGACCGTGGACTGAGCGGGAGCACCGGGCCCCCCGCACCTTCTCCCAGTAGAAGCGCAGCTGGCTGAGCCAGTCGAAGGAGCTGATGTCCGTGAGGCCGCTCTTATAAAGCTTCTCCAGCACATCCCGGGCATGAATTTCTATCGTCACCAGGGCCACGATCTTAAGCCGCGTGATTTTGGTCAAGTTCCCCCGGATGGCCTCTGAATACTTATTCAGCACTGACACCTGTCGGGGGGTTAGGGGGCAGAGTGGGGGGGGGGGGCCAACTCAACCAAACCCCAACACACCTCATCCCAGCCTCACACGACTTTCAGCTCCCGAAACGCCTGATCCCCAGCGTCCGCCAGACCTTCTTGGCTGGACTTCCGCCACCAAGCACCCTCGTTCTGACCTTGGCCTCTGACTCTGGCGTTAACCCCTCCAACCCCCAGCAGGCCCACCCCATACTTGTAGGCCCCCCACCTGCTTCTTCTTCATGACCTTGAGGATCTTCTTGTCTCCCCGCTCCTTGGCCGTCAGCAAGCACTTGGTGACATCAGCCGTCCACTGGATCTGACTGGCAGTGATCACCATCTGGGGTGCGCAGAGGCGGTGTCCACACCTCTGCCCCCCGCCCCCGGCCCCTTCCAGGACCCGGCGCTACTCCTGTCTCAATATCTGCCCCGAGGGACGGGCACGCGTCCAAGGGCAGGAGCTAAGGGGCCGGCGCGCAGGGAAGCCAGGCCCGAGCCCAGAACGGGGTGGGGGGAACAAGACACAAGGTTCTGCCTTTTTCTATCTGCTGCTCCTGTGCGGCTCCGTCTTTCTCGTCTCCCCACCTGCCCTGGCCCAGCTCACCTGGCCAGCCCACTCCTTCACCCACTTGTCCCTCTTGTTGAGAAACTTCTTGAGGGCCACACGGCAGTTCCGGAGAAGGTCCCGCAGGGTCACTCTCATGGTCCGCTCCACATCGCCAAGCCAGGACTGGGGGAGGCGAGAGGGCAGAGTGGCTGGGCCTCGGGGCTGGGGACAAGCGTCCCCAGAGGGCAGGGGCTCAGGAAACAGGACCCTGGGACTCTGGGCCCGGGGGGACAAGCAGGATCGGGCAGCCGCTGGCCGGGCCCCTGAGGGAAGCAGAGGCGAGGGGGGGCGGCCTGTGTGGTTTTCAGGGTCAGGGCAGAGGTTAGAGTTTTCAGGAGGCGGAGAGTGACTGATGTCCCTTCCCAGGGACGTTCCCTCCTCACGGAGCCGAGCGAACTCTCCGAGGGGAAAAGGAATCGGCCTGACGCTTCGACCCTCACCACAGCTCACCTCCACGGGCCCTTCTAAGAGTACTGAGTGCAGGAAGTCCACATACTCGCCGTCGCCCGAGAACATCCCCACAGCCTCCCATCTGCTGCTGGGGCCCCCAACCTGCGAAAACAGGAAGCGCTAACGGTCTGGCCCGCCCACCCCTGACACCCCCCTGGAAGGTACGTGGGCCCTTTGGGGGTGGTCTCTGCTCCTCTCCCCACCCCCCAAAATTACCAGTCCTGACAAGTCCTATCCCAGATGATCCAGAATCATGACTATCCCCCTCCTGTGTGGAGGGCACGGTCCCCTCCAAGGCCTCGACTACGATGACATCGGCATCTGTCCCCTGCCCTCCACCCCATCCCGGCCAGCTCCCCCGACCTTCTGCATTCTCAGCAATTTGATGTTGTCAAAGCATTTTTTGAGGTGTGGCTGCACGGCCTCCGGGTTGCGGGACTGGCCCAGAATCTCCAGGAGGTCATCGTTGGACAGGAAGTAGAAGCGGGGGAAAATATGGCGCTTGGTCTCCAGATACATATCCAGAGACTTCTGAATGTCTTCCAGAATCGTGTTCATTTTGATCAGCGTGTCCAGGAGGCCTGGGGGAAGAGCAGTGAGTGACATTTGCTGGCCCTTCACCATCGCCCAGAGTAGAGTTGGGGCGTCCCCCCGTATGCACTTTGCCAGCGCTCGAATGTTGGGGGACGTGTTGCCATAAGGGTTTCCGGAAGCCGAGAAGTGTCTCCGAATCACTCTATCACACTTATCCCACGCTCTTCGTTAATTCGTTACCAGTGTTTATTACACACTACGATGCGTTCGTACGCCAAGCATTAGTTACGCGGTGTATGTGATTCTGTGAACATCACTACATCCCATCTCCCTACGGTCTTAGAACAACGGTCCGGTTCCTGCAAGGAATTCGGGGCTCTGAGGTCACCCCAAAAGCTTCTGAAAATTAAGAGACTGTTCCGCATGCACACAGTCCAGCATGTTAACTCGTGAGAGGTAAAGGTAGATCAGACGCACGCAGTGACAGAGGTCTGCGACCACCGGGATGCCAGTGTCCCTAGAGGCGTAGCGACAGGGGCGCTAGACTGAGGGACAGACGGCGGCCATTCAAACGGCTGCTCTTCCACTAATTAGCCTGTCAGTTCACCTCACTGAGCTTTTACCTCTTTGTCCATAAAACAATCACAACACCCACCTCAAAGAACAATTCAAGGCACTAAACAAAATGGATTCAAGGGGGCACCCGGGTGGCTCGGTGGGTTGAGAGTCAGGCTCTTGATTTCGGCTCAGGTCATTATCTTACGGTTCATGAGTCCGAGCCCCATGTCGGGCTCTGCGCTGACAGTGTGGAGCCTATTGGGATTCTCTCTCTCTCTCTCTCTCTCTCTCTCTCTCTCTCTCTCTCTCTCTCTCCACCCCCCCCCCCAAAATAAATAAACTTAAAAAAAAAAGGATTCACGTTGGCAGGTTCTCAGCAATCCTAGCTTCCTCCTAACCTTAGGTCTCCTTGTTTGCCCAATTTCTAGCATTCTGAAGAAAGTATGAGTGCCCTGGAATCTGAACCCTGAGGGGATCCTCACACCTCCAAGAATAGAGTCTGTGGGCTGCTGGGCGTCCAAGTGGCCTGCAGAGACCACAGGAGGCTCCGTGGCCATGGCCGAGAGGAGTGTGGTTTTCGTCTTCAGCCCAGGGATACTTGTTTCTATGGCTTTGTTTACAAATTGTTCCAAAATGTAATTCTGCCAATGATCTCGAATACTATCTCTAACAAACGCAGGTTGTTGTTCAACTTTGCACAGCCTAATACTTGTGTTTTACCAGAATAATTAAAACTATGGTTTTTTTCAATACGTACACTCAAGGTTCTCGGGAAAATGAAAAATTGTTGGGGCACCCGAGTGGCTCAGTCAGTTAAGCATCCAACTCTGGCTCACGATTTCAGAGCTCGTGGGTTCGAGCCCCACGTCGGGCTCTGTGCTGACGGCTCAGAGCCTGGAGCCTGCTTCGGATTCTGTCTCCCTCTCTCTCTCTGCCCCTGCCCCACTCATGCTCTGTCTCTCTGAATCCCAAAAATGAATAAACATTTTTTAACATTTTTGTGAAGTTGGCCCAAAGCAAAATAAAGAAGTTCTCCACAGCCCCTGACACAACTCTTCCCAGGATACCCGTTCTTGGTGCCCATCGCCAAACCACGCTCGCTGATTCTTTACCCCAGCCTACCACAATCAACCAGGCCCTTCTGTGTGTGCGTCTCTCCCCCACCCCCTCACCCCATCCCCACGCTTACCAAAGGATCTACAATCAAGACCAGTTAACCTGATAAACCAATTAAAGTCAAGGTAACAATGACAACAGCTAATAGTCACCAAGGGCTTACCCTGCGCCCCTGATGTGGTAAGCGCTCGATTTGCGTTACCTCATTTGCCTGTATCGTCCCGTTGAGTGAACCAGCTCAGCGAAGGTTCCTGAGGCACAGTGCTAGCAACTGAGCACACGCCAGACCCCGTATTGAGTATTACATACGCCTCCACGAGCCTCGCAGGAAGGCTAAGAAAGAGCTGCCGCGAGCCCCCGCCCCTGCTGCAGGGAGGAGACTGTGGCGTGGAGGAAGCCCCCCGAAACCACACTGGCTGGAAGGCAGGAGGCCGATTTTGAACTCAACTCTGACTCTGTATCCCGCTCTCTATAAGCTTATAGTACACTCCACCCAAATACGAGATGAGTTAGTTTGTTTTGCTGAACTGTTATTCTAAAGCTTGGAAGAGGCGATGGTCATGGGACGGAGGCCAGGGATGACTGTCAGTCCTCTGACCGCTGAAGCATGTGGCCCCGGCCTCCACGCACAGCAGGCCCCCGCCCAGGTGGAGCTCGACAGACCTGGGTGGTGGGTGGCCCGGAGAGCATTGCTGTCCTTGTTCATGCGGTCCATGACGGATTTCCAGGTGCTGTTGATCTGGTCAAACAGGGCTGATTCACTGGGCAGCTGCTTACGGATGTCCTCTCCCAGGAAGATATTCTGAGGGGCCAAGGACTGGGGTGAGAGGCTGTGTCTCCCACACTCCCTGCTCCTAGACCAGGAGTGATAGTGGGAGGAAGAGAAGGAGCCAAAGGGCAAGACGCCCCAAGTTGTGGAAGGCAAGTTGGGGTTGGGAGGCCAGATACTTGGTCCAAGAAGAAAAACGAAAAGAGAGCAAAGGCTTTTCAAGGAGGGAACTGAAGACAAAAGGCAATCACCGAGAGTCAGATGCTCAGGGCCGAGATGGAAGAATGACTTTAGAATAAATAAATAAACTTTTAAAAACAGATATGGCACCTGGGTGTCTAAGTCGGGTAAGTGTCCAACTCTTTTTTTTTTAATTTTTTTAATAGTTTTGTCTATTTTTGAAACAGAGAGACAGAGCACAAGCAGGGGAGGGGCAGAGAGAGGGAGAGACACAGAATCGGAAGCAGGCTCCAGGCTCCGAGCCGTCAGCACAGAGCCCGACACGGGGCTCACACTCACCAACCGCGAGATCACGACCTGAGCTGACGTCGGACACTTAACCAACTGAGCCACCCAGGCGCCCTGTGTCCAGCTCTTGATTTCGGCTCAAGTCATGATCTCGTGGGTTTGTGGGATCGAGCTGACAGTCCAGAGTCTTCTTGGAATTCTTTCTCTCTCTCTCTCTCTCTCTCTCTCTCTCTCTCTCTCTCTCTGTCTCTGCCCCTCTCCTGCTTGTGTGTGCTGTTTCTCTCTCTCTCTCTCAAAGTAAATTAAAAAAAAAAAAAGGAGTGACTTCAGAGCGAGGAAATGAGGCTGGTAACAGGGCAAATGCGTCAGACCTGCAGAGAGAGAGAGGGGAGGAAAGGGTTTGCGGGGCCGCTCGGGCGTGAGTCCTGACCTCCAGGTACATCCACTGCCGCTGCACCATGAGCACCATCTCGACGGCCTCCAAAATGAGGGAGAGGCAGCGCTCCCAGTGGTCCACTTCCCTCTCAAAGGCCTTGACGAAACGGGAAGCCTTCATGCCGGACAGGGCCACCTGGTTGTCCTCCAGTGCCTGGAACACCTCCTCCGTGCCTCTGTGTGTCGGAGGGGGCAGCGGGGAGGCATCCAAATCGTAGTCCGTTCCCACCTGCCAGCCCTCGGGCCCGGTCTGCAGCCCAGGCCACACGGCCCTGCCCTCGCCCGGCGCGCCGAGGCCCCGTCTACCTGAGCCGGTGATGACCCTTGTCCTTGTAGGGAGCTATGTCTAGCTGAATCCCATCCCAGGTCTTGGCGATGTTCTCTAAGGCCTGCGGAAAGAAATTGGGGGACAGAGCAATCTGGTAGTGCCCAAAGGGAACAGGAACGCGGAGGGGCCATTAGATCGTGGAAAGCTTGGCACGGTGGGGGGTGTCCCAGAAGCGGGGGGGGGTGGGGGGGGTGGGGTATGGAAGGGGGCTCTGTCATACCAACTCTATAGCCAGCTCTTTGGTGGCTGAGGCGGAGATCTCGCCGATTTTCTCCACGTGCTGGTCCATCCCGAGCTCCACAATCTGCTCCAGGGTGAAGCTCTCAGATTCCTGATCGAACTCCCTCTGGACCTCTTCCCTGACCTGGTCCCAGTGCCTGCAGCCAGGGACAGGAGGTCAGACCACGAGGCCGGCCGCGAAGGCCTACTGAAAAGCGTCAGCATCAGCCCACAGGCTTCCTTGCTCCCGCTGGGACAGTACGATTCTGTACATGAATTGATTCGCGATTCAACAGATATTTACTAAACGGGCCCTAAACGCAATCTTAGGCACGGTGGGGAAATACAGAGACGGAGCCGGTGACTCTCTGGAGAGACAGTCGAGACTGATAATGGCGGGTTTACCGTCGACAACAGGCAGGGCTAGACGTTTTGCGTGAAACAGCTCATTTAATGCTCTCGACCCACATACACGCGGACTTTTAGCTCTTCCATCTGTACGTGAGGAAACTGAGGCCAGGGGGCGTTAAGCAAGTGAAGCGATCAAGTTGTACTTAACCACAGAATACTGGACAGGGAAGCATGGCCCAGAAACACTACACTGGACACAATGCAAAAGAAGTAAGATGACTTCCTTCTAGAGGAATAGATGATTGTTAAAATGCCTCTTACAGGGGCGCCTGGGTGGCGCAGTCGGTTAAGCGTCCGACTTCAGCCAGGTCACGATCTCGCGGTCCGTGAGTTCGAGCCCCGCGTCAGGCTCTGGGCCGATGGCTCGGAGCCTGGAGCCTGTTTCCGATTCTGTGTCTCCCTCTCTCTCTGCCCCTCCCCCGTTCATGCTCTGTCTCTCTCTGTCCCAAAAATAAATAAAAAATGTTGAAAAAAAAAATTTAAAAAAATAAATAAATAAAAATAAAATGCCTCTTACAAAACCGTTTATTCCATCCTCAACGGCTGCAAAGCCTTCTTCTATCATGCAATGGGTTCCGGATGCATACAAAGAGTAAAAACTTACAAAATAAAATCATAAAGTATTAGAAGAAAGTATGGAGAAAATGCATGTGTAACTCTAGGCAGGGGAGGAGTTTTTTACTTTTTTTTTAAGTTTATTTATTTATTTTGAGAGAGGCACAGAGAGTGCGAGTTGGAGAGGGGCAGAGAGAGAGGGAGAATCTCAAGCAGGCTTCATGCTGTCAGCGCAGAGCCCAATGCGGGGCTCAAACTCACAAACTGTGAGATCATGACCTGAGCCGAAATCAAGAGTCTGACACTCAACCGACTGAGCCACCCAAGCGCCCCAAAGGGAGGTCTTCTTAAACAAGGTCCAGAACCAAAAACTATGAAGGAAGAAAGTGATACCTTGGACTACATCAGAATAAAACCCTCGGGGGCGCCTGGGCGGCTCAGTCGGTTAAGCGTCAGACTGTAGATTTCGGCTCAGGTCGTGATCTAGAAGTTTGTGAGTTCCAGCCTCCCTGACAGCGTGGAGCCTGCTGGGGATTCTCTCTCTCTGCCCCTACCCCGCTCGCGTGCACACTTGCACATGCCCGCCGGCTCGCTCTCTCTCTCAACATAAATAAATAAACTTAAAAAGAAAAAAAAAAAAAAAAAAGAATGGGGCACCTGGGTGGCTCAGTCAGTTAAGCATCCGACTTCAGCTCAGGTCGTGATCTCGCGGTTCGTGGGTTTGAGGGTCACATTAGGCTCCGTGCTGACAGCTCAGAGCCTGGAGCCTGCTTCAGAGTCTGTCTCCCTCTCTCTCTCTGCCCCTCCCCTGCTTGTGCTCTGTCTCTCTCTCTCTCTCTCTCTCTCTCTCAAAAATAAATAAACGTTTTTTAAAAATTAAAAAAAAAAGAATACAACCGTTTGCATGACAGAAGGTGTCAAGCTGAGCCGTGACAGAACATGAAACGAGGGCAGACACGGCGGGAAGGAAAGACAGAAGGAGCCGGAAGGCCAGAGGAGCAGGGACAGCGATAGCGGAAAGACAGAGGACGTGGCAGGCTCTCGCGAAGGCTTCAAGAAGGGTGTTTGTGTGCGGGGGCGGGGAGAGCCACGCACACGGGGAGGGGACACTGAGAGGACCAGGTGACGGCACAGGCCAGGGGCGGCCCCCAGGAGCGAAGGAGCAGCCTCACCTCTCTCTAAGGGCCGGGTTTCGCAGGTCCGAGATGAGAGGCATGGTCCTCTTGAACTGCTCTATTTTCCAGCGAGTGGTTTCGATAACTTCCCAGTTGTGGTCCTGGGCAAAACAACGGAAGACGTCAGAAGCCCTGACCGCCTTCCCCGCACGGGCCCATCCCCCGGCCCTCACTCCGTCCTCCACCCACCTTGTACTCTTTGGCTAGTCTGGTGAGGCGGCGGAACAGCCCGTGGGCCATGGTCTCCATGGCCTCTGTCTTCAGGGTCAGGAACCGGCCCATCTTCCACTGGTTCCAGTTCTCCTCCCAGTCCCGCGTGATCTCCCAGACTTGCTGCAGGGCGTCTAGTTCCTTCACGGCCAAGGGCAGAAGATGCACTGGGTGGCAGGACTCCCCCCGTCTTCCTCCCTGACAGACACGCGGGTCCTCTGCCCCCCTCGTTCACTCCGCGTCATAGGGCCTCCTCATCAGGTCCCGTCCCTTTCTCCGCCGTCTTGCCTTAGGGGCTCGTCAAGTGACAAGCCCGGGAAAAGATCCTCAATGTCCAGGCCCAGCAGGACGGCTGGCCCCAAGAAAGGGCGTGGGGTGACGATGTGTCCGCGAGGCCGCGGAGAAACGGAAGCCTCGTACTACGTTGCTGGTGGGCACCGGTCCGGCCCTTAGGCCGCAAGCTCCTTCCCCTGCCCCATCCTTTGGTTACCACAAGGGCCCGGCCCGGCACACCACCTTCTCCAGGTTCTGCAGGTCCTTGGAGACTGGCTGTTCGATCTTGAAGATGCCCAGGTTGGAGCGGAGACTCTGTTCTTCCTCCCGCATGGCATTCAGCATGGCCCGCACTTGGGCAATCTGCTCTAGGGCGGACTGATGTCCCACGTTACTGGTGAAGGGGCCTGTGGGAGACCAGGGTGAGGCTCACATCCCCTGCTCGAGGCCGTCGTCCCCGGGAAGGCCCGTCGCGGCTCTCCTACCTCTCGGTGGGCACATCTCCCCCTCCTCACACGAGGAGGGGAAGGAAAACAAAAGGGAAAGCAAGACGGTCAATCTTAGCAAAAGCTCTCAGACGTGGCTTGAGAAGCAGAAATGGGCAGGCCACGAGAAGGCGTGAGAAAACTAGAAATTCGGGTGCGCTCCAACCAACGGTCGGCGATGGCAGGCACGGCCCCAAAGGCAGGTGCCAGGGCTCCTTCCCCTCCACAGCACCGTCCTCCCTCTGCTCATCCTTGTTCCTGCCTCCCTGGGGACCTGGGCTTAGAAAGGCTGGGTCACAACAGAGGTAGGGGGAGAAGAGTCGAGAAAGGGGTACCTTTGGATTCAAAGTCTTCCAGAAGGTTGTGGGCTTTCTTCTTGAAATCATCGGCCGAGTGGATGAGGCCCGTTTTGAACTTCTCCTTGTGTCTCTTTAGCATCTGCTCACTGTCCAGCAGCGTTTGTTGGAAGATGACCCACTCCCCGTTGAGGCTGTCCAGCATCTCCAGGACCTGGGGACGTCGACGAGGGGACCATGGCCCACGAGCAGGGGGTCTGCCCCTCTCACCAATGCTTTCAAGGCCTCCGTTCTGATCCTCCGGACCAGAGTCTGTGGCCAAGTTCCACTTGCCACGAGGCCCAAAGAAATGAAGCCACGAGCCGCCGGGCCTCAGAGAGATCCAGAAGCTGACCCAGATTATCACGGAGTTGGCTTTGGCTCTCGGGGGCCCCGGAACCTCGCACCTGCTGCCCGGCTGGCTCTTCAGCGGTCCCCCGGGACCGCATGGGACCCACCCCCTGGGGGCCCACGTCCTGCACGCCCCGCCGCTGGTGCGGGCCCGCCCCGGCTGGACCGCACACGGGCACTCACGCCGTCCTGGACGGGCACCTCGTACTTCTCGAGGATGGCAAACTGCTCGTGGATGGGGGGGATCTGGGCCTCCAGGCCGGACAGGTCGTGCTGCAGGGTCTCCAGGAGTTGCAGACTGACCCCCAGCTCCTCCAGCGTCTGGGGAGGGTGGCTGATTCTGGAGGCAGGCGGGGAGAGAGCCTGCGAGTGGGAGGGGCCGAGCCCGCCCTCCCCGCACCCCTGCCGCCCCAGCCTGTGCGCCTACTTCTCCGTGTTCTCCCTCAGGTAGGTATGAAGCTCCAGGAGGCGCCGGGCCGCCATCTCCTTGAGCAGGGCCGTGAACTTGCCCTGCCACTCGTTGCAGTGCTGCACCAGCGAGAACTTGAGGTGTGAGCAGTCCAGCAGCACAAACTGGATGTTGAGGACCGTCTCCTCCTTCTGCACGTTGTTAGCCACCTCGGCGTAGCTGCGAGGACCCACGTTCCCGCTCGTTCGGGCCGGGCCAGCGGCAGCCGAGCCCACGGCCCCGCGGCCAGTCCCGGTTCCGGCCTCTTACCCCCCAGACCCGTGTGGCAGCTCTGAGGCATCCCCCTGCTCCCGTGTCAGTGCAGCCCGGCCTTACGGCTGGGATCACGTCATTTTCCCAACCGCTGCCCGGGGGCCGCCAGTCAGACTCCTCAGTCTGGCATTCAAGGCTTTAAAGTCGCACGAATCTGAGTTGAGCGCCCACCGCTGCTCCCGGGCTCGGTGACCTCAGACAGGTTATTTGCACTGTCCCGAGCCCCGATTTCCCATCGATCACACGGCGATGTGAACAGAACCCCTACTGCTCTTGGGAGGGTGACACTGTCTGCTCGGTCTAAAGCCCCCTGCACACCTCCGCTCCTGTACCTGTGTCCGAGACCGCTCGCTCCCTGCTGAACACGCTCGCGTGTTCCCGTCTTTATGCCTTTCGGGCGCTGTTGTCTCCGCCCGGAATGCCCTCCCCGCCGCTGCCCACGTCTGCCTGTGGAAACCCTGCCCACTCGGGCGAGCCCAGCCTCCCGTCACCCCCTTCACGAAGCCTCTCCTGACGTGCCGGCTGGACTCCCTCTCCTTCCAACCCCACCGCCCCGGCGCCCCGCATGCCTGAGCCACGGCCCTCACCCCCGAAGCCTGGGTAATGAGCACCTCCGCACGGGGCTTCGGGGCCCGCGAGGCGCTGTCTCGTATACTCGATGACCTCGCAACCTTGGCAGGTAGGAAAGGGTCACCCCTGCTTCCCAGGACCCTGGGGGCCCAGGGGGCACGGGCCGCCTGCTGGTTGGCAGTCTTCGCCCGGAGCGGAGGGCACGCGCTTCGGCGGCACTCCCCAGCCCAGCCCCGTGCCCGGGGCTCTGCGCCTCCCAGACACCTCGGCTCCTCACCGGGCGACGTCGGCGTCAAAGGAAGACACGGGGGGGTTGAGGCGCTGGTAGCGGCGGATGAAGGAGTCCTTGTTGATCTCCCAGATCTCCCGGTACAAGTCCCAGGTCTTGAGGTAGGTCTGCAGCAGGCTCGCGTTGCTGGCCATGCCGCCGCTTATCTGGGCCTGGATCTTCCTGATGTCCTCGTCTCGCTCTTCAAGAGCCAGCAAAGCGCGCCGCACTCACCTCCGCCCCGGTCCCGGAGCCCCCGGGCGTGAGTCCCCCAGCGTCCGCCTGCCGCGGCCCGCCCTCGCCACCTTCCCGGGTCTGACCCCCACCCGGGGTTCCCCGGCCCCCGCGTGTCCGGAAGCGGCCCTGGCCTCTCCTGCCGGCCCCGCCCAACCCTGCCCTCTGAGCCCCTGACGCCCCTGCGCCCGGCGCCCTCCCCACCGCCCACTCACCCACGATGACGTGGATGGGGTCGCGCTGAAACTTGCGCCTGATGAGAATTTCAGGGAGGTGGCGGAAGACCGAGATGGTGGAGAAGAGGTGGCTGCCAATGTCGTTGACCACGCCCGCCAGGGTCTGCAGAGAGGGTGAGAATTCCACCTGCGGGGCGGGGGAGCACAGCGGAGGCGGCCTCAGCACAGGCCGTGGAGGAGACCAGCCCCAGGACTGGCAACGTGGAAGAACACCTCAGCATGGGCCCCCGAGGCCCTCAGGATAAAGTCGAGGCCAAGGGCCAAGTTTCAGGACCGAGGGAAACGGAAAATAAAGTTTGGAGTTGTGGAGCGGTAGGGGTAGTGGCCCCCACCTGCGCCACACCTCCCTGTAGGTCGTTCTGGAGGATGACCAGCACTCGGAAGAGCGGGTTGGGCATGGCCTTTCCATCCCCGTTGATGGCCTTGGACAGTTCCAACAGTGACCACTTCACATTGAGGCGCAGGGCATCCTCCATCATGCGGTTCAAGCGAATCGTGTACAGTATCCATTGCTGCTGGATCTGGCGGGGAGCGGGGGGGGGGGGGGGGCGGGGGGGACAGGGAAACCCTCAGGACACACAGGGCAGGTCCTGGGAGACGAGAACCAGCCAGCGGGGAAGGAAACGAGCCCGTAGGATGCGGAGTCCCGAAGGAAGAAGGTTGGAAAGGCGGAAGGTTGGGCGGAACCAAGACTGGAACGGGACATCTGAGAAGCACCCACTAAGGGTAGGAGGCAGAAACCGCGAGACAGGTCCAGTGGCCCCGGGGTGGGGGGTGGGGGGCTCGCTGAGCCACAAAGCCCTGCCCAGAGGACCCCCACCTCAGGGCCGTCGTTCTTGAAGACTTCGTAGGAGTTGGTCATGATGGCCACCACGTCCTGGTACAGGCCCATCAGTTTCTGCTGCACGGCCACCCGGTGCTCCCTCTGGTCCTCCTCGAACTCCAGGTCCCTGTACACCCGTTTGCCGCTGATGCGCACCAGCAGCGTCTCGGATATTTCTTGGGCTCGCCAGCCGATGGTCAGAGTGGAGGCCTTGAAGTCATTCACGATGGCCTGCACCTGTGGGCAGACCACACCCGTGGGGGAGAGACTCACGGCTTCAGCGTGGGGACAGACCCTCCCCGCTTAGCCCGAGCCCCCCCACCTGTCCTCTGGCTAGAGTGGCTGATGTGAAAAACAAAAACAAGAACAAAGGACGGGTCCTTCCCTAAGCACGCTTTGCCTCTAAGCACACACACCTCTCTCTGTCTCTCCGCCACCACCCGAGACTCGGGCCCTGATGATTCATGCAGCGGCCTCTGGGTCAGCCTCACAGACCCTCCGAGTCTCAGGACCATGGCCCACCTTGCTGGCGTGGATACGGCACTCCGTGATGAAGAAGGCGCTGGCCCCCTTCAAGGCCCAATGCAGTTTCTTGAGTCCAGGGCGGATCTTCTTATCCAGAAATCGGATACGTTCTTTGAAGAGGGCCTGCTCATCTGGGGACAGCATGGCGATGATCCTGTGTGCGAGGGAAGGCTGGCAGCCGGCCGGACACACGCTGCAGACCCCTCCCCCACACCAGGACACTCGGTGGAGAAATCTGAAAGTTTGTGAGCTGGGCTGTGTTTTCCAATAAAACTCTTGGCGATAATGGAAACCCTTCTACAGTTTGTGCTGTCCAGCAGGGTCACCACGAACCACATGTGGCGGTGGGGCACTTGACATGTGGCCTGTGCGAGTGAACAGCTCAATTTAAAATTCTTATTTAATTCCAACTAATTAATTAAAATAGAAAGTGGGGCGCCTGGGTGGCTCGGTCGGTTAAGCGTCCAACATCAGCTCAGGTCATGATCTCACGGTTTGCGGGCTCGAGCCCCGCGTCGGGCTCTGTGCCGATGGCTCAGAGCCTGGAGCCTGCTTCCGATGCTGTGTCTGCCCCTCCCCTACTTGCACTCTGTCTTTTTATCTCTCTCAAAAATAAATAAACATTAAAAGATTTTTTTATTTAAAAAAAATAGAGTCGCACCACGTGCGACTGGTGGCCACTATATTGGACAGTGCGGTTCTAGACAGACACTTGAACTGTGGTTCCACCCACTTGGGCTTTAACCGGGCCCAGAAAGGTACCCGTCCCAGAACAAAGCCTCACTCCAGAGACAAGTGCCAAGGGTATCAAGAAAAGGGGTGCCAGCGTGGCCTTGATTCAACACATCTGATATGACACTGTGCTCGTAATCCTAATGCCCCCAGTTTCATTCCTGGAAAAGTGACCTAGGCCCGCGATATACGTGGTCCAAGTGCCCTGTGGGGTTGCAGGGGACGCGGTTGTTTTTGCCCTCTGCTCTGAAGCTAGAAGATAAGAGCAAGGGCCAGGAGCAATCACGGGGCCATACCAGAGAATAGGAGAAAGCTTTTTTTTTTTTTTTTTTTTTTTTTTTTTAGCCAGTAAAAGGTAAAGGACAGATATTGTAGGAGCTAGATGACATCATGGGGCAGATAAGACACAGAGGGGGCACAGAGTGCATGCGGGAGGCCGCCTTACCGATTGTAGTCTCGAGCCACCAGGAGCAGGTTTTCCCGAAGAATGCGCAGGTCCTCTGCTCGCTCAGCGACATTCACCACGTAATGGGGGGTCTCAAAGAGCAGCCTTTCCCAGTAGTCAATCTCCACAAAGAGAATCAGCAGGGACCTGGGGGCAAGGGTGGGGGGAAGTAAAGCAAAGCAGCTCAAGTGCCTGACCTAGACTGGGGACCCCAGGCCCAGCTGAAGGAGAGGGTAACATACTGACAGAAGGGGACATTAAGGGCCCATATGCACAATGAATGTTAAGACCCCCCCTGCTTTCTTTTCCCCACCCAGCAATCGGCTCTCAGGCCACTGGATCAGCACCCTCCAGAACAAAATTTGAAAGACTATTTTCTTTCTTTTTTTTCCTGTTTTTTTTTTTAAATGTTTATGTATTTATTTTGAGAGAGAGAGAGAGAGAACATGTACTCGCACATGTGCAGGGGAGGGGCAGAGAGAGAACCAAGCAGGCTCCACGCTGTCAATGCAGAGCCTGATGCGGGGCTCAAACACACAAAACAGTGAGATCATGACCTGAGCCAAAGTCAGACACTCAACCGACTGAGCCACTCAGACTGTTTTCTGTGACCTCTGGCCAGCCTGAGAGGGCAAGTCCCAAGGACAGTGATCTCAGGAGTCCCCTGAAAACAGCCCACCAGATAAACCTGAGGCTCACTGTTGATTAGCCCCACCACCTGCTCACCTGCTCACCTGCTCAGCCGAGCATCCAATCTGCTTTCCAGCTCCCTGTCCTTAAATATGGACAACCAAGGATCAAAAAACATTAGGCTCTGTCCTTCCTGGCACAAAAGGCAGGAACCAAAACAAACAGAGGAAGGAAAACACAAAAGGCAACGAGAAGGAAACAAGACGGGACAGAGGCCACAGAAAGAAGACTGTGCACACCAAGTAAGAAAACTAAACGCAACTGTCGCTAACACCCTGAGAGAGATAAAAGATACAAAAGAATATCCGTGAAACAAAACCAAGATGCTTTAGAAGGGAACACCTAAATGGTTCTTGGAAATTAAAGGTGATAGCAGAAAACAAGCTCATTAACAATAAAATTGACAGAAATTTCTTGGGAAGTAAAGAAAAAGACACAGAGATGGAAGACAGAGAGGACTTTGCAAGGGGGAAAAAAAAAGCATAGAAAACTCACCATTAGTAAGTTTTATATTACACACTGGAATGATAATACTTGGGGAATATCGGCCTGAGTATTAAAATTGACTTCAGGGGCACCTGGGGGGCTCAGCTGGTTAAGTGTCCAACTCTTGGTTTTGGCTCAGGTCATGATCTCACAGTTTTGTGAGTTCGAGCCCCACAAAAGGCTCTGCACTAACAGAGAGGAGCCAGGTTAGGATTTTCTCCCCTCTCTCTCTGCCCCTCCCCAACTTGTGCTCTATCTCAAAATAAACAAGTAAACTTTTTAAAACTTTGATTTCAATTGTTTCTTGTTCCTTTGTTAAACGCAATGCCAGAGGAATCTAAAAAACAATTTTTTTTTAATGTTTATTTGTTACTGAGAGACGGAGAGAGACAGAGCATGAGCATGGGAGGGGCAGAGAGAGGAGGAGACAGAGTCCGAAGCAGACTCCAGGCTCCGAACTGTCAGCACAGAGCCCGATGCGGGGCTCCATCCCACAAACCGTGAAATCATGACCTGAGCTGAAGTTGGACGCTCAACTGACTGAGCCACCCAGGCGCCCCAAATGCCAGAGAAATTTTAATTGCATTTGTGGCCCTCCTACCCAGTGAGCTTCAACCCCTTCTCTTCTAGCCAACCATCATTCCCAGGTCCTGTGTCCTCCACCTCGGGGATCAGCCACTCAGACTCGGCTCTGCCGGAGCCCAGCTGCCCACCCCCCACACCCCTGTCCAGGGACTAGCCCTCAAGCCCTCCCAAAGGACCTGCTCTTTGACCTCCCAGACACCTTCAGACCACTGACTCTGGGCTCTCTTCCCAGCTATGTGTCCCCTCCTATCACTGCCTTCTCCACCACAGACCCTGCCATCTGTCACTTCCACCGCCCTCCTGCCATCCTCACCGGCTTGGCTGGCTCATCAGTGTAAGCCACCTGGCGGAACCCCCACCCTGGCTAAATCTGTCGTCATCCCCGCTGCGCACCCGGACGGCGGCCGAGCGAGGCGGGACCACACAGATGGGCGCACCGAGGGCCCTCTACCCTGCATCCTGGAGGTCTCCCCGGTCTGCCCTCCCTCCTGCTGTCACACCAGAGCCTCCCCACTCTCTCAGATCTACCCCCCTGCCCCCGTCTCTGCGGAAAGCCTCACCTCCTTCAGCACAGAGATCCAGGAGCCATGAGGCGAGCACTTGGTGTTCGAGCACTCCTGCTACGAACCTACGAGCCTGAGTACTCGCATCACACACAGGGTTCCTCCCGTTTCTGACAGAAGAAGCCCTCCTCCCACCCAAGGCTGACCCTCCTCCTGGGCTCCGCGTCCTAACCCGGGGTCCTCCTGCTTCCTCAACCTGCCAGCTCCGTCCATCAACAGTCAGGGAAGGCCAAGTTCCTACAATCTTGGAAGAACTGAAACAAAACCAACACACGCACACCCACCCTCCTCTCCCCACCTGGCCCGGACTCCACCTCCTCCCGCGGGTACCGCGCCCTGCACCCCATTACCACCCCTTTACCACACACCTTCCACACAGAACTGTCCTCGCAAACTCCTCGGTCCCCTCACCTGCACACCTGCCCGCATCAAGTCTCCCCCAGACATCTTGTCACCAAACCCTGCCGGCCTCCTCAGGCCTGGCCCTGCCTCCTCTCTCTGCAGGCCTGAACCTCATGCTGGACTCCTCCCTGCCTCGCCGTCCTTGGACACGCTCTTGTCTCGCTCCTGGGCCACAGCTGTCCTTGTGGCTGCCCTGCCTGGCTGTAGAAGTGTCCTTCTCTTTCTAGTGTCCCCTGGAAATACCACTCAGCTAGGCACTGGACACTCCACACTGTCTTCAGGAGCGAAGGCTCCTGGAAGTCCTGCACGTCCAGTGCTCTCCCTGGGATGACCCTGTCCATGCCCAAGGCTTCAGCTGCCTTCTGGAAGCTGCTGGCCCCCAGATCTATAGAGCTAACGTGAGCTCTAGGCTCGTACGCCCAACGGCCTCCTAGATATCTCCCCACCTTGCCCCAAGTGCCTTGCACACGTCCAGAAACAGGCTCATTGTGCGCTCTGCACTTGGGGTTGGGAGGGGGAGCCCCTGTCTCGGGGAACAGCGCCATCCTGCTGCCTGAACCAGAGCCTCACCTTCCAGCATCCAACCAACCACCAACTTGGTCGGGTTTTACGGTCAAAGCAAAGTTCGGAACTTCTGCTGTCCCCAAGGCACATGTCCCCCACGTGCGACGCTCGGTGACAGCTGACATCGGCCTAAAGTTGCGTTCAACAGCGCAAGGTCATCTAAAAGAGTCAAGGCTCCAGGCACGGGCCGCCAGGTGGGAAGGAGGGGCCTGGCCCAGCCTGAGTGCAGGGTCTGACTCTTCAAGAGAGGCCAGAAAGCCAGTTTTCATGTCAAATCGCCTGCATTTTAAGCGCTGACGACTAATTCAACTGAGAAATAATTACAGATGGGAGGCTTCTGAACTGCCAGCAACGTGCTCTCCGTGAGCTGGGCCATCGCTGCCAGGGCATTTATTTCGTGCCCGTTTGTTAAGGTGGTAGCATAAGCTTTAAGTACTTGTCTGTGTGCATGATACACCTCACAACAAGAAATGCTATTTGGAGGGGAAAACTATTTTAAACCATGAGATTATTTGTAAAAGTGGCTGGGTACAGAATTAGCTTATTAAAATCGCAGTCTTCCAATAGAAAAACTGTAACCAGTTGAACATTATCGTGGAGGAAAAGAGACCCAGGACAATTAAAGCAAGAAAAATAAAGTACAGGGCCCCCAGGTGACTCAGTCGGTTGAGTGTCCGACTTTGGCTCAGGTCATGGTCTCATCACTTGTGGGTTCCAGCTCCTGCGTAGGGTTCTGTGCTGACAGCTCAGAGCCTGGAGGCTGGTTCGGATTCTGTGTCTCCCTCTCTCTCTGCCCCTCCCCCACTCGCTCTGTGTCTCGCTCTCTTTCTCAAAATTAAACGTTAAAAAAATAAAATAAATAAAATAAAATAAAATAAAATAAAATAAAATAAAATATAAATAAAATAATTAACGAATTAACAAGAAATATTTATATATAACATTTGTTATATGTAAACAAATGTTTATATATTTAAACATTTAGATAAACAAATTTTTATACATATTATGACGTTTCTTGTTAACTGGTTAATTTATTTGGAAAAAAACGATTTATAGACATTTTATATGGATTCAAATACATTGAAAGAAAAAATGCTATTCTTAGAATAGCATAGTCGTCGGTAGAAACGACTCAAATCTTAAAGATGTTCATTCTTCTTAAATTAACCTATAAATTCAACCCAATCCTTGTTCCTATAAAAATAGGCACGGAACTATTTGTGGAATTACACAGATTGATTCTCAAGTTCTTACGGGAAATAAATACTAAAAATAACCCGGAAAATTCTGAAAAGGGAGAGCAATGAGGTCAGTAAGTAAGCAGTTTGGTTCCTTCCTATGGACAGACAGACAGACAGAGAGACCAGAACATAATGGTGAATCCCAAAATAGACACACAATTCTATGTGGGAATTTGTTTTATGGTGTAAATGAGGTCAGGTCACCTGGCCAGCCACCTGGGGACTGAACAAAAAAAAAAACAACCACCCAAGTTGCCCCTGAACTTGTCTCCCTCCATCAAAATAAATTTCAAATGGATCAAACATCTAATGTAAAGAATAAAATACCAGAAGGAAACATAGAATATTTTCAAAATAAAAAACCTTGAATAAAAATGACCTGATTTTTTAAATCCGTGTGGTTTCTTTTTCTTTCTTTCTTCCTTTCTCCTTCCTTCCTTCCTTTAAATTGCACTTTTTAATCACAGACAACAAAAAGCCCCACAATCTGAAGATGCTCTCACAAAACTCTATGTTCTGAATATTACTGAAATGTTACTTGGAAGAATATTGAGGTGAAAATTCCAGAATGTTTTGTGTCTGTTCTACAGGCAAGCACTGAAATGACAGTATAAGAAAATAATATCACATTTGAAGTTTTGCAAAGGATTATATTTTCACCTCTACGGGAGAGCAAACTTCTGGCGAGGGGAATTATTTTCAAGCGAAGGAGAGTGTCTCCAATGTGAATGAACAGTGGATTACCAGGCAGCTAAGGACAGCCTCCAAAGTAAAAGAGGTGAAAACAAAAGGAAAATTACTTTTAATCCGGCACTCCAAGTCCAGCCAAACGCCCGACAGGTAGAGGGCAGGAAACCACCGTGGTCACTCACATAAGAACTCAAAACATTTGCTTCCCGTGCACCATTTCTCAGAAAGCTACTAAAGAGTGTGCTCCACCAAAACAAGGGTACAAACCAAGAGAGAGGAAGACAAGGAAATAGGAAATCCAACAAAAGAGGCCGGGGGCAGGCAGAGGGGAAGCTCCAGGCTGACCCCTGCGTAGCAGGCCTTCGAAACCAAAGAGTCGTCCTACAGCAGGAGGAAAGGGAGGTCCAGCAAGGGAAACTCCCAAGAAAAACATGATGCCCACAACCCACCTTACAGTCAGGGAGGAAGGAAAAATATGGCTGGTCCCGGAGAAGTCACGGTAGTGAACGGTGTGCTAACAAAAATAGCAAGGTAATTATTAACTCCAAGAAGAGTGACACATCAGACAAGCGAGGAAAGAACTGTAACAGAAAATTCCTCGGCTCGGTGGTCAACGATACGAACAGAGTCATGTTAAGATAAACACTAGATACTGACTGAGTCAAAAATTGTAGGAGAGGGAGCGCCTGGGGTGGGGGGTGGGCTCAGTCAGTTGAGCATTCGACTTCGGCTCAGATCATGATCTCGCGGTTTGTGGGCTCAAGCCCCGCGTCAGGCTCTGTGCTGGCAGCTCGGAGCCTGGAGCCTGCTTCGGACTCTGTGTCTCCCTCTCTCTCTGCCCCTCCCCTGCTCATGCTCTGTCTCTGTCTCTGTCTCTGTCTTTCTCTCTCTCTCTCTCAAAAATGAATAAACATTAAAAAAATTGTAGATGGGTTAGAGGTTAGGATAGAGGGGTACAAACATATGTGGGAATATTTTGAGCTGCATAAGCATATCTTCCTCTGTTTTTCAAGCTGGGGGCTCTGAATTTGTCTCCCTAAACATCACAGCCAGCCCGCTTGAGCACGTACTACCCACCAGCACATCAAAATGTTTCATTTCCTCATCTTGACAAGATTTTTTTCAAAAAATTTTAACCTGTATTTATTTTTGAGAGAGAGAAAGGTGGGGGGGGGGGCAGAGAAAGAGGGAGACACAGAATCTGAAACAGGCTCCAGGCTCCGAGCTGTCAGCACAGAGCCTGACTCGGGGCTCAAACCCACTCACCACGAGATCATAATCTGAACTGAAATCAAGAGTCAGACACTTAACCAACTGAACCACCCAGGAGCCCCTGACAAAGAAAATTTCTTAAAAAAAAAAAAATAGTCTGGGAAATTATTTCTGTAAAATATTTCGTAATTCATCCCCACAGCAGTGGTCAGGCAGTAGAGGCAGGAAAGTGAGGCCAGCCGAGGCTAGTGCTGACAGCCCAGAATGAACTGACCCCGGAGAGAAGGCCCCGCGTGGCTGGGAGGAAAGGAGGAAGTCAAAGCCCTACACCCGGAACACTGACAGACGTCCGTGGCCCCTGTCCTGCTCTGGGGACACCACGCTGCACAGAGGCGTCTGCTGTGTATACTGTGATAACACAGCTCTCTTCAGCCAAGGGACAGGCGGCATCTGGGATATGTTTGAGTTAAGTGCAGTCTGTAAGGCTGGTCCGGCCATAAAACGTCGGCCAAAGCCAATTCAGACTCCGGAGTTCAAATATTTGGGATATAAGGTGGGATAACAAAGCCCCCGGTGAAATAAAACAGGTGCCATTAGGGACTGGAAGGCTCCCAGAACTAAGGCAGAGGCAGGAAATTCTGCGCAACAGTCAGGCCATCTGAGAGGCATGCTTATTTCGAGATCTTATCTAGACCGTGAGCACAGCAGAGTGAGTCTCATACGCAGTCATCTGCACCCCCGTCCGGGGAGCAGTGATGCCTCAGAAGAGCTGAAACCACCTCGGATTTCTCTGCTGGCTTGATAAGCCCGGACTCTTCAAAGTCCTTCTCTACGATCACGGGTTTGGTTTTTGGGGGGGTTTTTTTGTTCTTTTTGTTTTTTGTTTTTGTTTTTGCCCCATACGTTATTTACTGAGGCAGTTTTATCTTAAAACCACAAAAATGTAAAGCAGCTTCTGACAGATCCCTCTGGAAAACAACTCCAGAGGAATCATTTCTCTCTGGAAGAAGCGTCTGGCCGTTATTTGGGTTTCAGTTAAACCTAGGCCATAAATATTTGGCCCGAAGCTGCCTTGTAAAGCTCTGCTATAAAGATTATGCAAATGGCAGTTTAGATGAGTATCAAACATGCTCCTTGACGGGAGGTGGTCACAGCACCGAGGAAAGTTTTCTCCCCAACGGACAGGATGCATGGACATCAGGCAAACACACGCTGTGGAGGGGTGGCAACAAGGTACAGGAGGCCCGCTTGAAATCCTCTGGTACAAACTATTCACAAACCTTACAGAAGCTGTACAACAACTTATAAGCCAAACTATGGGATGCTATAAACCATGGAAAACATACTTCTCCGCATACAGAACGAAAACCCCCCATGCACCTTGTTAACCCTTAAAAAGCAGCAGGTTACAAAAATCCTGTTTACAGGGTGATTCTATTTTGTGTGCGGTGTTTATTTTTAATTACATGGTAATCAGGATTACTTCTAGGGAGCAGGGGGCTGGGGGCTGGATTTTTCAGTTTCCTGTATATACCTCTACGTCAAGTTTTGGTTTGTTTTTTTTTTTTACAGTGAGCATGCACAATTTTTATAATTTTAAAATACCCATGGGGCGCCTGGGTGGCGCAGTCGGTTAAGCGTCCGACTTCAGCCAGGTCACGATCTCGCGGTCCGTGAGTTCGAGCCCCGCGTCGGGCTCTGGGCTGATGGCTCGGAGCCTGTAGCCTGTTTCCGATTCTGTGTCTCCCTCTCTCTCTGCCCCTACCCCGTTCATGCTCTGTCTCTCTCTGTCCCAAAAATAAATTAAAAACGTTGAAAAAAAAATTAAAAAAAATAAAATAAAATACCCACTAAAGATGTTAAAAATAAAACACACACACACACACACACACACACACACACACACACACACAAATACATTAAGTAGGGGGTTAAAAAAAAGAGTGGAAAAAGGTGAGTGGGTGGCTCAGTCTGTTGAGCGACTGACTTTGGCTCAGGTCACCGTCTCTCAGTTCGTGGGTTCGAGCCCTGCGCTGGGCTCTGTGCTGACAGCTCAGAGCCTGGAAGCCTGCTTCGGATTCTGTGTGTGTGTCTCTCTCTCTCTGCCCCTCCCCTGCTCACACTCTGTCTCTGTCTCTCAAAAAATAAATGAATGTTTAAAAAAAAAAAAAAAGTGGAAAAAAACATACCGAACTGTTAAGAGGGGTTGTCTCTGGGGAAATGTTTTTCCTCTCTTCTATTTCCCTGCATTTTGCAAACTTTCTACAATTGTTGATGATTTTATAATGGGAAAAAAAAAATCATTTTGAAAACACTTTGGATATACAAAACAGCGTAGATAGCATGCTACTATTTACATAAAAAAAAGCTATTTATGTCCATATAGACTCTTATCTCTGGAATGTTACACAAGAAACTGGTAACACTGACTCTGTAAAGAGAAACTGAGTCAAGCCGGGGGAGGGGGGCAGCCGTGGAGCGAGATTCTCCATTCTCTACCCTAGTGCAACTTGTCAATTTTGTAACGTGTACCTCACATCACCCCTTGTAAAAGGTTTGACTGTTTTAAAAATCAAAACTATTATTAAAAAAATAATAAAATTACGTATTCTACCACCTTGCTAAATTTGCTTCGAATACACTGTGTTCACCGAGTTTTACGGGCAATTCTCCTGAAAGGAAAACAGAGGTTATTGCTTGTTCTTTGGGAGGGCTGCTACACAAGCCAGCTCTCCTCATGACAGTCTCGCAAGTGGATTTTTCGGGTAGATAAGGAACCGCAGGCCCAGAGGAGCTTGGCGGCCTGCCCCAGGTCACGCGGCAGACCGGTCGCCTCCCGCGGTGAGACCCTGCTGTGTCTGGCCCTGAGGATGGGGCGGAGGCAGGGCCACCAGCCCATGCTTACCTACAGCCTCTCTCACGCTTAAAACGTGATCGTTGGGACTTTAGAAAATTCCGTCACGTGAAGGCAGGCCTTGAATTCCGGGGGAAAGGACAACCATCGGGCCGCGCGGGTTAAGTATTCGTGTCATTGCAAGGCCAGGTGCGTCTGGGCGCCTCTCCCAACACGGCGCCTTCGGGAGCACCCAGCCTGACGGGACAATGCGCCCTGCAGATCCAGCCCCGTTACGCGCCTGCAAATGTCACGGCCGGGGTAAGCCCGGCCTCCCCCTCTGTCTCGTCCAAAGCGGGGTGTTGATGTATGAAGCCATTTTTCTAGGATCCTGCTTGGTTACACCTCCAAACCTCACGAGCCTGAGCAAAGCCGTTGTCTGACGCCCCTCCCCAGCCCAACACTCACGTCCGGCCTCGAGCGTCTCTGCCCTTCTCAACGACTGCCTGGGTCTCCCCTTCCTTCCTCGACCACGACGTGACCTCTCCCCCCGGTTAGTTCCGTCCGCCCCCCCCTCCCGGACTCCATCTCCACGCAGGCCTTCTCTAGCAGAGCCCCTGCCACGCGTGCCCAACAAATAAGGACATTCTGGGAGGTAAAGCCAGTGCCCGTGGCAACAGCCTTAGAAGCCCAGGAAGCAGCTCTTATCACAGGGCCTGGCTGATGACAAGAGGGAGCCAAACCAATCAAGTGGAAAGTTATTTCCTTCCAAATAAGAAAAAACTGTCACCAGAAGGCTTGCAATCTCTACAGACAGATGTCTTGCATAGCTCCTTCTTTATTTTTCCCGTCTGCATCTTCTACGGAACGGAAGGCAGTACGGCCCCAGTTCCCTTCCAGAGTGGCAGAGGGCACGGGCTTTGCCATCTGACACGGTCCCAGTGCCTAACTCGGTTCCCAGCACACAGAGGGCCCTGAGTGTATCTTTCTGAGTAACGATTACATGAATTAACTACATTTTAAATCACTGGAACCTGAAAACGTCATCATTGTAAAAGCCGTAGGAGAGGGCCTGACGGATTCCCAGGAAAGCCCGCACCTCGGCTCGCGGTCGGATGACTTAGCTGAGCCGTCGTGGCCATCTAGTGGCCGAACGCCTACATCGCCGGCCCAGGGGGTTACCGGGGGCTGTGCTTTGGAGATAAAGCGCAGAACTGAAGTTAGGAAGTGACAGCACGCACATCACAGCATAAGAGAGACTTCGAAGCGGGAATGGCGCGAGGAACCTAGGGCAGGGCCTTAAGGCCTCGGGAGAGCGGGGCGCAGGGAGCGGCGGGGGAGACGGCCGAGCACAGGGAAAGGGGTGGGACTGGGTCCCGTACTTGTCAAAGTTGACATCCAGCATGCCCGCCTTCTCCTGGCTGACCCGTAACAGCGGTGTATCCAGCCGCCGAATACAGTCCTTGTCCAGCGTTGACGTCCAGTCTTGGAAAGTCTTTCGAACCAATTCATCGATGCCCTGAACCATCTGCTGGTAGGCGTGCACACTCTCCTCTCCGGTCCCGATGTGGGGCAGGAAGTGGGCACTAGAGAGACACTAAGGGGGGGTGGGGACAACGGGTGGCTGGAGCCCGCTGGCCACCATCCTCCGAGGCACCGGCTCCCCACCCGCGGGCCCACACGGGGTGCGGCCTGCGGCGGAGGCCGGCCCCGACCGCCCGGGGGGGGGGGGGGTGGAGGTGGGCCACACGCACAGGTGACAGGAGGCAGCCAGGGAGTCAGCAGCGCGCAGGGGAAGCACGGAAACTCGGGTCAGGAGAAGTTGGCAAAAAAAGTAAATCACGGGAGGTGAGGACGGAAGCGGTACGACGTTGAAAACTGGTACGGGCCCTTCCTCCCCGAGTCCCAGCTCAGCGACCGTGAAGCGGCCTCTGCTGTCCGCAGGCCGCCTGGTTCTCACCAGAACCAATCACACGATGGCAGATACCTCAAGAGCGTTAGACCTACGCGCCCAAAAATGCCCTTTAGTGGTTGTTGGGTTTTTTCTGGTTCTTCATGCCTGCTGTTCTAGACCAGGCCCTTCAAGGGCCACAGCTGCCCAAGGTCGTATTCCTCCTCTGACGGTCCAGCTTCCCAGATGCTGGGCCGGCTCCTCCTCTCCAGCTTGACAGGAAAATCCTAGCGGGACTCACGTTCCACCCACCACGCCCGCCGTCTCTGTGAATCCCAAGCTCCGGCCCCGTCCTGTCCGGGCCCCGCACCTGCCAGTCCCCTGGCCCACCTCGGCCTCCCACCGTGGAGACGCTCTGGGGAAACTCCCGGGGCGGGTCCCCGGCCAGCTCGGGGCACAGCCCCCAACCTCCACCGCCTCACGAGAACAAGTCTGGGGAGAGGCTAGGCGCTCACGTTCATGACTCTGTCGATGCGCCGCCGCAGGATCCGCACCCAGTGCGCCTGCCCAGAGAACTGGGCCACGTAGGGCTCCAGGTACGGCCATTTCTTGTTCAGCTCCCGGTTCACGAGGGCCAGCTCGCTATTGAACAGCATGTACAGGTCCACCGCCTTCTTGTCGTAGGTGCGCTTGATGGCCTAAGGAAGAAGGGAGAGAGCCTGAACCCGCGCCCCGGCAGATCCAGGGTCCCCCCCAGGGACTCAAGCTGGAGGACACCTTCTCCCGGGGCCATCTGGAAACTCGGGGAGCAGACGGAGGAAGAGGCTCTGGCGGTGGAGGACGGGTGGGGGGGGGACGTGGGAGGGCACGACTGGAGGTGGCACGGAGTCGGGAAGGATCAGGAAGAACTGAAGGAGGCAGAGGAGAAGCTGGTCGGGGCGGGGCGGGGGGGGGGGGCGGCACCTCCCGCGACGCGAGCCGGTGGAAGGTGTCCAGCAGTAACACTCCCTGCTCCACATCTCGGACTAACTCGAAGGCAGAGGTGATCAGGTTCTGAGTCATCACCTCCAGGTCCTTGACTCCAGAACGAAACCTGCGCCGTTAGAGAAGCGTGATGAGCGTGATGACCGGTGACTGGCAGGCGCCCTCACCTGCCTCAAGGCCACGCCCCAAGTGAGGACCCCCCCCCCCAACCCCGGGCTGATACCGAGGGCCTCCCCGGTGCCAGGCGCCAAGGGCGTCACGTGCCCGACTCCGTTCCTTCCGCAAAGCAATACAGTGAGGTTGGGTTCTACCACTAGGCCCTCTGTTTTAGTGGAGGAAACAGGCTCTCACTGGTTAACGGGGTGTGCCCGGCATCACCTACTGCGGCCCCTCCTCCAGCCCCGCCCCCTGTGCCCCGCCCCACCCCCTCCTCCCCAGCCCAGGGCAGGGGCTGGATGTGGGGGGGGGGGGGGGGGCACTCTCACCTGTTGTAGTCTTCGTGCCAGGACGTGTTCTTGACATCCAGGATGCCCCCGCGGACAGCCCGCAGCATATGGAGGTTTTTATGAAAGATGTCCTCGATCTCCAGCAGGTTCCGTGTGATCTGGGGCCCCTGGGCCCCAAAGAAGCAGGGAAGGGGACCCTGCTTGCCGTCTTCCCAGCGGGCAAAATGATACTGGCAGTCACAGACCTACAACGAAGTCAGCGAGCGTCAGGCCTCCCTGCTCGTTTCTGACCTCGCAGGCCCTGAGCTCTTCGGTTTGGCTCAAGATGTCTAAACACCAGGGAGGACCCACCAGACACAAGGAGCTACTGGGATGAATTGGGGCTGCAGAATGAACTAGAAGACACCCGGGCAGTGATAACAGGCAAGAGTCTAAAAGGACGGGACAGAGGTGGGGCACACAGTTATGCAGAGCCAAGCAGTAAGCTCCCGGCTCAGCCTCTGCCCTGTCTCCTCGGCCCCTGGCCGGGGTCTGGGGTCCACTGTGCCCGCCCCTCCCTCCCTGACAGTCTGCCCACCTCAATGAGGTCCTTGCAGCGCTGCACAAAGGCATCCACCTGAGCGAATATGCTGGTCTGGTCCAGGACCCAGCCCCGGTTGGAGAACCTACATCCAGAGAAAGGTGGACTGGATGAAAATGTAGGAAACGGCCTGCGCGAAGCTCCAACTGGGAGTCCTGGGTTTGGGGGGCCTTAGAAAAGGGGACCCCAAGAGGCAGTTTTCCTGAGCCCTGAAGGGAGGAAATGCAAGATGAGGAGAAGCAGAGAGGAGGCAAAGCATCTCCGTTCTAGAAGTTTTAGAACTTCAGACTTTTGGGCCAAGAAAGCCAAGAAATCCAAGAAAGGAGGAGTGAGCCAGGAAGGATTCCCGGGACGAGGGAGAGGAGGAGCCAGGGCTAGGCACTAGAGTATCTGCATCCGGAGAGAACTGGGACCGGGTCTCGGAACCGGAATCCATAGGCTTTAAACATCTGCGCTCAGCGGGAGTGGCAGGGGTGACAGACGGGACCGTGGGGGACGCACGGCGTACTGGGTATGCATCTGCACAGCCTGTAGGTAGTGGTCTTTCCAGGCCTGGCAGCACGAGATGCAGCCCTGGAGGTCCTCCTTGCTGGAAGTGACGTAGCCCTCGAAGATATGGTCCAGGGAGATGGCGTGACAGCACAGGCGGATGATCTCATTGCTCATCTGCAGACGGGTGGACGGGCGGATGGGTGGCCCGACTGGCACCCACCCCTTCCCCACTGCTCCCTGCCGCAGCCCGGCTCACTTCCCGGCTCAGCGCCCTGTCTCTGTCAGCCCAGATGGAATGTGGGTCCCGCTCCTCAAAAGCCGGCGTCCCTTCCCAAACCTGCCTCTCGCCCACTGCCATGCCCGGCTTTGGAGATGAGAAAACAAGGGCCTTCCCCTCCTGCCCAGCTCAGCCTGGGCGTCTGTGCTGCCTGCCTCCCCCACCACGGAAGCAGGCTGTCCAGCCCAGGCCCCCACCCCCACCCGGAGCACGCTGGAGCTGAAGAAGCCACGGGTCTCTGTCCGAACCCCCCACCCCCACCCCCGGGCCGCTCCTCACTGCCTGGAACTGCAGACTTTCTGCCTAGCGGATGCCCCTTCCTCAGCGAATCGGGCCCGTCTGCTAAAGCCCTCCGCCCCACCCCTGTGGAACACGCACCTTTCGGAAGAGGGAGGTCAGCCTCTCCCGAGTGTTGTAGTGGGGAGAGTTGACCCAGATGATGCGGATGAGGCTGATCAACTTGGGGAGCTTACTGGAGATGTCCTTAGGCTGCATGTAGGCCAGCTCCTGGTAGGGCTCCTTCAGGATCGACAGAAACGTCAGGTTTGACTGGGCTTGTTGGAAGCCATCCTGGCAGGGAAGACCAACCAGGAGTGAGTCCCGTCCGTTGGAAAGAAGCGGCCCAGAGCCAGCACCGTTTGCCCATCTGGAACCCCGCCCTGACCTGCCTCTCTCAGAGCCTAGCCAGGCACCTCAGGTCTCCGTGGGCCCTCAAGACCGGAGTTCATACCTGTCCGCTTTGGTTCGTACTTCCCACCACGGGGCCTTGGTGTCTTTTCTCGTAGGGAGTCCCATCTCTCCCACCAGACTGGGATTCCCTACGCTCAGGGTTTGTGAGCTCAGGGATGGTCCACGCCATCTCCCTGGACCTCCCAGCGTCTCCAGCTGAATTCAGAACCCCACACCACTCAATAACTGTTGATCGACTGACCGAACACCCTCACGGTTTCACCCAGTATCCCTCACCGCCCTGGTCTCAAGCAGGGTTCTAAACTTTTCCACGTAGCTGTGGCTCAGTTCCCTTAAGACCTAGCTCAAAATCCTGCCCGGGAAGAGAAGGCCTCTGCCTTCTCTGCCTGTATTCCACAGATCACTCTGCCCTTCTGCGTGTCCCCAAAGCTAACAGAATCATCTCGTCATGCTTTATTAAATTTATTTTTTAAGTGTTTGTCTTGCAATTCTCTTGGCTGAACCCTATGGGTTCCTCTTTGACCCCATGCCATCTAGTGATTCTGTTTTGTGGAAGCCTTATTTTCTGAGCTGGACTGTAGGGGTGGGGTTCATGGAGACAGATTATAGGGGTGGGGCTCATAGAAGGTACTCAGTGTTTATTTGTTGACTGACTGCAGTCTCCCTAATTAAACCATAAGCTCCTTGGGACCTTGTGTTTTCCTCCTTGTGTACTCCCGCCCCCCCCAGGTGCAAGTCCAAACACTGGGTGGATCTATCTTTGCTGTTGATGCTTACTCTGGCTCCTTCTCCTTAGCACCTGATATTGTCCCAACCACCGTCCACTTTCTGCTAAGCCTCTATCCTTTCTTTTTTTTTTAACGTTTATTTATTTTTGAGAGAGTGAGAGAGAGAGAGAGAGAGATCGAGAGTGTGAGCAGGGGCGGGGCAGAGAGAGAGGGAGACACAGAATCCGAAGCAGGCTCCGGGCTCCAAGCCGTCAGCACAGAGCCCCACGCGGGGCTCGAACTCACGAATGGCGAGATCACGGCCCGAGCCGAAGTCAGACGCTTAACCGACTGAGCCCCCACCCCGGGCGGCCCCTTAAGCCTCCATCCTCTGGCCCGCTCACCAACCTGGATCTGCTGGGCCAGTTTCATAAAGGGTGCCAAGTAGGACGACTTGGCAAGGTGCAGGATGGACTCGATGTGCTTCACTCCCTCCTTCACCAGCTGTTTACTGATGCCAGACAGGTCCATGCACCGATTACGCCAGAACTCAATCTCCTCCAAAGGACCTAAATTTTCTCCTATCTCCACAGACTCCTGGGCACTGAGCACCTCCTTTATCTGCCGGGTCCAGTGGATCATGGAGGCTGCGGGCGAGAGCACAAAACCTCTTGCGCGTCTTTAAACGGCTCCCCCCGTGTGTCCTTCCCGCCGCCGCCCGCGCAGCCCTCCCAACCCAGCTCCTTCCTCGGCCTCTGGGCTGCCCCTCTGCTGTCCCCTTGGCCCCGCAACACACTGGCAACGGCAGCCACTCACTCTCCAACCGCTGCACCAGCTCCTTGTCCTTAACTACCACCTCAGGCTCCATGTTCATGGCCTCTGCAGGAATGTAGAGAACCGTGTGCCCCTCCAGTTTGTAGCGAGTATCTACGGAAAGGAAAGGACCGCGGAAGTTTACAGACGTGAATGAGTTTATGCTACCCCAGTTCCAACAGTGGTTGGTATTCCAGGGCCCAGGAAGTATGGGGGATTTCAGGAGAATGGGCAAAAGAAACGACGACTCCTAATTTTTTGACATCAAGAGGGAAAATGACAGAAGGCAAGAGGGAAACCTCGTTGAGGTAAAACAAGAGATTGTCATAAAATAAGGTCAAAGATCTGGACCGCGTCTTCAACGTTCTCTTCTACGATGCATGCGCTCCCCCCAGGAGCCCCATACCGCCCGCGTTTCCCCTGACCCCACGTGTACTCATGAAATACCCAACTCTACGTTTGAGCGGATCTGGTCAACCGTCGACGGCAGAAAACCGTACCTGTACTGGGAGGCAAATTCTGCACCCTGACCCACGCATTCAGCTAACGCACACAGGCACCGACTCCGTGCCGGGCCGCACAGGTACTCGGGATGAATCTCCCACCCGCCTCGCTCGCCCCTCCCGTCGGTGGGGCCCCAGACAGGAACCAGGCATGGGAGGTTTTCCGCTCACCTGTCAGGCAGGCCAAGAATCTGTGCAAGTGAGAAGCAAAATGATTTCGAATACTCTCAGGCCAGGTTGCGTTTGCAAAGATCTGAGGGGCAAAGACGCCACTGAGCAGCCGAAGCAGGGCCGGGATGTAGGAACCACGCACTGTCCCAAACTGCACGGTGGCCTCGAAGTTCTCTGGAGTGATGGGAACCGGCGCCTGGCGTATGAAGTAGACGATCTGGTTCTGCGTCTGCATGGAAGACAGTAGGTCAGAGATCGGCGTCCAGACCCCAGCATGGTACCCCACAGAATCTGAGGCGCCAATCACGAAGGCCGGGCTGTCACGTTCCCTTAGGGCATCCTGACTCCTTTCCAAATGTGTCACCGTGTGCTTCCTGTGTCTTTCAGGGGACATAACAGAGTCCACACCCAGAACCACAGGGAGGAAATGCAGAGAGCATGTCTTGAAGGGAGGGAGGGACTGTGTATTCTGTCCAACTTGGTTCCGGAACCTAGTACAGTTGACTGGGACACATTAGATGCTCCATAAATGTTGGACAGATGGGATGGAATGAAAGGGATAGAATGGGGGAAGCACTTGTAGGTATAGGGAAAGCCGGAAGGAGAGGAATGGAATTAACAGGCAATTGACTTGGGTGTTTCCATTTCAGCTGCATAAACTTCTCTCCCAATTTTCCATTTACCCCTCAACTTGGTTAATGGTGAGTTTGTGTGGCTGTTGTCGTTGCCCACATCCAGAAATGTACAGCTTTCGTGTAGTTAAAACTTTACAATTTTCAAGTTCCTGACTCCCCTACATGCTCAGAAAGGCCATTCCTCCCTAAGATCAGATCTGCCTTTCGTGTGGGTGTGCATTTGACTACTCTTTACAATTTAGTTCATTCCAAAAACTGAAAATGCAGCACAAAGAAGAAATTAATAAGCATCCATCTTCCCACTGCCCAGAATTAAATTTTGGCATTTTGGGTTTTTTGTTTTTTTTTAAAAGCTTAACACTATTATTTTTCTTAAAATGATATATATATGTAATACCGTATGATTTCCCTCCTGTGCAGTATTCAAGAAATAAAACGAGCAAGGGGGAAAACAGAAAGAGGAGCAAACCAAGAACCAGACTCTTGGGGTGCCTGGCTGGCTCAGCTGGCTTTTGTGTGCTGGATTACTGGTGTGTACGTGTTAAGATTAGTGAGTGTGTGTGGTATATTGTGCGGTACGTGTGTGGTGCACATTGGCGTGATTCTAAGATACGTGTGGTTTGCCTGTGTGTGTGGTGTAAGTGTGGTATGTATGAGTGAGAGTGCATGCAACTCTTGATCTTGGGGTTGTGAGTTCAAGCCCCACGTTGGATGTAGAGAGTACTAGAATAAATAAATAAACTTAAAAAAGAGAGAGAGAAAAGAAACAGACTTTAAACTATAGGGAAGAAACTGATACTTTCCAGAGGGGAGGTGGGCGGGAAGATGGGTGTAATAGGTGACAGGAATTAAGCAGAGCACTTGCCATGCTGAGCACAGGGCGATTAAAATAAAAACTTTTTAAAAGGCAGGGGAGGAGCCCCTGGCTGGCTCAGTCAATAGAGCATGTGACTCTTGGACCTGGGGTTATGAGTTTGAGCTCCATCTGGGGCATAGAGATCACTTAAAAATATCTTTGGGGTGCCTGGGTGGCTCAGTCAGTAGAGCGTCCGACTTCGGCTCGGGTCATGATCTCGCAGTTTGTGAGTTCGAGCCCCACGTCGGGCTCTGTGCTGACAGCTGGGAGCCTGGAGCCTGTTTCCGATTCTGGGTCTCCCTCTCTCTCTTCCCCTCCCCTGCTCACACTGTCTCTCTCTCACAAATAAACATTAAAATTTTTTTAATAAAATAAAATATCTTTGAGGCACCTGGGTGGCTTGGTCAGTTAAGCATCTGGCTCTTGATTTTGGTTCAGGTGATGATCTCAAGGTTCATGGGATCGAGCCCTGCGTTGGGCTCTGCATTGACAGTGCTGAACCTGCTTGGGAGTCTCTCTCTCTCCCTCTCTCTGTCTCTGCCCCTCCCTCCCCCCCACAAAATAAATAAATAAAAATTAAATAAATAAAAACATAAAATCTTTTGGCACCTGGGTGGCTGTCAGTTGAATGTCAAGAGTTGGATGCTTAACCAACTAAGCCACCCAGGCACCCCTAGTATTAATTTTTATTTAAATGAATTGAACGTTCCTAGATTCTTTATTCCTGAGTTCTTTATTTGGTTCATTTCTTTCTTTTCCTTTTTTTTTAAGATTTTATTTTTGAGTAATCTCTACACCCAACGTGGGGCTCAAACTCATGACCCCAGATCAAGAGTCTCACGCTCCACTGAGTAAGCCAGCCAGGAGCCCCTATTTGGTTCATTTCTTTTTTTTTTTTTTTTTTTAATTTTTTTTTCAACGTTTTTTATTTATTTTTTTGGGGACAGAGAGAGACAGAGCATGAACGGGGGAGGGGCAGAGAGAGAGGGAGACACAGAATCGGAAACAGGCTCCAGGCTCCGAGCCATCAGCCCAGAGCCTGACGCAGGGCTCGAACTCATGGACCGCGAGATCGTGACCTGGCTGAAGTCGGACACTCAACCGACTGCGCCACCCAGGCGCCCCATTTGGTTCATTTCTTAATGGAATAGATTTCCACTGATGATAAACATATATTTTTTTTTTAATTTTTTTTTTCAACGTTTTTTATTTATTTTTTGGGACAGAGAGAGACAGAGCATGAATGGGGGAGGGTCAGAGAGGGAGGGAGACACAGAATCGGAAACAGGCTCCAGGCTCCGAGCCGTCAGCCCAGAGCCCGACGCGGGGCTCGAACTCACGGACCGCGAGATCGTGACCTGGCTGAAGTCGGACGCTTAACCGACTGCGCCACCCAGGCGCCCCTAAACATATATTTTTTTAAGTAGGGTTCTTTCAAGATTGAAAATGACCACCTCTTTGTTGCCATTGTATTTGACCATCTCGGCTGGGTATAATACCCTTAGGGCACACTGTCCTTCCGAGAGAACTCTGAGTGTGTTCTTCCTGGTGATCAGAGAAGTGGGCGACCAGCCTGTTTCCTCGTGGCAGACTATTTGTTTTTTTGGCGAGGGCTAAGTCATTTTTTCCCAAAGTTTTGTGTTTTAAATAATTCCAACTCATAGAGCAATTGCAAGAAAAATCCAATGAACAGCACACCCTCCATCTAGATTCATTATTGTCAACATCTGTGCTTGAGGGAACCCTCTTGCTCGCTCCCTCTCCCAGCTGAGCCATTTGAGAGTTAGCAGTAGACATCGTGATAGGGCGCCCTTAAATACTTTGGCGTATAGCTCTGAAAAAGGCTATTCTCCAACACATCCAACACCATAATTATCACACACTCAGAAGACTGAACTTCATACAATACTTGATATAATACACAATCCATATTCAATTTTCCCCAGTGGTCCAAATAACATCACATACGGCTGTTCTTTGCCACCCAGGATCCAGTCCAGGATCACACACAGCCGTGTCTCAGTTTCCTTGCATTTCACATGGTTCTCCGGTCTTTTCTTTTTTTTTTTCTTTTTCTTTTTAGTTTATTTACTTATTTTGAGAGAGAGTGCAGATGGGGAAGGGGCAGAGAGAGAGAGGGAGAGAATACCAAGCAGGCTCCGTGCCACCAGCGCAGAGCCCAACGTGGGGCTCAAACTCACGAACCGTGAGACCATGATCTGAGCTGACCTGAGCCACCCAGGCGCCCCCCCCCCCACCACCCCTGTCTTTTTCTTTCTTCCATGGCATCGATCTTTCTAACAGTCCAGGCCAGTTGTTTCCCAAAATGTCCCTTAACTTGGATTTATCTGATTGTTTCCTCAGTATTAGATGCAGGTTAAATCTTCTTGGCAGGAATACCACCTAGGCGATGTTCCCAAAGAATTAATTCCCTTGGAGTTCAGTAGCTTACCTAAGATGTGTGTTGACAAATTTTGTGGAAGAAAAGTATGCTCTGCCAATTCCCAGATTCAGTTCCTTCTGCAGGTCAAGGAAATTCTTTGTGTTTTATCTTTAAATTTCTATTGTCTCATTCGTTGGCACTCTATATTAGATCACCTGTCTTATTAACTTTCCTTTAATCGTGTTGTCATTGGCTTTCTCTTCCTCGTGCACTATGATGATCTCGAGCCTCTCTTCCCTGGCAACTCGGGTCTGCAGCGATCGCTCGTCAGTCCCTCGCTGTTTCTAACCTACTGGGTTTTGTCACCTGCTGCTATGTTCATTTCCTAAAATTTGCAATCTCCGTTTTATGTATTTCCCATGTTGCATCATTTCACCTCCCAGCTTTTTAAAAATTGAATTCATGCTCTTGTTAGGTTTGTTCCTAGCACAAATTCTGTTGTGAGGAATTTCCTTCTGCTTGGCTCTTTTCCTCCTGTGTCTGCTTTGTTCCATTTGTGTCCCCTGGATGTAATATGCCTGCGGTTGCCACGCAATTCCTCTCCGCCTTCCACATGCGTGAGCAGTTTCTGTGACCCCATCTTTTCTGCTCTAACAGACTGTGGGTGACTCCTTGATGTCCTGCTGGGACAGCGTGTTTCTTTCCCCCCTCCAAGTGAAAGGATCGCGTATTTTACGCTTTATTCCCTCTAAGAGGATAGCATGAGGGGATGGGCGGGTGGTTCAGGCTAATTTCAAAAGAACGTAAATCTCTGAGAAAATACCTGGGCACTTTCTTCCTTTTCAGGTTTTGTTACATGCCCTGAGGGTCCCATCTTGCTGGGGGTCCACCATTCCCCTGGGAAGAACATTTCTGTCACTCAGAGCACAGACCTTTCATTGGTCCCCACTTCATCAAGTTTCTTAGATTAGATTATGCTTCTTTCCTTCTTTACTCTTGGGTGTTGTTTATTTTTTTTTTCTGGTTTTACCTTTTGCTCCTTTTATCAAAAGTAATAATTCTTTTAAAAAAATTTTTTAATGTTTATTTATTTTTGAAAGAGAGAGACAGAGCATGAGAGGGGGGAGACACAGAATCCGAACCAGGCTCCAGGCTCTGAGCTGTCAGCACAGAGCCCGACACAGGGCTTGAACTCACAAACTTGTGAGATCATGACCTGAGTCAAAGTTGGACGCTTAAGCAACTGAGCCACCCAGGCACCCCAAGAGTAATAATTCTTTAAGGAAGTTCAATTGGCCATCTTGACCCAGAAGCATACAACTAAGGCTGTAATCTCGTTTAGAATGTATTTCAGCATACCAAATAGATTTTCTCTTCCTTGAGGCATAATTGACAAATGAAAATGTATAGATTTAGGGTATACAACCTGATGCTTTGATATATGTATACACTGTGAAATGATCAGCATAATCAACCGAATGAATATATCCACTATCTCGGGAGGTACCCTTTTTTTCTTTTTCTTCTCGTGTGCATGTGTGTGTGCAGTGAGAACACTGAAGACGTACCCTCTTAGCAAACTGCAGGTGAACACACATGGTAATTGTGGTTACCGTGCTAAGAGATCTCCAGAACCATTCACCTTGCATAAATGAAACTGTACCCTTTCCCTCCGGTTGTGTTGAGATATAACTGACCGATAACACTGTTAGCTTAACGCGTACAACATGATTTGATATATGTAAAGTGATGATCACAGTAAGTTTAGTTAACATCCATCACCTCACGCACTTACAATTTTTTCCGTCTCATCTTGAGAACTTTTTAAGATCTACTCCCTTAGCAACTTTCAAATACATGCTCTTGCTAACGATAGTCACCGTGTTGTACATTATATCATCAGAACTGATTTCTCTTAAAACTGGAGGTTTGTATCTTTTGACCGCCTTCAACCATTTCCCCTACCTGCCCACCCCCTCACTCTAGCAACCGCCAATCTGTTCTGTTTCTGTGAGTTTGGGGTTTTTCCCCCCTAGATTCCACACATGAGTGAGATCATACAGTATTTACGTTCCTCTGACTTATTTCAGCATAATGCCCTCAAGTTCCATCCAGGATATTGCAAGTAGCAAGATTCTCTTTTCTTTCTTTCTGTTTTTAACTTTTTTAGGAGAAAAAAAAACTGAGAATCAGAGACCATCTGCACGCACTGTCGGTGTGGAGCCTGATGCGGGGCTCAGTGCCATGAACCACAAGATCATGACCTGAGCCTAAACCAAGAGCCCGCTGCTTAACCAACTGAGCCACCCAGGCGCCCGGGGCTTCTTTTCTTTCTCACTGCTGAATACTGTTCCATCGTGTGTACATGTAACTTTCTTTATCCATTCATCCATCGGTGGACACTTAGGCTGCTCCCATAGCTTGGCTATTGTAAATAATGCTGCAACGAACGTGGGGTACAGGTATCTTTTTGAGACAGTGATTTCATTTCCTTTGGATGGATGCCCACAACTCGATTGCCAGATCATAGGGTAGTTCTGTTTTTAATTTTCTGAGGAACGTCCATCCCATTCTCCAGAGCGACTGCACCAACTTACATTCCCACTAACAGTGCACGAGGGTTCCCTCTCCTGCACATCTTCACCAACACTTGCTGCCTCTTGGGAGTCTATTTGACGATGGCCATTCTGACAAGTGTCAGGTGGTATCTGATACCTCGCTGCGATTTTCACTTGCATTTCTCCCATTGATGATATGGAGGCACCTTTTCAAACACCCGTTGGCCATTTGTAGGTCTTCTTTGGAAAAATGTCTCTTCAATCCCTCTGCTCATTTTGTAATCAGGCTGTTCTTTTTGCTATTGGATTGTAGGAGTTCTTTAGATACTTTGGATATTAACCTTTTATCAGATAGACGATTTACACATATTTTCTCCCAATCCTTAGGTTTGCCTTTTCATTTTGTTGATGGAGGAAGCTTTGCTGTGCAGAAGCTTTTGGATTTGATGTAGTCCCATGTGTGTATTTTTGCTTTGTGGCCTCTGCTTTTGATCTCCTTGTGCCCTCTGACCAACATCTGCCTGTTTCCCCCTGCTCTCCCCAGCTGATTCGATTTTTAATGGAAAACTTTTCCATATTTCCCAATTCTATTCACCGAAGGATCTGTTCTTCCCCACAGATTTTAAATGCAATTTTCAGAGAAAATGCTTACATATATGCGTCTGTGCTTGGTGTCTTTAACGTTGCATATCAATGTATGTTCCTGTCCCAGTACAGCTCTGTTGTAATTACTTCAGTTTAATTAGAAGAGATTTTCGTATTCACAACTCTCCAACATTACTTTCCTTCTTCATGCATATTTCTGGATACATATTTTTTAATGTTTATTTTTGAGAGACAGACAGAACATGAGCAGGGGAGGGGCAGAGAGAGGGAGACACAGAATCCCAAGCAGGCTCCAGGCTCCGAGCTGTCAGCACAGAGCCCAACGCGGGGCTCGAGCTCATGATCCAGGAGAGCATGACCTGAGCTGAAGTCGGATGCCCAACCGACTGAGCCACCCAGGCGTCCCGACTGGATATATTTTTAAATCTTCACGTAAGGGATTTAGGGACTTTGGCACTGTGGTGGGAGTTGCATTAAAATGGTACATTTCTTTTTAGATAAAGGATCTTTATAATATTAAGATTCCCACCCAGAGACAGGATATGGCTATTCAGTCAAACCTTCTCTCATGGTTTCATGGCCTGCAACAAACTTGCTTTCTTTCATATAAATCCTACACATTTTTGGCAAACTCCTCTTCCTTTTACGAATGAGATCTTTTCTTTTTTTTTTCCATGATGTTTTGTAGCTGCCTGACGCCAACGTACAGGAAAAAGCCGCAAGCTATTTTTGCTTTTGTTTGATCTGGAACATTTCCCGAATTGTGTCACGGCACACGGCCACGTTCACCTTCATTATCGTTATCGTTTTGTGTACATGCTGCCAATAAAAGCAAAGCAAAGGCCTTTCTCTTTTCCAACACTTTATTTCAAAGGCTTCGAACATATAGAAAAGTTACAAGAGGTTTACAACAATGACCTATATACCCACTGCCCAGATTCCACCACTAACGTTCTACTCTGCCCGTCTTTTAACCGTCTCCCTACCCGTGGCTTACCCCTCGCCGATGTGTCTTCCACACGGTTGAAAGCGTTCTCTCTCTAATCCACGAAAGGCTGCGCTAGTTCCCTCCAGGAGGGAGGCCAAATTCTCCAGCATAAACTCAAGGCCCTCCGCGAAGTGACCCCGGCCCGCCTTTTCAGGATCGCCTCCCACAGCTCTTTTCTTTGCACATAAAGCGTTCTCTGCCGACACAGCTCTCACCCAGACGCGATGAAATCGGACTTACCTTTCTTTTCCAGCTCGAATGTCACCTCTGTCGCCAGGCCTTGCCAGCATCCCCCTGGCTATGCTGTCCCCATAAAGTTCCTATTCAGCTCTGCCCGTGCATCCTAACACATTGTGAATAGTTTCTATACGTCTGTCTCCCCCACCAGACCACGACATCGCCGGAAGCAAAACCCTGCCTCATGCCTCGGTATCCCACCGTCAAGCGGACCCACCGCGGGGCCCAACGCACCTGGGGCACAGGAGGTAAGACTCAGATGATGGAGGGCCGCAAGCCCTCAGCTCCCTGGCCGACCCCCTCGGGGTCCGGGAGAGCCGAGCACCCACCTGTACAGGCATGCCCCGCTCCAGCGTCAGCCCCACACAGGGGTCGATGAAGATGGTGAGGATGGGTTCCGAAGGGTCCCGGGCGAAGTGCTCCAGGACGGCGTCGTGCTCCGCTGTCCATTCCGCACCCGCCAGTCCCGTCAGCACGGCTCGGGACAGGAAAAGGGGCTTCTACGGGAGGGGAGCAGAGGGCCGAAGCAGGTACAGCTGTTAGGAGGAGTCCTTTCCCCCATTCACAAGCGCACGTGGGGACACAGGACACGAGGCGAGAAGCCTGACGGCTCCAGGATGCTGAAGGGAAGGCTGCAGACAAGCCGAATGACGGGTTTCAAGCTTCTGAAGAAGGCAGACAGTGAGATTCCCTTGCTCCAACGAGTGAAACTAGACGGACCACAGAGGAAAACGGGGGACACGATCTTCCCAAGATATCTCCTTTACGCCCGTGGTTGCAAAGACACCTCGCCCAGCAATCCTCGACCTCGGGGTAAAACTCCATCGAGGGACCCTGTAGGGTAGGAGCCTAAAGCAGGCAATCAGGCTCCAAGATGATGAGCTGGAAAAAGGAGAAGGGTGCAGCCTGCCCGGGGGTGGACACTGAACGGGAGACGTCAAGGCAAAGCCAACTGGCAGGGGCGCCTGGGGAGCTCAGTCAGTTAAGTGTCTGACTCTTGATTTCGGCTCAGTTCATCATCTTATGGTTTGTGGGTTCGAGCCCCAAGTCAGGCTCCACCTTGTCTCTGTCTCTCCCTTTTTCTCTGCCCCTCCTGTGAGTGCATTCTCTGTCTCTCTGTCTCTCTTTCAAAGTAAATAAACTTAAAAAAAAAAAAAAAAGCAAACTAGCATTAGCAGAGAGAGGGAGAACAAAGGGGAAAAGACAAGACTGGGAAACACCAAAGAACGCACGAGTTAGACGGCAAAAAAATTATAAGTGGTGACTAGAAAAAAAAAAAAAGTCTGGAGAACGCCTCTAAATAATTAAAGGAACCGGAAGACATGAGGACAAACGCGAGGAGTCACCCTGTCCTTCTCCCCGTGCTCCCGGAAGATGAGAAGGAATCTCCTTCACCTGAAGTTTCCAAGTCGAGAAAGCTTCATGCTCTAAAATGTCTCCCATGTAGAGGGGCACCTGGGTGGCTCAGTCGGTTGAGCGTCCGACTTCGGCTCAGGTCACGATCTCGCGGTCCGTGAGTTCGAGCCCCGCATCGGGCTCTGGGCTGATGGCTCAGAGCCTGGAGCCTGCTTCCGATTCTGTGTCTCCCTCTCTCTCTGCCCCTCCCCCATTCATGCTCTGTCTCTCTCTGTCTCAAAAATAAATAAACGTTAAAAAAAAAAATTAAAAAAAAATAAAATAAAATGTCTCCCATGTAGAGCCAAGGGTGGACCAACGAGGAAAACGCGACCACCCCAGGAAACAAACGGACGCAAACGGACGTGTCGTGTCGCAAAAAGAGAAACTGAAAATGTGAAAAAACCGTTCAGTGTCACTTGAAATCAAAGAAGTACAAATAGAAATAGCAAGGATATAGCACACAGTGCTCAGCTGCTAACACCCGGGCCCGGAGAGTTCTTGTTCCTGGCACGAAGCCACAGCGCGCACAGCTGGGCCTCACGCGGTGAGCCTGTCCCGGTTTGATTCAAGGCGGGGGAGACAAGGGGCGGGGCGCCTGGGTGGCTCAGTCGGTTGAGCATCTGACATCAGCTCAGGTCACCATCTCCTAGTTCACGAGTTCAAGCCCCGCGTCGGGCTCTGTGCTGACAGCTCAGAGCCCGGAGCCTGGTTCGGAACCTGTGTCTCCCTCACTCTCTCCCACCCTCTGTCCCTCTCTCTCTGATAAACAAACACTGAAAAATAAAAATTAAAGACATCTGAAAAATCAACAAACAAAAAAAGGCGGGGACACAAGGAAGGGAAAGTGAAGAGCCCTGTCCCTCGCGCAAAGCCCTGTCCGTCTGGAGGGGTGCGGGGCACGGAGAACTTTCTCGTGACTCAGCGAGCTGGATCTGTGGCAAGCAGCCTCCCAGTGGAGAGGGAGTAGACGCCAGCGACAGATTGGAGAGACCTCCTCGTCCTCCATTTTACAGCTAACCCTCGGACTGGACTGGCTCCCGGGGAGGAAGAGCTGGCTCAGGGAAATCCCTAACTTACCACATCCGCCTCAGACTCCGGCAATTCTTTCTGTGCCTCGGGCTCCTCCGATGTTGGCTCTGGGAAGAACAAAAATTCAAAAATGAGGGCGTTCCATGGGGCGCCTGGGTGGCTCAGTCGGTTAAGCGGCCGACTTCGGCTCAGCTCATGATCTCACATCCGTGAGTTTGCGCCCCGCGTCGGGCTCTGTGCTGACAGCTCAGAGCCTGGAGCCTGCTTCAGATTCTGTGTCTCCCTCTCTCTGACCCTCTCCCGTTCATGCTCTGTCTCTCTCTGTCTCAAAAATAAACGCTAAAAAAAAAAATTTTCAAAAATGAGGGCGTTCCTTAAACACAGTCACCACACCGCCCAGCACTTCCATCCCCGGATATATCCCCAAGAGAACGAAGCGGGGACTCGAACAGATGCCTGCACACCCACGGTCACGGCAACACTACTCACGACAGCCAAAAGGTGGAAACAGCTCAAGTGCCCATCAACAAGTGGCCGGATAAACAAAACTGCGGTGGAATATTGTTCGGCCATAAAAAAGGATCGGAGGTGGGGCGCCTGGGTGGCTCGGTCGGGTAAGCGTCCGACTTCGGCTCAGCTCATGATCTCACAGTTCGTGGGTTCGAGCCCCGCGTCGGGCTCTGTGCTGACAGCTCAGAGCCTGGAGCCTGCTTCAGATTCTGTGTCTCCCTCTCTCTGACCCTCTCCCGTTCATGCTCTGTCTCTCTCTGTCTCAAAAATAAACGCTAAAAAAAAAAATTTTCAAAAATGAGGGCGTTCCTTAAACACAGTCACCACACCGCCCAGCACTTCCATCCCCGGATATATCCCCAAGAGAACGAAGCGGGGACTCGAACAGATGCCTGCACACCCACGGTCACGGCAACACTACTCACGACAGCCAAAAGGTGGAAACAGCTCAAGTGCCCATCAACAAGTGGCCGGATAAACAAAACTGCGGTGGAATATTGTTCGGCCATAAAAAAGGATCGGAGGTGGGGCGCCTGGGTGGCTCGGTCGGGTAAGCGTCCGACTTCGGCTCAGCTCATGATCTCACAGTTCGTGGGTTCGAGCCCCGCGTCGGGCTCTGTGCTGACAGCTCGGAGCCCGGAGCCTGCTTCGGATTCTGTGTCTCCCTCTCTCTCCGCCCCTCCCCTATGCACGCTCTGTCTCTCTCTCTCTCTCTCAAAAATAAACAAACATTTAAAGAAAAAAGGGAACGGAGGTCAGGTACAACGCTACATCATGGACAAAGCTCAGAAACGTGATGTTGGGTGTAAGAAGCCGGTCACAAAAGACCATATACCGTACGGATCCATTTACGTGAAATGTGGACAGCAGGCAAATCCATACAGACAGAAAGTGGATTAGCGGTTATCAGGATCTGTGGGGCAAGGGGAAGGGGGAGCGGCTGCCAAAAGACTAGGGTCTGGGGGCGCCTGGGTAGCACAGGTAGTTAAGCGTCCGACTCCTGGTTTTGGCTCAGGTCTCACAGTCTGTGAGTTCAAGCCCCGCATTGGGTTCCACACTGACACTGCGGAGCCTGCTTGGGATCCTCTCTCTCCCTCTCTCCCTGCCCCTCCCCGCTCACTCTGTCTCTCAAAATAAATACGCTTCAAAAAAATGTTTTAATTAAAAATAAAAAACTAGGATCTGATGCAATGAGAAGTAAAGATATAGGGTGAGCTGATGCCAGCCTTTCAAGGTGCTTCAAGTGGCTTTCTCGGGGCAGGGGGGAGGGGAACAGGATGCAAACGCTCTAAAATTAGGTAGTGGTGATGGTTGAGACAGTTTTGTGAATATGCCCAAAATCACTGAATTGCGCCTCAAAGGGATGAACTGTGGGGCACCTGGGTGGCTCAGTAGGTTAAGGGTCTAACTTCGGCTCGGGTCATGATCTCATGGCTTATGAGTTCAAGCCCCACGCTGGGCTCCGTGCTGACACCTCAGAGCCTGTAAGTTGCTTCGGATTCCGTCTCCATCTCTCTCTGCTCTCCCCCACTCATGCTCTGTCTCTGTCTCAAAAGTAAATAACAAGACATTAAAAAAAATTAGGAGCACCTGGGTGGCTCAGTCGCTTAAGCATCCGACTTTGGCTCAGGTCATAATCTCATAGTTCGCGGGTTTGAGTCCTGTGTCGGGCTTTGTGCTGACAGCTCAGAGCCCGGAGCCTGCTTCCGATTCTGTGTCTCCCTCTCTCACTGCCCGTCCCCCACTCACCCTCTGTCTCTCTCTCTCAAAAATAAACAAACATTTAGGGAAAAAAATTTAAAGGCATGAATTTTATAGTAAGTGAATTCTATCCCAATTTTCTGTTAAAAAGCTGACGAGGGGGGCACCTGGGTGGCTCAGTCAGTTAAGCGTCCGACTTCGGCTCAGGTCACGATCTCACAGTTTGTGAGTTCGAGCCCCACGTCGGGCTCTGTGCTGACAGCTCAGAGCCTGGAGCCTGCTTTGAATTCTGTGTCTCCCTCTCTCTCTGCCCTTTCCCTCCTTGCTCATGCTCTGTGTCTCTCTGTCTCTCAATAATAAATAAGTGTTAAAAAAATCTTTTTTAATTAATAAAGAAAGAAAAAGCTGACAAGGGCAGGAGTAGAGGAGTGGAGGGAGGCAGGGGAATGAAGGCCAAGCAGTACTAAGATTATTCTAGGCCTTCAGCTTCTGGCCTTCCATTGCTCTTCCCACATGCAGAAGCTGGGGCCCACGGAAACCGGCCCAGCTCACTTGGCACACTCGTTTCTGCCGCACCCACTCTGGACGCCGAGGATACCCAGGAGGGTGTGTTTCTACCTCCTGATCTGCTGCTCACACAAGAGACGGGTAAAGCCGGTGGGTTTCCCACCTGCCATGGGCCGAAAGGAAGAAGCGGCAAATGAGACGGGAGCCAAAAGACTTTGGGGAACAGGACACTCCGACTTCAGAAAGGAATCCCAAGAGGGGAGACTGAGGCACAGAAGCCAAGAAAGAAAATCATGAAAAAGATGGGACAGACGGTTCCAGGAGCTTGGTGGTGGTGAGACGGGTAACCAAGAAATCTAATGCCCTTTGAGAAAACTGAAGGCATTCAAGATGCCAGATGGAACCAAGGCCAAGGGGAAGAAGACTGAGGCAACCTCAAGGGTAAGTTGGGGGTGGGGGGGCGCCTGGTGGCTCAGTCAGTTAAGCATCTGGCTCTTGATTTCGGCTCAGGTCATGATCTCACGGGTTTGTAGGATGGAGCCCCACATAGAGCTCTGTGCTGACAGCAGGGAGCCTGCTTGGGATTCTCTCTCTGCCTCTCACCCGCTCATGATTGCACACGTGCACTCTCCAAGTAGAGGAGTAAACTCGAAAAAGAAAAAAAAAAAAAAAACGTTGCTTAAAGAGTATATCGGTTTCGTCTCCTACAACACAAGTTATATATATAAAATCCAAGTCATGAGACATGCAGTAAAAATGTAAATAGCAAGCTTGAGGGGGCGCCTGGGTGGCGCGGTCAGTTAAGTGGCTGACTTCCGTTCAGGTCACGATCTCGCGGACCGGGAGCTCGAGCCCCGCGTCGGGCTCTGTGCTGACAGCTCGGAGCCTGGAGCCTGCTTCCGATTCTGTCTCCTTCTCTCTGTCTCTCTCTCTCTCTCAAAAATAAACAAACATTAAAAAAAATTTGATTGTTTTAAAAAGCAAGCTTGAGGATGACAAACACCAACTCAGGATAATGGTGGCATCTGGAGAGAGAGAGAGAAGAGCTGGGGGAGATGTGGCAAATGGAAGGACTCACGGCCACAATGTAGTCGTCATTGGGTGATGGGTACATGGGGGTCCATTCTGTTATTCCCTATACTTTTCCTGACTTGCCTGAAATACAGGTCTATAGTTTATCCAAAACCTTGGGGTCGCGTAGACTTCAGAATGTACAATTGTCAACGGAGTATGACACACAATCCCCCTCCCCCCACCGCCTCCGGCAGACTCTCAACCAACACGCCACAATCTAACTTTTACAGTCAGTAGCACCGCAGGAAAACATTCGAAAATACACACTAAGTGGTTACATTGACTGTAAGTACTCTCCTGCCAGTTTGGTTTATATATTACCACCAAATAAGTTTGGATGCCAAACTCTGTGGGAAAAAAAACTGGTTAGCCCTTAAAGTTTTTCTTTTCTTTTTTCTTTTTTCTTTTTTTTTTAATTACAAATATGGGGGAGCCCGGGTGGCTCAGTCGGCTAAGCGTCCAACTTCAGCCCAGGTCATGATCTCACTGTTCCCAGGTTTGAGCCCCTTGTTGGGCTCTGTACTGACAGCTCAGAGCCTGAAGCCTGCTTCGGATTCTGCGTCGGATTCTGTGTCTCCCTATCTTTCCGCTACTCCCCCACTCATGCTCTGTCTCTCTCAAAAATAAAAAAAAAAAAACATTAAAAAAATTTCTTAACGTAAAAAAATTAAACACATACATACATACATAATTAAAATTACAATATGGGGGCACCTGGGTGGCTCAGTCGGTTAAGCACCCAACTCTTGATTTCGGCTCAGATCTCAATCTCACAGATGCGGGATGGAGTCCCGCGTCCGGAGGAGTCCCAATCGAGTACTTGCTCGGCTCGGAGCCTGCTTGGGATTCTCTCCCTCTCTCTCTCTCTCTGCCCCTTCCTTGGTTGCACACACACGCACAACTACTCTCTCAAAATAAACAAATGAACAAACAAATAAAACTACAAATGTGGGATTATAAACCTGTCCTCCTTTTCTTAATGGGAGTTGAGGAACACCTAAGGAAGCAAAGGTTGTCAACAGAGACCTTCAAAGGGTGTTTGCCCACTTACCCACCTTTACCAATGTGTTTTAGGCCCTCCCCCTTTATCCCTGCATCTGCCATAACAAAACAGCACGGGGGCGCTTGGGTGGCTCAGTTGGTTAGGCATCCGACTTCAGCTCAGGTCATGATTTTGCGGTCCGTGAGTTCGAGCCCCACGTCCAGCTCTGTGCTGACAGCTCAGAGCCTGGAGCCTGTTTCAGATTCTGTCTCCCTCTCTCTCTGACCCTCCCCCGTTCATGCTCTGTCTCTGTGTCAAAAATAAACATTAAAAAAAAAAAAAAAAAAAAAAAAACAGCACAGACTGGGTGGCTTCTAAACAGCAGAAACTTCTCTCTCCCATTTCTGAAGGCTGCAAGTCCTAAACCAGGATGCAGCGTGGTCACCGAGACCCTTCCTCTGGGTCACAGACTTCTCACCATGTCCTCACATGGAGGACTGAGGCAAGGGATCTCTCTGGAACCACCTTCCCAAGGCACTTATCCCATCCATGATGGTCCCACCCTCCATGATGGTCCCACCCTCCATGATGGTCCCACCCTCCTGATCTGATCAGAGCACCTCCCAAAGCCCCTACCCACTAATCACATCACATCGGGCGTTAAGATTTCAACATATGAATTGGGGGAGGGAGGGGAACAAAACATTCAGACCATGGCCGGCCCCTCTGTCTCCAGCAGGGACAGACCTCAATCCCCTCCCCAGCTCCAAAGAGTACAGGGATCACTGTGGGTGTCAGGGATGCTGTGGAGGTCCCCATCTCCTCTGCTAGGTCAGCTGGAAAGCTCCCCACCAAACGACAAAAAGGCTTAGAGCTAAGGGAGTCATAGATTCTTTGTATTGGATGGTCAAGGCTTTCACTGAGAATCTCCTTCCCTTCTCACACTGGAGGAGTCTCCAGGTTGAACCTCACTGCGCCTCCTGCTCCCTCCGCATCTGTGGTCCAGGCGCCCAGCCTCCAGGAGCTAGTTCCATTTTTAAGGCTTCTGGGAGAACTCAGAACAGAACATTTTGCTGGTCTCTAACCTCTGGATCCTAGGTATCCTGTGGACCCTGGACCTCTCTCCCACACCCATGCTTAGCCACTGTTAATACGAAAAGAGGATTCTATTTCTGTCCCTCTTCACAGGCTGCTTGCAGTGGGAAAATGTGGGGGCTATACTTAGTTCACAGTCCTATCTACACCGGCCAGAGCTCCAAGGCACGGCCAGGCGACAGCAACTGCTACCAAAAAAACCTTCCAACCCACAGGAGAGGCATCCCTGAGATCAAAGCCGCAGGAGGCAGCCTCTTTAAACTCTCTGCTCCCTCCATCTAGACATGGGGCTTCTTTTTTGTGTGTGTGGCCCTGAACCTGACCCTCCTGAGTCTACCAAGGCTCTGCCAAAATGAAGGCAGAGACGCAAGAGCCTTGAACAGATGGGAGAAAGCAGCGCTCAGGCTGAGGATTCAAAGGGCGGCGAAGCAGGCTGAGTCTCCATGGTGATGGGCTTAATGGAAGAAAAACATTGTTTTGCCACCCAGGGTGAAGATGGGAAAAAGGAAGAGATCAAACCCTCTTCGGTGTGGTCGGAGCAACCTGGAACACTGGAAGTGAGGAGGAAGAAGAGGCTAGGAGAAAGAAAGGACCGGCTAGTGAGCTCCGGGGTCACTGGGTGGTTGGGGGTTGGAGGGGGGGGTACTGTGAGGAGGGAAAGAACAGGACAAGGCTGGCCAGGAGGAAAACACAGAGACAGGAGCCCAGCATCAGGCCTGACACTCCACTCAACTCCCCCACAACCCTCAGACCCTCTTTGAAGACACACATTCTGCCTCCGAGCTCCTCCCCAGCGTGTACCCACCGAGCTCCTCCTTGAAGGAATCGGACTCCGGCTGGGGAGGCAGGGCGGCGTCCCCAGGCTTCGAGGCCAGGGTGGCCTCGGAGGCTCTTTGGCGGGCACCACGGCTGGCGCTTCCCTGGCCACTCAGTCTCTGCTTCTCTTCTTTGCTGGACATGGCGCGGGCAACACCTGCGGACACACGGGCAGCTGGGGGTCCGCAACCGGATCCACGCCTCCCAGCCCGTCCCCCCTCCATACACGCGGTCCCTTTTGAATTCATGAACTGAGACCCCCTCCCCATATCATACTCATATCTGGGGATACCTCACCCTGCTCCATCAACCACCCAGGCGTGGTCACACACACCTTCAGCCACTTTACCCCTCAGGGCCATGGGTGGAGAGAAGGCCCGGGGAGGGGAAGGCCGTCCCCCCATCCCTTGTCATATCAAGTCACCCAAGCAAACCAAGATGATTCTCCTCCAACCCTCCTTTCCTCCCGCGATACCCCCAGCAACGGGGTGTGGGGGGGACGTGGAAAATTCTCCTCCTACCCACGCTAAAATGTGCCACCCCCTTAAACAAAGAAACGCAGTATTTGCGGGTCGCCTGGGTGGTTCAGTGGGTTAAGCATCCAACTCAGGTCATGATCTCCCCGTGAGCGAGTTCAAGCCCCGAGTCGGGCTCCGTGCTGACAGCAAGGAGCCTGCTTGAGATTCTCGGTCTCCCTCTCTCTCTCTGCCCCTCCCTTGCTCACGTGCTGTCTCTCAAAACATATAAAGCAAAAGAGAAACGGTATTTGCAACACATCTCTTTAGGTTTTCATTGCTGGGGGGGGGGGTAGGAACTCCGGTTTGTGGGTACTGAAAACATCTCTTCGCATAGTTGACCGAGGAACCCTGAACTAGGCCACAGTGAAGCCCAACCTCATTTGACTCCTAAGGCCGAGAACAGACTGGCAGAAGGAAGGAGAAAAGTCACCCGACACGGAATTTCCAATTGTGTGTGGGGGGGAGAAGAAAATGGGGCAGGAGGAAGGCCTCTCGGGCGGAAGCAAGGGCGTTCGCGGCGGCCCAGGGGCACTGTGTGATTGGCCGGGCCTTCCGGCTCCAGCCCGACAGCCACCTGTGGCTGCCACAGGCATTGATCACAGGTTATGAGTTCCAGACTTGAAGGATGCGTGCTTTGCTCCAAGGGGAAGCGTTCTGTTAGGCCAACGCATCGACAAAACCAACCGCAGCCCAGACAGGGGCCTCCAGAGAAGCGGCCTGCGGCTGGAGCCTCCCGAGGGGGGAAGGGGGGGGCGTCCGCGGGCGAGGCCGGGAGCACCCTTCCCAGGGGAGCACCATTCCCAGGGGCTCAGCCCCAGATCCGCCAGGGCCGACCCCAGGAGGGGCCGCTCCAGCAGCCTGAGGGCTCGCGCCGTCACTCAGGAAGGACGCAGGGGACCAGCGGCCAGGTCCTCAAAGTGGCTGCCTGTCGTCGACAAACCTGCCCTTGCAGGGGCTTCCTCACCCCACGGTCACAACTGCCCCCCCCCCCCGCTGCCCCGTCTCAACCCCAACCGCCCCTTCTTCTCCCCTCCCCCACAACTGCCCTTTCTCCACCTCCCCTGCCCCTTCTCCCCGGACACGGCCGCCCTCCCCTCCCCCACAGCTGCCCCTTCTCCCCGAAGCTTCCCCCGTCTCCCCTCCTCCTCTTCGCCCCCGACACACACCTCACTACGCCGACCCCGTCCTCCCTAGGCCGACGGACCGGCCACTCCGTCTGGGAAGTTGCCCCGAGAGGCCCGCTCCCGCCCGCGCCTGCACGCGTCGCCAAGGCAACCACGGGCCGGGACGGGTGAGCGGCCCGGGCGCGTGCCCGCGAGCCCGGCGTCCTCGGCGCAGGCGCAGGGCGGCTCCGCTCCGCCGCCCGGCAGCCCGCCCCGGCCCGCGTGCGCCCCGCGGGGAGCGGGGGCCGGAGGGTCCGGCGAGAGCCACCGTGGCCGGCAGGCCGGACGAGGCGGGGTTCGGCCCGAGGACAGTCTGGAAGGGCCGAGGCTGAGGCCACGAGCCACCCTCCCGCGGGACGGCGAGAGCGCCGGCGGAGCCCCCGCACCGACCCCGCGCCCCGGTCTGCGGGCGCGCTCCCGAGCGCGTCCAGCAGGTGGCGCCCGGCGTCCCGCCTGCGGGGCTCGTGGACGCTCTAGAAGGCGCTCCAGGATTTCGAGGCAGCCGCGGCTGCAGCTGGGTCCGGGGGAAAAACCGGGGCTGGAGCACCCCTGCCCTCCCGCTGGTTTCCCTCGTCTGAGCTCGGACTGGGGTCTCGGAGCGCCTGGCGGCGCGGGGCGGGGGAGGGGAGGGAAGAACGGAACTGGAGTCTTTGGAACCTGAGGATCGGCTCTGGGAAGCGTCGCCCGTTTTGGGGGGAACGGGAGGCGGGGACTCCCTGGGGAAGGTGACCGGGCCGGGGAGGGGCTCGGCTTTCCGTGAGAACAAAGGCTGAGTCCTGGGGAAGCCAGAGGAGAGCGGTGTGCCACGGGGGGGCAGACCTCAGCCGGTGCTAGGGGGCGCTGCGGGCCGGGGCCGCGGAGGGGGCGCCTGCAAGCCCGGGCCGTACCTGCGGCGCCAGAAGCTGGAAGGAGGCCTCGGAGATCTAGGGGGGGAGGCTGAGTCAGGGGAATGGGTAGGCACCCTCCCTGCTTCCATCAATAGTGCCTAATTAAGACAAAGCCAGCAGCGAGCCCACTGATTACATTTCCATGAGGAGCTAAATTGATGACATTTTCTTTGCCGGATGCGGAGGGGGGAGAAGCTGGGACCTCAGTTCCCCCCTTTTTCTGGTTGCCGTTCACACCTGACAGATCTCCTTCTGCCCGTCCACCGCTACAAGGCCGTCTCGGGTACCCCTGAAGGGCCCTTGGGTTAATCCACACCTATCCTAATCTCTGCACCCCACCTATCCTAATCTCCAGCATTGGTAGCCCCTGGCCTGGGCACTCCCCACCCCTGCTATCCTGGAGGTAGGTTCCTGGGCTCTGCTGGCCCCCTGCCTGGGCCGGAGTCCCGGCTGAAAGCAAGGATTGAAGTAGTGAGGGGTCCTGCCACACCCCTAGCCAGCTGCGCAGCGAGTAGGGCTAAGTGGGTGATAGATCCCCTAACCAAAGAGGCAGCGGGTGGCAGAGAGAGGTGGCATGATTGGCCAGATCCCCCAGGGAAAAGTCCCCAAGGAGTGAAGATTTGAGGGGAGGCATTGGGTGGGGAGTCTTATAGGCAGGGCTCCTGGCTCCCCGGGGAAAAGAATGCAGTGTAGACCCGGTGTCTTTTCTGCCTGCCCCCCCCCCCAACCTTGGCTGTACCTAGGGATCCCAGCCCCCTCCATTATGCTAAATAGGTAATCAAACATCTCGCTTTGCTAATTACTGCTCAATCCGATTAAACGCTGCCGAAAGCTCATCAACAGAGGTGGAGGTAGGGGGGAGGGATGAAGGGGAGCCAACCACAGCTGTGAGGGGGGTCTTGTCCCTGGGGGAATGAAGGGGACAGCTGAGACACCCGGCCAGGGTACCGAGACTCAATACCTCCCAAAGGAGAGGGACTGGAGGGTTGTGCCCACAAGCCCCTTACTCTTGCCGCACCCCCCAGCCTCAGCCAGGCCTTCCCCTCCCCCCAGACCTTCATTACCCTCAGAACCCAGGCATCCGGCCATTCCCACAGCTACACACACCCCTGTCCCAGATTTAATAAGTTCTGTTCTCTCACTGTCAATATTTGATGTCTCAGAGCCATCTCCACGGAGAGAGGGGGACTCTTCCCTTGCTTCCCCCCTACCTTGGCCGTCCTTTGCCCACCCCAGTCTCTTTGTGCCCCCAACCTTCTCTAACTAGCTGACTTAATGAAATGATATTAAAGTCTTAAGCAACTCCAAAAGAATGGTTGTTATGGTGAAAAGAGCGGGCAGGACGCCTGGGTCCCCGAGGGGAGCAAGGGCTGAGGAGGGGGAGAGAGCCACAGGCTAAGGTCTAGAGGCCTCAGTCCCCAGTGGGGAGCAGCAGATTTGGGGTGAGCTGGGGGCCAGACCTCTGGATCTTGGCGGGAAGTAGGGAATGGGGGCTGGGAGAAGGTGGGAAGCAAGGACATTCAGGGAGTCAGGGTCCCGGCCTGTTGTCCGGAGCATCCGTCAGGGATGGAGAGGCCAGCGTCGGGGGACCGGGCCTCTGTGCCAGCAGCCTCCTGCTGACTGTGCCCTGGGCCGGTCCCGTGAGAACCAGAGTAGATTTCTCTCCAGCCCTGACTCATCCCTCTTCCCCCCTTGTCCCCCAGCAGACCCCCACAGGTGATTTGTAGCTGATGCCCTCACAATGGTAGGGGCCAGGAGAGAGTCGTTCCGGGACACGAAGGGCTGAGAGCTTCCAGAAGAGGAGAGAACAGAGGCCAAGAGATGGGGAGCCAGGCGCCACCCCCACCTCCCCCCACCCATCCCCATCCCACTCCCCTGGGGACCCTGGCCCAGCCCCAGTCCCCTTGGGGTGGTGGGAATACTAGGACATTTGGCTGGGGCTGATTGATGAGGGAGGAGGCAGCCACCAGGGCACCAAGGAGGTTGCTGTTTGCTGAGCACACAGATTCCTCCCCACTCACCAGCTGCCGCCCCCCAAGGCTGCTCAGTCTCACCGCCAGCACTGGGGCTGCAGGGAGCTGATGCCTGGGCTTCTGAGGGCAACCGGGGGAAGAGGGGGAACCAGGACCCCAGATGCTTCAATCCACCGCGGGAGTCGGGGGGTTCCTCAGACCCGGTGCCCTCAGAACTCGTTTGAGGACCCCACCTTCCCTGCCACCTTTCTGACCTCTCTCCTCCTGCCAGGTTTTCGCTCCTCTTCAGACCCCCCCCCCCCACACTCTCTGAGCATATCCCAGCCCGCCACATTTCTCCCAGCCCGATCTTGAAATTTTCCCGGGAGGCGGGGGGGGGGGGGGGGTGCGCCCTATGTTCCTGATTCCCCATATAGCCCCTTAGGAAACTCCATTTTTCTTTCTAACTGAAACCCCACTTACGATGTCAACCATTCCCCATCAGAAATTCCCACCGCAGCTCTTTCCTGAAAACCCCCACCATAAACCACACACACACACACACACACACACACACACACACACACACCCCTGAACCTAATTTACATACTGCAGAGCGTGAGCCCCCAGCCAGGACAGGCTCTGCTGTTTGGGACAGGGGTGGGGGCAGTTTCACAATCCGTGGTCTCCAGCCTCTCAGTCCCTTTAGTTCCTCCCTGCCTCCCTGCTCTAGACCCTCTACGAGCAGCGGTCCCCCAGCCCCCCGCAAAAGCTCAGAGCATCACCCTTGCCCACCCAGCGCTTAAACTCTACTGGAGGAAAACACACCGCACGCCCAAGAAACAAAAGGGGGGTGCATACCGAATTAGACCAGCTTCCTGCATGTGGATTCTAGACCCTACGTGACTTGCTCCCCGCCAGGCTGAGGCTGGGGAAGGACAGGACACATCTGGAACATCCACAAGGCTGTGGATGTTCCCAAACATGTCCCAAGTTCACCTCTACCCTTCGCATTTGCTGTTCCCTCCGCCGGGGCGTGCCCTTCCCCCACCTCACTCAAGGTCCGACTCAAAGGTCACCTCTTCAGAGGGACCTTCCTGACCTCCTAAAGCATCTTCCCTGCGAATCTCTATCCTCTCCATGCTGTTACTCCGTTTTGTTTACACCGCTTGTCACTGCCCGGAGATGTTACTATGTTGTTCCCCACCAGGATGTGGACTTTGTGAAAACAGGGACTTTATTTAATCTATAGTCTCAGTGCCCGAGACGGTGCCTGGGACCAAACAGACACTTTACGTGATGCTGAGTGGATAAGTGAATGAAAAAAAAAAAAAAAAACCCAAAAAACAGAAAACGAACATCTTCCCTCCCCTCTCCTGGCTTTATTGTGGTTATCGCCCGAGGAGCATGTTTGCGTACTTGTACCCGGAAAGAGGACAGGACGGCATGTGTCGTTCCGTGTGGAAGTCACCAGTGCTTTCAAATCGCTCGGAATCGGAAGATGCACAAGCCGCCACGCGTGGGGCAGGCGGCAGGTCTCGTGTTGTTAACGGGCGTGCGTGCAGGGGGGAGTCCGCGGATGCCAGAGTGGCGAGGGGGTGTACTTCAGGGGGTGGTGCTGAACGTGCTGCTCCTCTCCCCAGCTGTGCATCTGTCCCCAGGTGTCTTCCTGTCTCTCAGCACGTTACGATGTCTTGGCTGCTTTGGCGAGGTGTTCGTCACAGAGTATTTATCCCCACTTCTCTTTCCTCCACCTGTGTCTCTAGATGTGTGTGTGTGTGTGTGTGTGTGTGTGTGTGTGTGTGTGTGTGGTGCAGGGGGGGGGCCCTCCCTCGGCTCCCTTGCCCCCTCACACACACAGCCCTGCCCGGGTCTGGGACCCCTCCCTTTCACACTGGGCCCTGTTGCTGGGCTCTGGGTTGCCATGGTGACGGTTGCCAAGTCCCTGAGGCTGATAGCCAGCGATGGGGCTGTCGGCTCCATCCACGCGGGAGGCTGAGGGGGGCTTCCCATTGTGTGGAGAAGGGGATGTTGCCATGACCACCAACCCCCACTAAGGGGCAGGGACCAGCCTTTCCACCCCCCTCGAGCCTCCCCACCTCGGGCTTCTCCAGTGCGGGGCTCAGAAGACAGGAGTGAATTCCAGACAGTCCAGCACCTGGCCTCAGTTTTCGACTCCCCTCCCAGAGCACCTGCGCCTCTCAGGACCCAGGCATCCTGCTCAAACAGGAGGAGGGGCAGGGGTCCCATTGGACAGAGCCGGGCAGGAGGACCCCTTGACCTCCAGGCAGATGGGAGACAGCGGGAGGGCACCTAAAGTCAGGGGAGGGGCGGGCGGGGCAGAGGTTGTGACCCCTGCCGACCGGCTCCAGCCATGCTCCTGACAGGCTGCTTTTGTGGTCGGAGAATGGGGCTGAGTCTAGGGGGCTGGGCACCAGGGTTTTTTGGGGGGGAGAAGAGCCGGGGTGATGGGTACGCAGGGAGCCGGGGGGGGGGGGGGGGGCGGCGGGCAGCGTGACGCCCGGGTCCCTGCGTCTTGCGGGTACTCACACGGCGCTTCTCCCCACACTGGTCCCCAACGGCAAAACTCCCCAAGTCACAGGTGCCTTGGGCAGGGAGGGTAGGCGGGGAGACCTGAACCTGCAAACATGTTTGGTCCACTTTGTCTCTGACCGCCACTTGCCTCGTCTCTGGTGCTTTGGTTTAGCAACAGACACGCGTGAACGCGTGTCCACGTGCATCCCCATCGGATGTATCGGCCATCTCTCCCTCCCCTGCCTCGGCCTTCTCACCCAGCCCATTACCCCTTCCCCACGTACTGCCCACCTCCCCCCTCCGACCCAGCTGTCTCCCTACCCTTCCCCTTGGCTTCATGAGATCCAGCTCAGCTGGAAAGCGCCCCTCCCACCCCGCCGCCCGCTACCAGTTCTCTGTTCCAACTCACCCCCAGTCACTCTCCAGCCTTCTTGTCAACTTTTGAAGTTTTTTATTCTTTTTTATTCCTTTTTTTTTTCTTTTTTTGGTTTTTGTTGTTCAAATTTCCCTTTTACAGTAAAACTATTGAGGTGACGGCCATGCCCCGCCACCTCCCCCATGGCAATATCAACTTCCTGTTCTCTGGAAGGAGCGGATCAGAAAAATCAGGAAGGAGCTGGGAACTACCGCACCAGAGAGGTGACATGACCTCTGGTGGACAAAGTAACCGTCTTGGCTGGTGATGAAGGTGGCCGACTCGGTGCCCCAGGGCAGCTCTGGTCTAATGAGACTGAGCTGGGGGGGAAACTGAGGCCCATGGTGCACTAGAGGGCAGGAAGAGGTACAAGCTGGCCACTACGGAAACGGTTGCTAGGTACCACGGTCAGCTAGACCGGTCAGTAGGCCACCATTTTGGTCACTAAGAAGGGAGCCGCGTGGAGTCGGAAAGGACTAGAAAGTAAGAGGGTGTGCTGAACAAGACAGCCCTCCGGGTTACGGGGGACGACAACACGTGGGTTCTTGGGACAGTCCCGTTGATTGACAGAGATTATACCGGGGTAGGGAAAGGGAAGAAGAACCTGACAAGTTGGGCCCACCACAGCTGATGGCAGTCGCTTTCGCTGTCCCAAAAGCAGCGCAGGGAACAGGGAAGGGAGATCCGGGGACGCAAGATCCTTCTCAGTCCACCCTACCTTCTTACAGTCCGTGAGTTCCAGCTTCCTCCTCAAACAGGAAGTTCTTCCTGCCCGCCCCCCCCCCCCCCCGCCAGAGTAAGAACCAGCCGCCTCCCCCTTGCGCCCCCCGCCCCCTCCCAACGAGCCCCGCCCCCCCCGACTAAGCCACTTGGAGTTCCAGCCGGACCGCTTCCTATTTCAGACGAAGGCACTTCCAGTTTCTGCCGCACTGCTTCTGCCACTGCCCGTCTGGAGCAAGTCACTTCCTGTCCCCAGTGGCCCGCTCGGCGTCAGACCAAATCCACGCCGTGCCCCGGCCGGTTCGTATCTTGCTATGGGCCACTGACAAGACAGGACACTTCTTCTCATGGCGGCTGTCGTGACCCAACCACCCCAACATGGCCGGAGGACGTAGGTGGGGGCCCGGGGCAGGGCAGAGAAGGAGGCCCCGCTGCCCACGCCCGGAGAGCCGGGGTGGAGTGCCAGAGCCTTCCCCATGAAGGCCCCCGTTTTTGGCAGACTGAGGGGAGGGTCGGTGAGAGAGGTCAGAAGAGGGGGCCGAGGGCCCGAATGCTTACATACCCCCACCCGGGGGGAGATGGGAGAGGCGGAGGAAAGAAGCCAAGAGGGCGAGAGGAGGCGTAGGGAGGGGGGTGCTAGGGAAGAGGAACAGACCTAGAGGCAGAAGAGAGAGAGACAGAGACAGAATAAGAGAGAGAAGAGACAAGAAGAGAAAACCAGTGAGAGGCAGAAAGGAAGGGATGCCACAAAAGACAGACTGTTCCCGCCCCTGGCTCTCGGCGTGTGAGGGGCACAGGGATCGCCGGGTCGCGGTCAGGGGAGGAGGCTGAGTCCCTGCCCCCTCCCCAAGGAAAGAGGACCCAGGAGCACAGAGACGGAGAGGGGGCTCACGTGGCCAACCGAGGGCAGGAGTCTTAAGGAATCCTAAGAGTGGAGAAGAGGGCGACAACAGCCAGGAGCACAGGAGCTGGGGGCGGGGGGGGGGGGCGCAGAGGGGCCGAGGAGATGCCAGAGGTGGCCCTCCAACCGTGACTTAAACCGGAGGAGCACCCGAGGAGGGCTGGATCCAGGAGAGCCGGGGAGGAGAAGCCCTCATACCTTGTAGTAGATGTTTGGAGGGCTCTGGGGGGGCCCATCCTGCACGATGTACACAGGGTGCCCGTAGTCACCACTCACCTTCTCATAGTGGGGACAGAACGGGGGGTCTGCAGCCCCTCCACCCCGTAGAGCTATCCCTAGCTCCCCAGGCTCGGCCTCCCGAGGTCCCATCACAGCGCCACCCCCCAGGCCCAGAGACCCTCCCCTCCCGAAGGAGCCGGGACCAGGGTGGCGACTCTCCGAAGGCTTGGCCCGCCGTCTCCGCCAACACATGGCGCCCCCAGCCCCTGCCACGCCCAGCAACAGCAGCGCCAGCCCCCCCGCGGCCCCGGCCACCGCGGGCATGCTGGGAGGGGGCAGGGGGCCTTCAGCACCCCGGGAGGTTGCATTGCTGGTGGGGTCACCTGGCAGGGAAGGGGTGAAGGAGGAAAGAGGGGGAGGGGCTGAAGGAGCCACCTGGGCCTCCGGACACCCGGCCTCGGGGGTCCCCGTGGGTTTCCCCGGCAGCGCCCGAGCCCCCTGGGGACCCCGCCTCCCCTTCCCCCCGAAATCCCACTCAGAATCCAGGTGGGTCCAGCCCTTCAGCTGGGCGCGAAGCAGTCTTCCCCCACTTCTCTGACTGCACTGATTGAAACACTGGCTCGGGTAATTACTTCTAATTGAGTCTTTTCCTCACTCGGCTTCCACTCCCCTCCCACCCTCCCATCCCCTCTTCTGTTTCCTGTATCACCCCCCCCCCAAAAAAAAAAAAAAAAACAAAAACTGAAGGCGGAGGGAGAGGGTGAAGGCGGGCAGCTGGGGTCCGAGAGCAGAGGAGGTTGGGGCGGGGTGGGGGGGGAAGGCAGGAGACTGGACCCCCGGTTCCTACCTGGCATGTTCTCCTTCCCGGGCTCCAGGCTGTGAGCTGCCCCCCGGTCTCTCTCCATGGGCATCTCAGACACAGGCTTTCTGGGGGCAGCCCCTCCTCGGGGGCCTGGAAATGGGGGAGACCCGACAGCGGGGGCTGAGACAGCAGCCCCCGGACCCTGACGGTGCTGCCCCAACCTCCCTCGGCTCCTAGGAGGTGCGCCCCGGCCCCCCACTCACTCTGTCCTACTCGGAGAAGCACCTTCATGCCCCGAGTGAGGCATACACCTCCCTGCAAGCTCTCCAGGCCTTCCCGGGTCCCATCCGACGTGGCTGGGAGAGAAGAGCCAGACGGAGAAGTTGGCACTCCAGAGTCGAGCCCCTCTTCCGTCCCCATTCCCTGGCCCTGACACCACCCCGGGGGGCATCAGGGGTCTCTCTCGGCTCCTCCCCTGCCCCTCCGTCTTGGGGTTGGGTGGGGGAGAGCCTCCCCGTGGACCCCGCCCTCCACCCAGCAGTACCAATGATGTAGTAATCGTGGTGTGAGCGGAACTCGTGGCCCCAGAGGTTAGGGCTGTACTCCTGGAACTTGATGGTGAAGCGGAGATCCAGGTCCGGCCGGTCACAAGTGAGAAGCAGGTTTGGGGCAGGGGGGGCCTCGCAGCGCCGGCCCTGGGCACCCCCTACCAGGTACAACTTGTAGAACTCGTAATTAGGAGAGGAGTGGGGGCCAGGAGGCCGGGCCCGGGGGCAGAGAAGGTCAAGCCGGTCCCCGATCTGAGGGTAGAGCACGTAACCCCCCTCTGCCTGGAATCTGTCAGGAGGGCGAGGTGGACAAGGAGAGGTGTTAAAGGTCTGGCCCCCAGAGCTTTGCCTCCCTCACGCCACATCCCGGGCAGGCCGGCCTTCGGCCTTCGTCTGAGTGGAAAGTCTGTTCCGACGGACGACGGGGCAGGTGCTAAGGGCTCGGAAGCGGTGGGAGGCCAGGCTCACAGGTCTCTAGGCCCTCGGTGCCCAAATGCACTCTCCAGCCCGCCCTCACCACATGCACACTGTCATCTCTCCTCCATCACTAGCCCCGTTGCCATGGCAACAGGATGCCAGTTACCAAGGAGCTGGCCTCTCTGGAACCACACAGCCCACCCATCCCAGGTGATTTCACTATTGCACGGCCATGGGGGCAGAGCCTCCCCTCCCCCAGGCCACCACTGAATTTGAGGGATCTCAGGGCAAGGGAGGCACCAGGGGTGGGCCGGGGAGGGGAATCCAGACCAGCGTCCCAAGTCAGCCAGGGGACGCGCCAGGAGTTAAATGCCTGGCCTGGCCATGGCCCTACGTGAGGCTAACGGGAACCACGGTCTGGGGGCCAGGTGCCCCAGACACCCCCCTGCTCAGTTACCCCTCCTCCTCCAGGTCTCGGACTTCCTAGGGAAAGTGCCTTATTGCTGTGGAATTCAGGGAGTTGACCTTTCTAACCACAGCCTAGAGCCCACATCTCCCTCAACCCAGCCATCCGCTGGCCCAGCACTGCCACTTGCCAACGCCTGTGACCCCCCCCCCCCCCCCGTGCATTAACGGCCACGAGGTCTCAGAGCTGGGTCCCCGGGGACCGCCGCTCATTATCTTCCCAGACTCCCAAAGGACCCACCCCCTCCCCGCCAACATCCCAAAGAGCCCCCAGAACACCGTACCCCCCCTTTCCTCAACCCTATCAGAATAAGCCTAACTTACTTCCTCAGGCTGCACCTGATAACTCAAACTGCAGCTGGGAGTTGGTGGGTAGGAGCCGGAGGAAAGACATTTGAGATTATACCCAAAGAGACATAGCAGGGAGGGAGGGAGGGGAGGCTGGGAAGTCAAGAGAACACGACCGATAATTCTAGTTCTCCTCTAATGAGCATGTAATACGTTCAAACACCTTACCTCTAATCCTCATAAAAGGTGTAAGGATGGAGACTACAGACTCAGAAAGGTTAAGTGGCCCAAGGCCACACAGCGGAAAGCAGCGGAGCTCGGATTAAGACCTCGGATCCGATGGGCTCCGAAGCCGACCCCCTTCCCTTGGCCTCACACAGGCTCCCCAGGGAGGCAGGAAGTTTTCAAAACACAGAACTGTTTTGCCCAGCGGGAGTGGGATCTGCATGGAGGCCAGGGTCCTAGATGACCTCCCAGGGGTTCTGTCTTACCCTGTGTGATGAGAAGCTTCATGTGACCCCTGGCCTTTTTTCAGAGCAAAGCAAGCATGCCAAGGAACAGAGGGGTCTGATGGAAGAGTTTGCAACACAGATTGGGGGGGGGGGGGGGTGTGGCAAAGGAGTCCTCAGGACTCCAGATGCAAGAGAAAGAAGGAGGCTTTAGGGGGCTCCAGGCTTCTTCCAGAAAAAAAAGTCTCCAAGCCAGGAAGGCAGGAGTATCTTCTGGTTTGGGAACTGGATCCGCCAAGGGCTCACTGACCCTCTGGCTGTGGGCAAGAGTTAGGGGACAGACGGTGTGGACAGAGCCGAGAAGCCTTGGGTGAGCTGTCCCCCGGAGCCCCCAAACTGAGCCCCCTTCCCTCCCGTCGCCGAGTCCCTTCTGGGGAGGGAGGCACCCTGCCCCTTCCCCAGCGCGCTCAGCGGCACCTACTCCGCGGCTCTCCGGAGAGCTGACATTAACCAGGCTCCCTCCAAGCCCAGCCCCCGACAGGACACGCGTCTTTCACAAACCCAAATAACCACTCCACTACCCTCCCGGCGGCTACCCGTGAACTTTGCGATCCTTGCCCCCTGTGGGGTCTTTCCAACTCCCGACACATGGTGATCACCACCCGCATCCAGCCGTGTCTGTTGGCGACCCAGGAGTCTGGCTCCCAAGATCACCTCTGTCTCGTTACCCATCGGCTCGCATCAGAGCACTGGCACCCTCCCTCCAGCCTCCTCCCAGCTCAGAGAAGTCAGCTCCCCACCCCGAACCCCCGAAGCTTCCCTCCTCCCTGCCCGAAGGGTGTGGGGGTCTCCCCAGCCCGGGGCCACTCACCTCTTATTCGCCGAATTCCAGTAGACAGGCTCCAGGCTGAGCCCAGACACCAGCCCCAAAACGCCGAGCAGCAGCAGGGCCCCGACTCGCACGCCCCCCGGCCCAGAACGGGGGGCCCCCATGACCCCGCCAAGGCCTGGGGGGGGCGGGGCACCAACTCCCCCAAAGTCGCTCACCCCCCTGCCGTGCCTGCCTCGGCTGCCCCGGCGATCCGGCCCCGACCACCCCGGTGGCGGCCGCCCCCCTGCTCCCACGCGGACCCGCTTCCTGCTCTGCCCGCGCCCCTGCCGCGGAGCGCTCAGCCCGCTAGAGCCCTTCCCGGGGCCGCCTGCAGGCGCCCTACGCCCCCGGCCCACGCTCCAGCGCCCCGGGATCGCAGCGCCGGCCTAAGTGGGGGACTGGGGCGGCCGGGGCCCGGGCGGGGGCGGCATGGGGCGCCGCACGAGGGAGCGCGGGAGGGGCGCGAGCCGGAGCCCCAGCCTCGCCGGGATTGAGGGCAGCGGGCTAAGGGAGGAAACCAGTCCCGAGCCCAGGAGGGGGGAGTTAAAGGAGTGGCGGGGAGGGGGAGAGGCTGGCGGAGGGAAAAGCCGGAGCTGGAGCGCGCGGCGGAGCGGGCGGCGGAGCCCGCAGCCCACGCCCCCCACGCCGCCCTCACCTCGCGCACCTCCCGCCCGCCCCGCCGCCCCGCCCCGGCCGCCCGCGCGGCCCCCCGCGCCCCCTTTGTCCCCGCCGCCCCCCGCCGCGTCTCCCCCGCCGGCCCCCGGGCCGCCCGAGCGGCTGGAACCTTCCGCTCTCGGATCCAGAAAGGCCCTCGCCCTCGCCACCCGGAGGAGCCCGGCCCCCGTGGCTCCCGCAGCCGCCGCCTCCTCCCCCAGCCCGGAGCGCCGCCGCGGCTCCCGGCGGGTCTGGAGAGAATAGTAATAACCTTGAAGGCTCCGCACTTTGCGAAGTGGGCTGAGTTGGCCGTCGCGACTACCTGTGTCGAGTGGGAGGGGCAGAGCCGCAGGCTCCCCATTGCAGGGGGGGAGAGAAACTGAGGCTCGGGGAGGCCCCGTGACTTGCCCAAGGTCACACGGGGAGTCTGGGGTAAAGGCGGAAACCCAACCCAGGTCGCTCAACTCCTCCTCCTGGGGTCGTTGTTTTTGTTTTTGTTTTTTTTTTTTTTGGTCCCGGGCTCCTGGGCCCTCTCCTGTTACCTGGGATTGGGTGGAAGGCGAGGGTTTAAGGGGGTAAACTCGGGCCCTTCTTGGACGGCTGTGGGGAGAAGCGGGGCTGGGGGAGGGAAGGGAGTACCTTTCCCCAAACCCACATTCAGCCGGAAGGGCTGTTTCCAATTATCCTGGGGGAAGGGAGGAGGGTTTGCCTTTTTGGGTGTAAGAACCCTCCCTCGCTTTCAGCATCTCTGGGCAGAGGTGACATTCCTCTCCCCTCTGCCGTCACAGGCCCCCAGTCCCTTCCCTCTGATGGTGAGGTCCCAAAGCAGATCCCCCGCTGACAGTCTCTTCAGAGCCCCCTTCTCAGTGTCTGGCGAGGGAGGGGGTGGGGCGGAGGCACTGCCTGAAATAACATACTCCCCCCCCCACCCCAACCCCCAATCAAGCGGATGGATGGAGAAGCGGGACCAGGGACAGCTGCCCAATGGAAGGCTCCCGCCCTTGTCCCGCATCTATCCGAAATACGGAATGTGACGCCTGTGGTTTCTCGGGAGGCACCTTTACTCTTTCGTATGTGTCCTTGACTCTGGCCACTCAGTCGCCTGCCTCCTGGGGGAGTCCAGGGGAGAGGCGGGTGCTCCTGTTCCCCTTCCCCCAGAGCTGAGTAATGGTCCCTCTGCTGCCGGATGGTGGTAAACAGTGTCGAGCGCGAGTGAGCGGGTGTCTTGTCTGTCACCGTCTGCACAGTCTCACGCAGTCACACCCAACAGTCTGACACACCGCTCCTGCCACTCCTGCTCAGCCACCGCTCACCCTGACCCCTGCCGCCCCCACCTTGGGACCCAGATTTCAAACAGGTTCCCCCCCCCCTTCAGTTTACCGAGTTGCCTAGCAACTGGCCAGTCAATGGCATGAAGCCCCACCCCCACTCCCTTGACTTCACACCGAGCCCCGCAGCCCCATTGGCTCCCGTCTAGTCCCACCTCTCAACCCCGGTGTCGGTGTCGGGAAGGAGCCGCCAGCCCCCACCGCTGCTGGACAAGGGGGCCCACCTGTACCCCACCCGGCCCCATCCCCAGCATTTGCCTCCCCGCAAAGACACGAAGACTCTGGTACCATATAAAACCTTTTTATATCAACTCGCCCCCACCTTCCTCTGTCCCTCCCTGTCCCTGCCCGTCCAGGTGAGCGTCAGCGATCCCGGTGTCCGGGCCCCCCCCACACCACCAGAGCTGAAGCTGACTTTCAAAGCGGACGTGGCGCATGGAAAGCAGAGGAAGGTCCCCCCGCTGCTCCCCTTCGTCCTCACTGTCCGTGGGCTCCGGAAACACACGCTGACCCGACGCGGTGGCCAGCAATGGCAGGCTGGGGTGCAGGCTGCAGGGAGAGACAGGCAGGGCCTGTCAGCATCCTGAGAGAGGATGCCTGTTCCCTCGGCACCCCCGTCCCTCCCCAACCCGAGCCCCAAGATCTGTGGCATTAACCGACGACCTCACTCCGTTGGTGCAGTCCTTCTGGGGCAGAAAACTCAGCACTGGCTCCGGCTTCCCCTCGCGTCCGGCCCCGCTGGTGTCCCATACGGACACCGCCCCGTTGGTGCTTCCGCTCACTAAGAACTGCCCAGTCCTGGGGAGAAGAGAAGCCTGTTGACACGGAGTCATCACCCCCGGGGGCAGGAACCCCTCACGGCCAGGGGCTGGGACCTACGGCTGGGCTCTGACATCCCCGGGGCACTGGGACGCTGGGCAGGAAGGACTCGGTCACTCACGGGTCCAGATCGAAGTAGACGCGCTGATTGGTGGTCACCTCTCGACTCAGGGACCACAGTGGATGACCGGGCTGCCGGAGATCCCAGCACAGAAGCTCAGCATCCTGAAGACACAGACCAGGGGCCTGGAGTCCATTCCCCCTCCCGCACGAGACATCCCCGCTTCCCCCAAGGTTTGCAGACACTCCCTTAGCTTGGCTTAGCTTTTTCCCACGTCCGACCCCAACACGTCACAGACTGCATCCCCACTGCTGCCTTCTGTGCGCCCTCTTTGCGATCTCAGGACGTGACCCCTACCTTGCGGGCTCCTGAGAAGAAGCGGTTGCCATCGGGGTGAAAGCAAAGGTGAGTGACGCCTCCTTGGTGTCCTCCCAGCAAGGCAAGAGGGGAGCCGTCGTCACAGGCATACAGACCCAGGGAACGGCCGTAGGAGCCACAGGCATAGAGCGGCTGGGCTGGGCTGAAGGCTATGCAGGAGATGATGCCACTCTGGCCCTGCTTTTTTGCTAGAAAGGGACGGAACAAAGTTGGGGACGGGGCAAGGACACCGGACATTAACCGGGCTGATCAGGGGTGCATCTCTGTCTCTTGTTCCACGTGCAGGGAACCAGGGCCTCCCCTGTCCCGTCTGCCTCAAGCAGGCTAAAGATCCCTGATGCTCCCCAGATCCTTCTATCCCCGCAAAGGACCTAAATTTCTTCTTCAAGACTTATTTCTTCCTTCTCAAATCTTTTTCTCCTCGAAGGGATGGAAACCTAAAGGCTTATAGGAAAATGAAATCCACCTCACTTCCGATTTCCCAGAGAGACCAAGATTTTAGAGATCAAGAGGCACACGGCCGACAGGGCACGGGCTCAGGAGTGAACCAGGTTGACCTTGGGAGAGTTTCGCCCCCTCCCTGAATCTGTTTTCTCCTCTGCCCCCCGAGTATGACCTGCCTCCCTGGGCTGTACTGAAGACGACGTGACGGGCCCGGTCCCCCGGCTCACACGAGGCCCCTCTGCACGTGGCAGTGTCCTCCCCCTTCCTCCTCTCCTGGGAGGCACAGATGCTCACCAAACGTGGCTCGGACCTCGCAGTCACGGCCAGGCCGGGCCGTGGAAAAGACACGCACAGTCCTGTTGAAGCCACAGAAGAGCTGGGAGCCGTCCGGGGAGAAGCAGAGCGAGTGGGCTGCCGTCAGCTCGTCCTAAAGGCAGGAAAGCCGTGCAAACAGCCTCAGGTGGCCCCTGGGAAGGAGCTGGGCGAGGACGAGCCCTGGGACGGGTGGGGAGGCCCCTACCAGGTGGTTGTAGGCACGGAAGGAAGCCCGGAGCTGTCCGGTGAATGCATCCCAGATGTGAATGGGGTTCTCCCGGCTGCTGCTGGCCACGCTGAGAGAGACACGGACACTGAGGCCCCGGTGCTGTCGAAGGAAGGGGAGGAAGCCAACTGGCCGGCCCTCTCAGCCCACATCGAAGGGTACAGCAGCCTTCCCTCCTCCCGAGCCCCCTGCCAGTCCCTAGCTCGCTCTCCGTAGAGGATCCCCTTGAAACTTGGGGGGGGGGGGGGGACGCTGAGAGGGGAAGGCAGGAAGGGAGGCAAAGGACATCACTTACTAGGAGGTGTCTGGCTCAGTTGAAGACATCAGCGAATACCAGCAGTAATCGTAGATGGTGTCACCTTCCACCATTCGAAGGACGGGGACCTGGACAGAGATGCAAGAACGCCTGGGTCACTGGCAGGAAAAGGAGGCAGACTCGTGCTGCAGAAGCTTTATGCCAAAGGGGGACTGTCTGTCGGCACTTAACCGGGGGGAGAAGGCAGATGGTGTCGATACGAAGAACAGAATCCCGATCTCAACAGTCAAGGATCAGCTCAGACTGTCGTGTCGGATTTGGGCCACCAAATGCCATACAGACTTCTTCTTTTGCTTTTTAAACACTTAAGAAGAAACAAGCCTGGTGGCTCAGTTGGTTGAGCCTGCATCTGACTTCAGCTCAGGTCATGATTTCACAGCTCATGACTTCGAGCCCCACATCAGGCCCTCTGCTGTCGGAGGGGAGCCCGCTTTGGAGCCTCTGTCCCCCTCTCTCTCTGCCCCTCCCCTGCTTGTGATGTCTGTCTCTCAAAAAATTCTTAAACTTTATTTTTTAAACTTTTTTTTTGAGAGAGGGCATGAGCGAGGGGCAGACGGAGAGGGAGAGGGAGAGTGGGAGAGAGAAAGAAGGAGAGAGAGAGAGAAGCAGGTCTTATGCTCACCCAAAATGGAGCTCAAACTCATAAGCCGTGAGATCATGACTCAAGCCGAAGTCTGATGCTTAACCAACTGAGCCACCCAGGTGCCCCAAAATACATAAACTTAAAGAAAAAAAGGAAGGAAAAAACAAAAGAAAAAAGAGAAAAGTAAAGAAAAGAAACAAAAACTACAAACCAACCACTGATACCAATATTTACTGAGCACCTACTGGATGCCGTTAGATCCTTTAAAAAATCGTATTAAACAGTTCAAACATGCAAAGAAGTAGATTTAAAACTTCCTGTGACTCCTCCACCCAGCTTAAAAAAGGAAAATACAAGGCAGTTAAAACTCCTTCCCAAGGACACCCTCCCTCAGAGGTATTCGTGCATTTCTTTAGAAATGTATTCATACAAGAAACACCCAGACGACGTCGTCTACCGTGGTCTTGCGTGGCCTTTACCTTTAATACCGAAGGTACCAGACCTTTTGCATCCCTTTGTGACTGGGGGATTTCACCGCAGTGACACGCTTAGCTCTAACTCAGGCACCTTCACCGCCGGGCAGCACCCCACACACTATCCTTCTCTGCTGACAGTCACCCACGTTTTTCCATATGTTGGGTGGAGGGCTTTGAACATTCTGGTACGCGTGTGGGAGGGCCTCTCCACAGCTTCTGCCAGATGACCGGGCTCTATGGCACCCACTCTGCCAACTCTGCCGATTGGGGTCACCCGTTGGCCCAGAGGGATCATCCGGATTCACTCTCCCACCGCCGCTGTGCGGCGTGCAAGGGAGTCCCCGTGGCCCCTTGGTGCGGCCAGACCTCCAAGTTTTTGTCAATAAAAGGCTGTGCTGGCTCCTGGGGGGCTCAGTCGGTTGAGCGTCCGACTTCAGCTCAGGTCACGATCTCACGGTTCGTGAGTTCGAGCCCAGCGTCGGGCTCTGCGCTGACAGCTCGGAGCCTAGAGCCTGCCTCGGGTTCTCTGCCTCCCTCTCTCTCTGCCCCTCCCCTCCCCTGCTCGTGCTGTCTCTTTCTCTCTCAAATACAAAATAAGCGTTTAAAAAAACTTATTTTTAAAGGCTGTGAAGTAGAATTTCACTGGACTACGAAGTTGCCTTTCCCCCATGACCACTAGGGTCAGACGTTCACCTACGTTCAGAATTCGCTTAAGCACACCTCTTCGTAAGTTCTGCTGACTTTTCCAAGTTACTGGCTTCTCCTTACTGATCGGAAGGGAGTCTTTCAATCGTCTGGGTAACAGCCCTTTGTCAGTTATTTGCTGGCCCTCGGTGCGATGTCACGCACCCATGCCCTCAGCCCCCGCTCCGAACACACACGTCAGGCCACCTGGCACAACGCTCCGCTCACACATCCCACGGGCACCTCACACTCGGCTTGTCTGTGACAGATCCGGCTTCTGCCTCCTTCAAACCTACTCCCCCCCCACCCCCACCCGGGGCTCCACATCCAAGTATGGAAGCCGCAAATCTGAGCAGCAGCCTTGACCACTCCTACCCCTCACCCACTTTCCACTCCTGGTCCAGCCCGTGCAAAACCAAGTAGCGGCCGGCGATCCAAAATCTTGCCGGGTCCGCCGCCCCGGGGTGTCTCGAACGTGTCCACGCCCTTTCGTTCCCACCAAAGCCACCGCCTTCCTGCCAGCATTTGTGCGAGTCTGCATGTTCTCCGGGCCTCCCCACACCGCCGCACCCCAGCCTGCCGGCCCGTTCTCCACGCTGCAGCCACGAGCGGGCCACGGAGACCTCATCGGGCTGGAATCCGGCCCTGTGTCACTCTCCTGCTTAAAACGTTCAGTGACTCCGGGTAACCCTCAGTATGAGACCCGATCTCCTTACCAGGTGTTGGCCCCTACCCACCTCTCATGGCACACCCCTCCGTACTCACCCCTTTAGAATCTCCACATCCCGGTGGGACTCCCAGCTCCCAGAAGGTGCCAACGTACCGTACTCCCGATCTACAGGCTTTCACACACGCCAGCATCCAGGTCTGGAATGTTCCTCCTTCGCTCCCCTCAACAATTCCTCCTGGCTGAATGCCGATCACGCTTCCGGTCTCTTGGAGGCGTCTTCCCCTGCGAAGCCTCCCCTAACCCCTCTTGCGGAGCAAGGAGCCCCGCTCCGTGTTCCTACAGCCCTCTGCCCCTCGCCCTGCGTCGTACCCATCTGAGGAGGCAACAATCACACCTGTCCGGCTCACCACGTTTTCCCCAACACGTAGCATATCATCGGCAGTCAGAAAGAAATGTTCTGATGAGCGAAGACAGAAGACGGTTCCAGTAACATGAGGCCCCCAATAGTGACCTGACTTAAAGCGGGGACAGTGGAGTAGGGAGAAGCAGATGGAACCGAGAGATAAGGGGACTCGATGGGGGGGGAGGGGGGGAAGGGTCAGGGAAAATGAAAGGATGAGACCAGCCTTCTGGTGTGGATACCTGACGTCACCACGACGGTAGAAAGACTTGGGGTGCACAGGACAGCCATGAGGTGCCCATGTCCTTTGTGAATGAGGGAGAACCAAACGGCACAAGCCTCAAAGGAAAAGTTTTTACAAGAGAGAGCGCAAGTGTCTGGATGCAGCATTTGGGGGATGAGGACAGCCCCCCTCCAAACCTGAGATATGCAGGTTCCCCTGGGTAGGGCTATAGGGAGCGAAAGCCTCGGGCAAGGGCCCCAGGGCAGGGACAGAACTCAGGACTGAGGCTGGGGAGTTAGGGATAGGAGTTCCAGAAAGCTCCGTGAAAAGGCACAGAAGGGAGGAGAGGAATTAAGAAAGCATGCTGGGAAGAAGAAACAGGTGCATGGAGGGAGGGGCGCCTGGGTAGCTCAGTTGGTTAAATGTCCCGTTTCGGCTAAGGTCATGATCTCACAGTTCGTGGTTCAAGCCCCGCATATGAGCTGTCAGCGCAGAGCCTGGAGCCTGCTCGGATTCTGTGTCTCCCTCTCTCTCTGCCCCTCCCCTGCTCGCACTCCGTCTCTCAAAAATAAATAAACACTAAAAAAAAAAAAAAAAAAAGAAACGAGTGTATGACAATACTCAAAAGTGACCTCCTCCCATTTCCCCACCTACACTAACTGTATCCATTTCCAAATCCTAAACTTGCAGACACATGAAGTGTAATCATCTGATGCGTGCACTTGTGATACAACTTGTACACACGGCTAACAGCAGTTTAAAAAAAAAAAAGAAGAGCTTTTGAAAACAGACTGGGTATCTGTCTACAAGATGTAGAACAAATATTGATACTTTTGACCTAGAGTATTTCTTACTCATCAAACTTCTCTTAGGAAAAGAATCTCCGTCAAAACACATGAAGATGTTCACTGAATAATTTAGGATACAAAAATCCTGGAAACAACCCAAATGCCCAAAGCAGGGGAATAGGTATGAAAATCATCAATCGAGGGCACTCGGTGTAGTCTCATACACCATTAAATACGGTAACTATGGAGACCGAAGCACCACAGAAATCACTTAGGAGCCGACTGTTAACAAAACAAAAAAGCAGCGTATAAAACCAGCTACTGTAGGAACACAACCACATAAAAAGCCTCCGTACTGTACAGGCCGAAAAAAGAGGGGATAATTTAAAGGCTGAATTTTGTAGAGTGGTGGCTAATGATGCCTTTTCTCTTTCACCATTCCCGTTTTTCTTAAACGAATGGTGCAATAAATTCTCAACCTGCCGCGCTTCCAGAAGCTCTTCTAACGACCCCTGCTCCTGAGCTCTTTCGGGACGGCCCACCATGCCCACCGGGCCCCCGAGACAACGGGGCCTGGAGCACCCTGTATGTCGCACAGAGATCGCCAACAGGGGCGGCCTCTGCCTGTTAGGTGAGCGACCAAGCCGTCCCCGGGACTGGGCCCCCATCTTCGAGGCGGCCGTCGCCACTTTCTCTCGTTCTCCTCCTCCCCAGGGCACACCTCAGGGACAGGAGGGGGCGGGGTGAGTGTCAACCTTGCTCACGGTAGCCATTTCCAAATCTTTTCGCTTCCCCAAACTCCAGCTTCTCCGCATTTAAAAAATATATATTTATTTATTTTGTGTATGTGAGAGAGACAGAGAGAGAGAGAGAGAGAGAGACAGAATCCCAAGCAGGTCCCATGCTGTCAGCTCAGAGCTTGACTCCAGGCTCCATCCCATGAACCACTAGATCGTGACCTGAGCCGAAATCAAGAGTCAGGTGCTTAACCAACTGTGCCACCCAGGCACTGCCTTAAGCTCTTTTTTAAGATTTTACTTTTATTTTAGAGAGAGAGAGAGAGCGCGCGCACAGGGGAGAGGGGAGGGATGGGAGAGAGAGGAAGAGAAAGTGGGAGGAGAGAGAGACAGGGAGAGACAGAGAGAGAGAGAGGGTCTTAGGCAGGCTCCAAGCTCAGCACGGAGCCGGACTTGGGGCTCAATCCCATGACCCTGGGATCACGACCTGAGCCAAAATCGAGACTCACACACTCAGCCGACTGAGCCACCCAGGTGCACCTTAAGATTTTATTTTTAAGTGATCTCAACGCCCAATGTGGGGCTCGAACTCACAACCCCGAGATCAAGGCTCACCACGCTCTACTGAGCCAGCCAGGAGCCCCAGCCGTACTCCTTGCCACCACACCGGCCCCCCACCTTTCTGTCACCCTCTCCGATTCACTGCCTCGCTCCCCGCAGATGCTCCTGTCGCCGCACCATCTCTGGCCGCCGTCTCCCACCTGGCCAGGTGACTTGCTCTCTTTCCACCACGACAATTATTCTGCCTCATCAAAAACACATTTACGATCCACCTCCTTGTCCGCTTTCCATTCAAGTCCGCCGCCGCCCGATGCCCCTGCAGACGCTCTCAAGACACCCGCCTTTCTCGGCCGGCAGACCCCAGCCACGCCAGCCTCCTCTGCCGCGCTTGACCCGGCTCACACCCGCCGCCGGTGTTCACCGAATACAGAAAAGGCGCTGGTTCGTACACGGTCCACCAATTCTTTTGCTGCTCCGGACGGCTGTGTGGGGTGGGTGCTGTTGCTGTCAGGAAAAACGGGCTCGATTCGCTTGCTGGGAAGCGACGCACAAGGAAGTGAACGGATCTCACCTTAAACGGACGGCAACAAATTCCCAGAGGGCGCTGAGCACAGAACAGCGCCGTTACCGCATCCCTCGCCCGTCTGGATCTTCGACCAGTCATCCCCGCCTCCTGCTCTCTCCCCACAGACCCCCTTCCTTCAGCAGGTCAGCTCCCTCTCTGCTTCCCTGAGAAGCCGAGAGAGGAGACCCACAAACCCTCCGACCCCCAAACGGCTGCCTCTCTTCCTACCTCGAGAGAGCGTTCCCCACCGAACCAAGTCCTCTGATGGGCTCCGGATCCGGTCCTCGGCCAGCCTCTCAGGGACCTGTTACCCGCCTCTCCCCTTCAGCATCCATTCCTCCGTGTCTACGGGGTTATTCCTGACGCTGCAGAAGCACCCCGCGAACCCTTCTTTGGCCCCACGTTCCCTCTGGCCGCCATTCCGTTTCTCGACACCCTTCCGCAAGAAAACTTTCCAAAGAACTGTCTGTACCTCCTCTACCCACGCTACCTGGGCTTCTGCCTCCATTGCTTTTCTCAAAGCGCTCCCGCTAAGGCCACTAACGCCTTCCGCCACTCTCTGCGACTCGCCCTCAGTGGCATCGGACCCGACCCTGCCTCGGCCTCTGCCATCCGTCCTGCACGCCACCCCCATCTGCTCGAGCGCTCCGGGCTCTGTGTGAGCCTCCTCCTCCTCCAGCCACACGGTCCTGACACTGAATCGGTCACAAGATGCCAGATCCCGCCCACGTGCTCCTCCACTTCCCAAAGTACATCCCAGCCCCGCCTTCTCCCCTAGCTTCACGTTTCACACAGACCTAAAAACGCTTCACTTGTCTGAGGCCTCCTCCTATCTGTTTCCTCCTCTGAGTAAATCGTACCACTGTCCCCCCGGGGCTGCGAGAACCTGGACGTCGCCAGTGATCGCTTCCTTCCCTGTACCGTCCACGTCCTACAAAATACGCTTCAAGCCCATCCACACCTCTCTCCACGTCTCCTGCCACCGCCCGGCCCCAGCCACCACCGTCTCTCACCTGGACCGTGATAAACACATCCTGATGGATCCCCCCGATTTCACTCTTGCTCACCACAATCCGCTCTCTAAACTTTGGCCTTCCCTTCGCTCTTCTGTGTGTGTGTGTGTGTGTGTGTGTTTAACATTTATTCATGCTTGAGAGAGAGACAGAGAGAGAGCAGAAAAGGAGCACAGAGCCCAATGCAGGGCTTGAACTCACGAACCGTGAGATCTTCACCTGGGCTGAATGAAGTCAGACGCTTAACGGACTGAGCCACCCAGGCGCCCCACACTCTTCTGTCTTAAAACTCTCCCCCTGGGGCGCCTGGGTGGCGCAGTCGGTTGAGCGTCCGACTTCAGCCAGGTCACGATCTCGCGGTCCGTGAGTTCGAGCCCCGCGTCAGGCTCTGGGCTGATGGCTCGGAGCCTGGAGCCTGTTTCCGATTCTGTGTCTCCCTCTCTCTCTGCCCCTCCCCGTTCATGCTCTGTCTCTCTCTGTCCCAAAAATAAATAAAAAACGTTTAAAAAAAAAAAAAAAAAAAAAAAAACTCTCCCCTGGCTTCCCAGATAAACCCCAAATGGCCTACCCACCAGATCCAACCCGATATGGGTTGTGGAATCCGTCCTCACCACACTCTCCCCCTCACTGGCCTCAGTCCAGGCACACTGGCCTACTTTCTGTTCCTTGAACACACAAAGCTCCCTCTTAGCCCTGGGCCTCTGTAAAATCATTGCCTGTTCCCGGGACGTTCTTCACATAACTGACCCCATCACCCTTCACGTCTCAACTCAACCGTCTCCTGCTCAGAGCTCCTTCCTGACCAGTTTATCTCAAGTGGTCTCCTCTAGGGGCACCTAGCTGGCTCGCTTAAACATCTTGATCTTGGCCCAGATCATGATCTCACAGTTCATGAGTTTGAGCCCGCGGTCGGGATCTGCACTGACGGTGCGGAGCCCGCTTGGGCTTCTTCTCTCCTTCTCCCAGTCCCTCCTCCACTTGTGCACGCTCGTGCTCGAGCTCTCTCTCTCTAAATAAACTTAAAATACATAAGTAAGTAAAGTGGCATCCTCTCATTACTTCCTCCTCGTTCTATTTATTTCCTTCACACCACTTGCTATCCTTTATAACGAACTTCCTCGTTTGTCAGTTTCCACGTCTGTTGTCTGTCTCCCACACAAGACAGCAAACCAACTCTTCTGTCTCCTTCAGCACTTTATGCCGGCACCAAATAGGGTAACTCACACATTGGCAGTCGTTCAATAGTTACCTGTAAGTCAACTAAATACCGCCACGACAAACCCACCATTCTTTGATGGAAAACACACATTCACGAGTAAAGAACGGGCAAACACCGCCTTAAATATCTCCGCGTCCAGGGTAGAACGTGCTACCTGTGAACGTTCGTGAAGAAACGTTCGTGAAGAAACATTCTGCTTGCGGTCAGGAAACACGTGGACTCAACTTTCTCCAGCCATGCGCAGGACTGACCCGTGCAGCGTCAGGTGACGGGACAGAGGCAGCCCCTACCCTTACCATTTCTGCATATTCCAGCTGTTCCCCCTCATTGTACAGCTCTGGGGGCAGATTATAAATACGCAGGATGTTATCAGCACTGTTGGTCAAGATGCAGGAACCATCAGGGGCCCTAGAAATAGGAAAGAGTTAGAAAGCTGGGCAGGGCTCTATTTTCCAAGTGCCAGGCTCCCTCTGGGGGTAGGTAAGCACCCCAAGACCCTGAGAAAAGTGGAAGACACATATTTCTAGGTGAAATGTAAGCTCAGTCCAAGAGGAACTTTTACTTTCTTCCCAACTCCCCCCTCGATGGGCTCTTCCCCAAGGTAACTGGAGACCTTTTTATGGTAAAAATGCTGGGCACGGTTATCCCCCCGCCCCATTACCCTTAACTTACCACTTACAGCCCTTCAAGAAGTTCTCGGGCTGGGTGCTGAACTCGGACCAGGAACCACTGAGAAATCGAGGTAGCTGGGAGAAGCTATAGCTCCAGGTGCTGGAAGGAAGATGGGGAGACAACAAGGCAAGGAGAAAAGGGGCCTGGTGAAGTGGGCCCCAAGACCCGCGAAGAAGCACACCTCTCACGCTCCCCATCTCCTCGGATCTCTGCGTCCACGCCATCACCACTTACCTGAATCCCTCATCCGCCGGAGGAGCTTCCTCAGACACACCTGCTGTGGGCTCTCCGGGCCCCAGCTCCGGCCTGTCCGTCTCTTCTGCAGGAGGGCTCACATTCTCAGAAAGTTCTGGCTCCTCGACTGGAGGGCTCGGCTCCCTAGGAGTACCGAACCCCGTTTCCGGGGGGGCGGAGATAGAAGCTGGGCCTCCCTCTCCCGTCTCCTGGGAACCAGCTGAACCGGCCTTGGGATCTGGGGACAAGCGGGGCGGCTCGTCCCCATCGGCCGGCGGTGGTATCGGTTCAGGGTCCGGGTCTTTATCCGTCAGGGAAGCTTGAGGAGAGAGGCGGGCCGGGGCGGGGGCGGGGGCCGGGTCCGGGTCCGGGGCTAACACGGGCGCCTCCGGCGCGTTCATGCTGCCGAGGACGCGCGGCCACACTGGCCTCGGCCGGGCAACCCTCGCCCCGCCGCAGAGTTCGCAAGGCTCCGGACGCCGAACTGGAGCACCTACCTGCGCCTGCCTCCTTCCTCCGGGAGGGGGCGGAAGACCCCGGGAAGGCGAGGCGGACACAGGGACACCAAGGCGGCAAGCTCGGCGTTCCTCGACCCGCTCGGTCCGTCCCTAAGAGCCACGCGCTCTCGCGGGATTTGGCCGCACCTTTCAATTGGACCTCCGCCTCCCGATCGGATTTCGCGGGCGACCCGGGAGAGGGGCGGGGCAAGCACGTAACAGGTCACGAGGGTTTACCGTACCCATCACTCCCTGGGGCTCCCGGTGGCTGCTGGGTGTTGTAGTCCGAAGGCTTCCGCCTCCGTTTGAAGGGCTTGAGCTCCCCCTGCCGTCTCCCTCCGTCACTCTTAAAGCACCTACTCCCCCCTCACCTGCAAGAGGGCGCTAGCGCTATACTTGATTTTGATCCTTTTGCTTCTCATTCGCCAAATTCCTCACACTTCCGTCTCTTCATTCATTCAGTAAGTATTTATTACTGAGCTCTTCCTTGCGACCCAGTACTGTACCAGGCACTGAGAAATACAACAATGAGTAAGAGAGCAGCACAAGGGTTCTGCCCTCCCTAAAAGGCTGACGTTGCTGTGTATTTAAAGCAAGGAACACATCTTTGCAGAGAGCGGCAAGGGCTGTGAAGGAAATTAAACAAGATGGTGTGATACAGGGTATCTGAAGGAATACGTTGGATTGGGATATTAAGGAAGTCCTTCCTAAAAAGGTGGCATCTTAGCCGATGAGAAGAAACTATCCAGCTATCTGGGAGAGGGATGACAAGCGTCTTTCTTTCTTCCACCTTCATATTTGACACAGTGGCGGGAGTCTTCCAAAATGGTTTCCACCGATTCTGCCCTCCCAGTTCTGGCTGGTCGAACTTCCCCACCCCAGCGTCAAGTAGCTGCAGCACCAGCACGACGAGAATCCTGTCTCACTCCCACCGCCCCCCGGCGAACTGCTTGCCCTTACTTGTCATGGCGACTGTCCAGCTTTGTGCCAGGAGCCTCGCGGGGGTTGCTGGGATTGGGATTTTCCCCTCCCATGTGCTCTGTCTGGCGCTAAAAGTTTTGAGCTTCTCAAAAGTCCAGAGCCACCATCCTAGGCGCAGGTAGCTGCTGGGCTCCGGGGTCCTCTGGCGTCCGGCCTCGGAGCGTGCTTCCCAGGACGGTGACACGCTCCCCTGAGGTTCGGGTAAGCTCCTGACTGAGCCAGATGAGTCCTCTCTGAGTCACCGGCTCTTGGCTCCGTGTATTTTCAGCTTGGGAGAATTGTGGGGTCTGGGGATGGGGCACTGGGGACTTAGCGATTTGGGGGAATGGACGCTTGGTTGACGGCACCGACATAGGAATGCAATGTTGGGAGGCCTCGGTGTGGATGATGGGGATGTTAGGACCAGCCGAACTCAGCTGAACAGGAGAGTGGGACCTTCAGCCGGCCTAAAGGGTTCTTCCCCCACCCCACCCCCATCCCAGGGCTGGGTGTGGGGAACCCTGAAACAGGACGCACAAAGCATCAGGATATGAGACGCTCGGATCTCGGAATTTGGTTGGGGGACCCGTGATCCGAGATTTTAGGGCCCACAGCATCCTGGTGGAACCTCGGGCTCCGTTCCGAAATGATTATTCGGGGGATGATCCGGGAAGCCCAAGCTGCTCAGGTCCCATAACTTCCGGACCTTTGTCCTTCCTGGAGTGATCTTTCCAACCGGTCCCCGGCTCCGCTAGATGGAGCAAATCCAATTAGACTGTCAGTTGTGGAAGTGGGAAGTGCTCAACGAGAGACTTGCCCGCGAAGCCCGGGAGGACTGTCCGGGCCGGAGAGGCCCACGAGCCCTGTTATTGTTTGGCTCTGCATTTACATTTTGCCACTTACAGGAGCGCTTCCGGTTTCTTTTTCCGGAGCAGCTCACTGTGCACCCGATGAGAGGGCGTAGAGAGAAAATGTCATTCCGACAGGCTCCTCTAACTTGCGGAGGGAGGCTACTAGCCCCCTCCTCTACTTTTTTTATGTCCTTCCCGAGCTACTTAGCAGCCGCTTTGGGGAGGGAAGGGGTATTTGTTTTGATGCAAACCTCAGTCCCTCCCCCTCTTTGAATGGTGTGCTCCACCCCGTTGCCTGCCATCTGGACGGACGCTACCATTGCGTGCGACGGGGTTTTAAAAAGCGTGCCGAGGGCAAGCCCTGGGTATTTTCGAGAACGGGTACGTTTGAGAATTGAATGGTGAAAGCGGGCGACGATGGGCCGTCCGTCTGTGGCGGAGACACGGTTTCTCCGGCATCCGGCTGCAGCCCAGCCATTCCGATTTCGGACGCAGAGCGAACGTCGCGGGGGCGGAAGGGGCGGGCCTGGAGGGGGCGGGGCCCGCCGAGCCGAGGGGACGGGGGGCCGGCCTCCCGCCTGTCAGTCACTTGGGGCGCGGTGTTTCCAGCCTGCGCTCGCGGTCGGCGCACCTGCTGCGTCCTGGACACCGCGCGCGGTGCTTGCGTGCTGCTTGTTCCGAAATTGGGGTAGCGTTTCCGCCGACTGCAATTAGACGAGTCGTGGCAACTAACCACCGCGTAAAGCCCGTCAAAATACACACTGTCATCGCCCCGGAGAAGGTGGACGTGCCTCTCTTCCTAGTCGATCTCTGACCCTCATCTTTGGGTTCTGTCACCAGTTTTACCCTTTGGAGAACGTCCTGTAAATGGAATCACACAGTATGTGCTCCTTTGTGTAGGCTTCTCGCCTGCAGCGTAATGCCTGTGACATTCACCCGTGTGACATTCCTGCGTGTATCAGTCTTGTATCAATGCTTTGCTGCTTTGTATGTAGCCTACTCCATTGGATGAATAAACGATGGATTGTTTATCCATTCTTCTTATGATGACCTTTTGAGATGTTTCCCGTTTGGGGCTATTCTTAATAAAGCTGCTTTTAACATTCTTGTACAATTTTTTTTTTTTTTGGACGACTACTTAGGAGTGGAACTGCTAGGTAAGAGAGGAGATGTAAACTTGCAAATTCCTATATTTCAAAGCGGTTGTCCCGTTTTGCATTCCCACCAGCAAGATCTGTCCTTCCTCACATGTGTGTGGTTTGTCAGTCTTCCTAATATTGTGTACATCGTTGTGGTGTTAATTTGCAGTCCTCTGCACTATGATCCATTTCCACCTGCTTACTGGCCATTCCTACGTCTTGATGGAAGTGACTCTTTAGATCTTTCCCCCCATTTCTTTAAGTTGGTGTATGTGCTTTTTAAAAATTGTGTTCAGTTGCAGGCAGTTCTTTATATATCCTGGATAGGAGTCTTTTGTCAAGTGTTTTCTCCTGTGTTTGACCTGTTGCTTGCCTATTTGTTGAAGAGGAGCAGCAGAAGATTCTTCTTTTTATCTTTCAAATATTTTCTGTGACCTGTTTAGAAAAACCTTTGCTTGACCCCAAGGTCATGAGATACTCTAGGATATTTTTCTCTAGAACCTTTAGGGTTTTAGGCTTTATACTTAGGTCTATGAGCCGTAATTAATTGACTAATTTTAAAATAATTTTTATCATGATGGGACATACGGGTCAAGGTTTTGTTTTTATTTTTGGTTTTTCCTATATGGGTGTACAGTTCTTCTAGCTCCTAACAGCCTTCCTTTCCCCATTAAATTGCTTTTAATTGGAGTGTTTGGCCCATTTAAATGTAATGCGATTATTGTAAAATTTGGGTTTAAGTTGGCCATCTTAATGCTATTTTCTATTCTATTTCTCCTTTGTTCTTCTCTAACTTTGAGGAAGAAACAATACCAATCTAACACAAACTCTTTCAGAATAAAGAAGAGGTAACATTTCCAAACTAATTTTATGATAAGCCTCAGAATCCTGATACCAAAACCAGACAGGGACATTGCAAGAAAAGAACATTTAGACCCATATTCCTGCTAGCACATATATATGCAAAAATGTGACAAATTTTAGCAAATCAAATCTGATAGTATATAAAAATGATAAAACATCCTGACCAAGTGGAGTTTATCTCTAGACTGCAATGATGATTAACATTCAAAAAATCGATCGGTGTAATTTGCCACATTAATGGATTGAAGGATAAAAATCCTATGATGATTTCAACAGCTGCATAAAAAACACTTGACATTATGCAATACCTTTTCATGATAGAAAAGCCAACCCCCCAGCAAACCAGAAAAAGGAAAACTTAAGTCTGTTAAAAGGCACCTCCAATCGAGTTACCATCAATACATAATAGTGAGAGACCGAATGCTTGTCCTCTAAGACCAGGAAATAGAAAAGGATTGGACTCTCACCCCTTCAACATTGTACCGAAGGTGTTAGCCAGGCTAATAGAAAATTCATTGAAAAACTATCATGAAGGGCACTGCCTGGCTGGCTCAGTCGCTAAAGCATGCAATTCTTGGCCTCAGGGTTGTAAGATCGAGCCCCACGTTGGGTGTAGAGATTACTTAAACAATAAAATCCTTAAAAAAATTTTTTTTAACGTTTATTTATTTTTGAGACAGAGAGAGACAGAGCATGAACAGGGGAGGGGCAGAGAGAGAGGGAGACACAGAATCTGAAACAGGCTCCAGGCTCTGAGCGGTCAGCACAGAACCCGACGCGGGGCTCGAACTCACGGACCGTGAGATCATGACCTGAGCCGAAGTCGGATGCTTAACCGACCGAGCCACCCAGGCGCCCCTAAAATCTTAAAAAAAGCAAAGCTACCATGACTGATAAATGATTATAGCAAGGTCACAGGTTTTAAAGGTAATATACATAAACTGTATTTTTACATAATAGCAACCATTGAATCTGAAGTCAGAAAATGAATTGTAAAAACAATGCCACTTATAGTAACATCCGAAACATGGCATCCTGGGGATAAATTGAACAAAAAAGGGACGAGAGTTCTATATTAAGAACTACGAAATATTGCTGAGAGAATTTACGGAAGTTGTAGATAACACAGTACCATATTCATGGATGGAACACTCAATAGTGTTGAGAGGTCAAAAATGATTTAATTCAATCCCACTCAAAATCCTAGCAGGTTCGTTTGTAGAAATTGATAAGCTGACTCCGAAATGAAAGTGTAGTACAAAGTTGGAAGTCTTAAACTACCTGACCTCAAGATTCCTATAAAGCTACAGTCGGACGACAACCACGAACAGACTAGAGCCCAGGAAAAGACACATGAGTGTGGTCAAATGGTCCTCTACAAAGGCCCCAAAATGAGTCCGTGGGGAAAGGAAAGTCTGAATAAATGGTGCTGTACGACTGTTAGAAGGAAATATGGCAGAGTATCTTGGGCTTGATAGGGCTGGGTCACAAGCTTGTATTAATTTGTCCAATTTTGCTATCTAAATGGTAAAATTATGCATTTCGACTTATGTAGATTTTTTACCTCAGAAACATTGGTGGGCTTCTGGGGAGCAGCTAGACATACGTTTGTGAAATTGTCCAGAGTATTATGTCATTTCCTTCTTTAGCTTTGTTTTAGAAAAATACACAACACTTATATTCCCACCAAATAAGTACACCAAATAATTATAACAATATTTTGTCTTATCTGAGTCCGTATGTTAATTACACATGTATGACTACCATCTTTTTTAATTTTTTTTTTTATTTTTTGGAGACCGCGCAAGCAGGGGAGGGGCAGAGAGAAAAGGGCAGAGGAATCCGAAGCGGGCTCTGCGCTGAGAGCAGAGAGCCCGATGTGGGGCTTGAACTCACAAACCGAGATCATGACCTGGGCCAAAGTCAGTCGCTCAACCGACTGAGCCACCGGGGCACCCCCTTTTTTTCTTCATTAATCAAGCTAGAACCCTTTGACAGTACCCCCCCCTCCCATAAGCATACATATCCCCCTTTCTCTGAAACCATTACTATCCTATCAAAACGATCATAGCTCACCAGTAGGTTATTAGTAGTTAAACTTGGGGGGAGTCAAAAGATACACTCGGATTTTCTTTTTTTTTTTTTAATTTTTTTTTCAACGTTTTTTATTTATTTTTGGGACAGAGAGAGACAGAGCATGAACGGGGGAGGGGCAGAGAGAGAGGGAGACACAGAATCGGAAACAGGCTCCAGGCTCCGAGCCATCAGCCCAGAGCCTGACGCGAGGCTCGAACTCACGGACCGCGAGATCGTGACCTGGCTGAAGTCGGACGCTTAACCGACTGCGCCACCCAGGCGCCCCTACACTCGGATTTTCAATAGCACAGGGGGTTGGTACCCCTAACCCCCACCCACCCTTGTTCAAGGGTCAACTGTACTCTTTGTATTTTTAATTTACATGAACTACGTATATTTTCCTGTGTTTGACTCTTCCCCGCCTCCCGCCCTGCAAATTGTATTTTTTTAATCCACAGGTTTCTGAGCTATATCCAGTTACACATATACCAATAAATTCAATTTCCTTAAATTGCTGTAGTAAATTTCTCTTGTGAGGATACCACTGTCATTTAGTCACTCCCTGCTGACAGACAGTAACATTGTCTCTTATCACCTGCCATCTGGGAACCATACTGACGAACATTTTTGCGCTAGCCTCCTGGTACAAAGTATTAAGGTGTTCCATTTTACCAGATGGTGCCCTGACTACTTTCCAGAACGCTCTTTCTTTTTTTCTTCCCCCCCCCCCCCCCAATCAAATAGCTTTCAGCCAAAACAAATGTTTTTGGCACAAGGCTCTGGATGAAGCCGCCGGGGGTGGGGGTGGGGGGGACATAATTATTTAGAGCTTGGAGGTGGCTGTGGACAGCCCAGGTTCAAATCCCTGGCCCTGAGCCCGGGTGAGTGACTTAATTACTTTAACCTCGGGTTCCCTCGGCTGATGACACCTACCTTATAGGCTTCTTGAGAGGATTAATGAGATGAGCCACCGAAAGCAGTGGGCCCCTGTGGGGAGGGCCTGCCCTTGGAGCCCCAGCTGAGTTTCTGGCCTTCCCACCAGGGATATCAATGTCAAGTGCTGCCTCCCCAGCCATTCGGAAAGTCTGGTTCCGCTTCTGACAGTTTCATTTAATGGCCCTTGAGGCTCTTCTCCGTGGGGAGTACCTGCTCTGAAAAGGTTTCCTAGTGATCGTGCATTTCCGAGAGAGAAACATTGAGAATTTAGTTGCTGCCCGGGACCAAGAGAGGGAGACCTCTGTCCGTGGGGCTGTGTCCCTCCCAGCGGGACTGAGTCTCGGACTTAACCGTTGCCACACAGCCCGTTGTGGCACATTTTGGGCTCTTCCTACGCGCCAGGCACTTTTCTCAGCTCCTTACATCATCCGTAATAAGTAAGGTGCAGTTTTAGAGCAAAGGACACTTAAGGCTCCGAGAGGTTCAGTTACCCTAACCCTAACCCTCACCTCCCCAAATCCTGCGAATATTAGGTGGTGCGCCTGGGATGCAGGCCTAGCCTGTCCGGCTCCCGAGCCCGTGATCTTTCTGCTACAGCTGCTCCATGTTCCCTGGTCCTGGGGACTTTTCACTAAACACACAAAAACTCACTGCCTGTATGCAGGGAAGCCAAAAGGCTAGCCTGTTAAGACAGGTAAAGTCACCCAGCAAATGTAAGTAACAGTGCAATTTCAACCCTTCTGACTTCTGAGCCCCCTCCCCGTTCTCTCGAGCTCCCTTCCATAAAATCTCAAAGTTCTTTTGATCACTGATGGAGGAGGGGTCCTGGTCCGGCCCCACAAATTAAATGTTTGGGATCACTCCCCGCTGGGGCCCTCTCTTGCTTCCTTCCACGCACGTGCGTAGCCAATACCCCCGTCAGCCAGCGTTGGCCGCCGTGAAAAGTAGCCCTTTGCCAACCTCTTAATCCAAGGACTTTTATCAACCCAAGTCTGCACCTCCAGCCTTAACTGATTACAAAAGAGGGCTCTGCAGAGTCGTCTGTGACGAAGTAAGCATCTTACTCCTAGACGTTTGAACGGTCGTTTTTAATAAAAGCTCATTCATGCGCCTGTATGTCGGGCATGCAGTTCACTTCACCTCTCGCTGGGACTCGGGCTTCCTCGCCTGTCAGGTGACCGAGACAAATGAGACGAGGCGCTTGAAAGGATTTCACAAACCGAACCCACAAGAAAGCGCGCCCTGGATCCCACGCAGGTGGAGGCGAATGTTAAGGGAGATTATAATGGAAAAAGCTGCTTGGGACGAGGGTGGGGGGTGATAGTTTGTCAAGGCCCTACGAGACAGCAACAAAAAAGCAATGAACCTGGACCCACGCGGCTGGTGTGTTTTCTCGCAAAGCTGATAAACTTGGAGTCAGGGAAGGTGTCACGAGATGGTGGCAAGTGCCCCGGCCCGGACTGGGACCACCCCTCTGAACTCGCCTGCCCCTTGGACCACTCACAGCCCGCTTGCTCATGGCTTGGGCATGACGATTCACTTACAGTTAGAGAGCCCAAGCAGATGCAAGGCATCTGGCATTACCTACATTACTGAGGTGAGCACAACAGATAACGTGGCTGCACTGAGGAAGTTTCTAGTCCCCCAGGGGCAACAGCCGAAAGGAATAAGAAAAGGTGTCTGATGGCATACCACACTGGAATTAGAATCAGATGACAGAGTTTGGCTGGTGGTTCTTTGACAGGACACCTGTCAAAGGTTCTTGAACCTCACAGTTCGTGAGTTCGAGCCCCGCGTCGGGCTCTGTGCTGACAGCTCAGAACTTGGAGCCTGCTTTGGATTCTGTGTCCTTCTCTCTCTGCCCCTCCCCTGCTCACGCTCTGTCCCTCTCTCCTTCAACAATAAATAAACATTTAAAAAAAACAAAGAAAGAAGAAAGCTTTGTGATGAAGGGATCTGGCGGGGAATGTCAGGGGTCCATGGAGGGATCGTCCCCCAGGTGGAGGGAGTGGCTGACAGTCACTTCATCCTTCTTACCAGGAAAGAGAGCAGAAGTAGGGTACCCTTCCACGAAGGCTCGTGGGTTCAGTGGTGGGAAGGTTGGGATTCCCTCTCTGGGTACCTTTGTGTCTGGAGGACACGTGCGAGGGGCTGGCAAAGGGTCGGGCAGGGGCAGCCCTGTTCCCGGGAAGACGGGGGACCCCGGGGTTGGGTGTGTCTCAGGCCGGACCCTCGTTCCCTCCACAGCGGCCACACTGTCCTCCCAGGAGCCACAATGCAGGAGCCGCCGTTGGAACTCACCATCGAGCCCCCTCTGAGCCAGGAGACATTCTCGGAATTGTGGAACCTGTAAGTGGGGGGCGGGGCGGGCTCCCTGCCAGCCCCCCAGGGCCCCCCAGTCCTGCCCACCCGCCCCATTCCCCAGCCCCCCGGTGGAGCCTCTGTAGAAAACAAACCCCAGCACTGACGTTCTGCTCTTCTCTTTCAGACTTCCCGAAAACAATGTTCTGGTAAGGACTGGAGGTGGGGGGTTGCTGGGGGGGACACTATGGGGACAGGGGCCGGAGACGTGGCCCTCTGACTCCTGCCTCTCCCCCCTGCAGTCTTCCGAGCTGTCCTCAGCGATGAATGAGCTGCCGCTCTCGGAAGATGTCGCAAACTGGCTGGATGAAGCACCAGATGATGCTTCCGGAATGTCAGCGGTTCCGGCACCAGCAGCCCCTGCGCCAGCCACCCCTGCGCCAGCCATCTCCTGGCCCCTGTCATCCTTTGTCCCTTCGCAGAAGACCTACCCGGGCGCCTATGGTTTCCATTTAGGGTTCCTGCAGTCGGGGACAGCCAAGTCTGTTACTTGCACGGTCAGTGGCCCTGAGGGGCCGGTTTCCAGGCCGTAGCCCCCCCTGGCTTTCTCTGTTCAGAACTTTGGGATTCCTCCTCTCTTCCCTTCTTGTCAGTCTTCCTACATCTGACCTATTTAGTTTGGCCCGTGACCTTTGGCCTTGCCCCTGTCCCAAAGTTGACATTTCCCCTTTGACCTTGGGCTTCCGTCACCCGTCCTGTTCCAGTCAGCCTCGCTCACGGGGCCGTGGAACTTTTCTTTTTTCCTTCACTCCTTCCTTTCTTGGCTTTTTAAGCGAGCTTCTGGGATAAAGGCCCCCAACCCCGCCATCCGGAGCCACCTTTCCCCCACGGCTTCCAGTTGGTGTGTAAGTGGTGCATGTGACCCCCCCCGCCCCGGGCACTCGTCCCCTGACCTGTCCATCCCTTCTCCTTCCCTCACAGTACTCCCCTCCCCTCAACAAGCTGTTTTGCCAGCTGGCGAAGACCTGCCCCGTGCAGCTGTGGGTCCGATCGCCGCCCCCACCGGGAACCTGTGTCCGCGCCATGGCCATTTATAAGAAGTCAGAGTTCATGACAGAGGTCGTGAGGCGCTGTCCCCACCACGAGCGCTGCCCTGACAGTAGCGATGGTGAGCCGTCGGGGGCTACAGATGGGGCAGGGCCTGCTGCTAGGGTCCCCCGGCCCCTGATTCCTCCCCGATCGCTCTCAGGTCTGGCGCCTCCCCAGCATCTCATCCGAGTGGAAGGAAACTTGCATGCCAAGTACCTGGACGACAGAAACACTTTCCGACATAGCGTCGTGGTGCCCTACGAGCCGCCCGAGGTCTGCTTTGGCGTCTGGGGTCTCTGGGAGGAGGTGGGGGAGGGGTTTGTCAGCGGCCGTCCAGGTGGGAGATGCGGGGGGGGGGGGGGGCTTTCTCCTTCTTATGCAACCTCCCCACGGCCGCGTGCGGTGTGCACAGCCAGCCGGGTGATCCCCAATCCACGGTTGAGGACACCAGCCTACACACTGCAGGCCTGCCTGGCGCTGGGTGGCCTCACTCGGCCCGATCGTCTCTCCCAGGTCGGCTCTGACTGTACCACCATCCACTACAATTTCATGTGTAACAGTTCCTGCATGGGGGGCATGAACCGGAGGCCCATCATCACCATCATCACCCTGGAAGACTCCAAGTAGGGACCCGCACGCCACCCTGCCCCAGGCCACTCTCTCCCGTGCTACCGCCCGTCCCGTCCTTCCCCGCTCGTTCCCATCCCCGCCTGTGGAATCTCCTCTGCTGTCCCCCACCCTCCGCCTCCAAGTTTTCTTTTCTCTGGCTTTGGGACCTTCTCTTACCTGGCTTCTCGATACTCCTTAGGCTTTTAGGCTCCGCATAGGATGAAGGAAGTGGGGAGTAAGGGGGGCCCCATCTCCCTCACTGCCTCCAGCTTCTGTCTTCTTACGTGGGTAGTGGGAAGCTGCTGGGACGGAACAGCTTCGAGGTACGAGTTTGTGCCTGTCCTGGGAGAGACCGGCGCACGGAGGAGGAAAATTTCCGCAAGAAGGGGGAGCCTTGCCCTGAGCCGCCCCCTGGGAGCACTAAGCGAGGTAAGCGGGCAGGACAAGAGGAGGCAGGGAGGGTGCAGTTCGGCTCAAAATTTACTCTTCTCTCGCCGTTCCTCACCTCTTTCCCAGCACTGCCCCCCAGCACCAGCTCTACTCCCCCACAAAAGAAGAAGCCACTGGATGGAGAATATTTCACCCTTCAGGTAATCAAGGGCGGGATGCTTAACCCATTGAGCCACCCAGGTGCCCCGATTCCTTTGAAGTTAATATTACTGGGTTGAAGATTTGTTTCAAAATGTGATTTTCTGCTGGACTGCTTTGCCTGCAATTAGGGCATTTGCCAGTAGGGGGCGGTGGTGCCTCAAGACAATGGCTCAAGGCTGTGCCTAACTTCAGATCTCCAGTCACAAAGTGCGTTAAGTGGTACTGTAATACTTCTTTATCCCCCTCCTCCCCTGCCGCAGATCCGTGGGCGTGAACGCTTCGAGATGTTCCGAGAGCTGAATGAGGCCTTGGAGCTGAAGGATGCCCAGAGTGGGAAGGAGCCAGGCGGAAGCAGGGCTCACTCCAGGTGAGTGACCTGGGCCCTCTCCCAGCCCTGCTCCCCTGCCTTCCTGCCGCGAAAGGCCACAAGGCCACAGGACTCCATTCTAATCCCACTTTCAAGGCAAAAAGGAACTGGTGCTCTGACAGTGGGACCTGCCCTGCTCAGTCATCCTTCAGTCTTCCCCCAGTTGTATCCTGCACCCCCTTTCATGCCTCTTGGGTCATTTCCAGCAACCCCTAGCTCAGAGCTGGGGTCCCAAATAGAGGCCTGATAACCATGTGGGAGTATGAGACACCGCAGGGTTGAGACAGTCCCCCAGCCCTGCCGACCACCAGCAGGTCTGCGTGGCTTCACGACTCCCTTTATTGGGCTCAGTTTCCTTGTTCGTCAGACGGGGTGGGGAAAGACGACGACACGACCCAGAAGTATCCCGGGTGCTCAGTAAACACATCCGCGGGTGGTGGTGACCATTTCAGCTTAAATTCCCCTGCTCCTGCCTGGGGCCCTTCAGAACCTGGATCTGAGACACGCCTCCCACTCACTGAGGTCATCTCTTTCCCTGCCCCTTGTCTCGCCAACAGCCACCTGAAGGCTAAGAAGGGGCAGTCTACCTCCCGCCATAAAAAGCCAATGTTCAAGAGAGAGGGGCTCGACTCAGACTGATGTCCTTCGCTTCCGGTCCCCCCCCCCCCCGGCCCCCTCACCCTTGTCCTCCTTCCCTGGCATTTTTGGGACTTGGGAGCTTGAACACACAAGCTTGGTCTGTTGCCCTGCTTGGTACAGGTATGCCTCAGAAACACCATGAATTTTTCCACTTACCTTAGCCTAAGGCTCTGCTAACAAAGTTGGCCCACGTAGTTGGTTAGTAGGGGGAGGTGGGACCTTCCAACCGAGTTTTTTAAGATGTTTTACTATGAGGAACCGCGAGGGAGGTAGGAGAATGTTCCTGCCTATAAAGAGCGTTCTAGAACCAATCATACGCTGGGCCACAAGCCCAGTTCTCTACCATTTTAACCAGCTATTGAATTTGTCCTGATTTTATTGTCCATTTTTATGAAATGCTAATAACCATACCTACCTCACGGTGTTTGTTGTGAGGGTTAATGAAATGATATATGTCTTGCCCCCAAACAGTTTTTTTATTACACGATGTCTGAGACTTGGTGCCTTCACGGGTGCTGATTCCCTAACGTCCCTGTTGGCGGATGGGATGATCAAGTTCCTACGACCGGGACAGCTGGTCAGGGGTCCCCTCCTTGCTGGCCCGGCCGAATCCTGTCTTCCCTCTCGCCGAACCTCACTTCCTAAAAGGAAGTCTGACTCTGTCCTACACCCGCGAGGGATCCGATCCCTGGTGTAGGGTCTGTATCTACCAAGGTCTGTTCCCTGCCCCCGACTCCTCAGGATCAATTTCTTTTGCACTCTTTGAGGCACATCTGCGTATTTCCCCACACCCTTCCCCCTCTCCCCTTTTTATATCCCCTTTTTATATCGGTTTCTTATTTTACAATAAAATTTTGCTAACACCTGTGTGTCTGAGGGGCGGGTGCCCGTGGAGGCTGCGTGGGGCCTGCCATGCCGCAGGGGCGAGTCAGGAGGTGATGTTGGGAGGCAGCCACCTGAGTGTCCTGGGAGTGGGGGCTGGGGGGGGGGGGGAGGGGGGTGCCACGCCGGGGTTCCGGGAGGAGAACAAAAGCTGGAGACTGGGTCAGTCTGCGGGCTGCATGACAACAAGGGAGGGGGGGACTCCATTCATAACTCGGGAACCAACTGTCCCTCCTCCCCCGCCCCCCTGCCCTACCAGGGCTGGCACAAGGTTCTCTCCTGCCCCTGCTTCTAGGATTGGGCTGCTGCCCCCCTCTGTCAGCCTCTCACCAAGGATTATGGGATTTAAATGTCTGATTTAGCAAGCCTGAGCCTCTGGGGTGGCCATCTGCTCACAAGAAAGGGGCAGGATACCTGGGTCCCCGAGGAGGAAAATGGTGGGTGCCGTTGGATGAAGACAGCCGGGGAGGCCTGCCAGCCAGGGTCCCAGGAAAGTGGGGGCGGCTAAGGTGAGGGCCGGGGTGCGGGGCTGGGGCCTTCCCGGCATCCCCTCATCCTGGGCCTCAGGCCAGGCAATTCAATGAATTGAAGCTTTAAACTCTGCCAGGAAAACCTCAAAGGGCTTCTTGGGGTAGGGAGGAGAGCTGAGGTTGGGGAGCTCTGCTCCCCCGCCTGTCCTGTTCCTCGGTGCTGCTGGCTCCCAGGGAGGGGGGCTGGGGGGGGGGGGGAGCTCTCTCCATCACCCACTGCTGCCAGAGCCAGCGCTTGGAGGGGCGGCCAGACACTGGGGACATGGCTTGGCCCACCTCCTCCCTGGAGGCAGAGGGAGGGGTGCTAAGGTCCAGAGAGGGTTCTGGGGCCAGCGTCCTCTCAGCTTCCTCAACCAGGCTGAGGGTGCCTGTGGGGAGCGGCGTGGCCCGCCCCAAGGGTCCCAGATGGCCCTGCACCCACCAGCCCCCCTGGCCTCAAGACCACCTTCTTTCTCTTTCTCTCACCGGGGAACGCCAAACGCTCCCCGGGAGACCTGGAACCATCTCTTTCAGAGACCTTAAGCTTCACCATCTCTCCCCACCCTCCGGGGCCTTGGCAAACCAGCGCTCTCGAAACTTCTTCCCTCTCCTCACTCCTCCAGATGGGTCACCTTGAAAGTGCCTTCTGACCAGCACCCGGCACCCCTGACTCGCATCTCCCTAGACTGCGTCCCCAGCAATGGGACCGGGTCCATTTCTGCTCTGCTCCTTCAGAAAGCAGATCTGATCCGGCTCTGCCCAAACCCTCGTGAGCCGATAGATCACTGGGCTGGGAACAAGGCTGGGTTCGCAGGCCAACTCTGCGATGGGCAGAGGTGACCTGTACTGGGTCCCTGACTCTCTGGTCCTACCTGCCTTCCTTCCCTCGCGTTCATCCAGGCATCTGTCTAGGCTACAGGCACTCACCGGTGCCTTCCTCTGCCTGGCTCTGTTCTAGAACGTGGGGGCCCATGGCAGACGTGGCCCCTGCTCTCAAGTTCAGAGCCCAAGCCCTGTACCACTGGGATTTGGGATATTTCTTGGGATGCCTGGGTGGCTCGCTCGGTTAAGCGTCCAACTTCGGCTCAGGTCATGATCTCACGGTTTGTGAGTTCGAGCCCCGCATCGAGCTCTGTGCTGACAGCTGGGAGCCTGGAGCCTGCTTCCGATTCTGTGTCTCCTTCTCTCTCTGCCCCTCCCCTGCTCACGCTCTGTCTCTCTCAAAAAATAAATAAATATTAAAAAAGGAGAAAGAGAAACCAAAGGAACCTAGCATGCATCCTAAAAATGATACAAATTGTTGAAGGAGAAAGCAAACTTGGTTGAAAGGGTAAAATCCAAAAGTAGGAGGTTATTTTTTTTTTATGTTTTTATTTTATTTTTGAGAGAAAGAGCGTGAGGGGGGAGGGGCAGAAAGAGAGGGAGACACAGAAGCCGAAGCAGGCTCCAGGCTCTGAGCTGTCGGCATAGAGCCTGACGCGGGGCTGGAACTCACAGAATGCAAGAAAGATCATGACCTGAGCTGGAGTTGGACGCTCAACTAACTGAGCCATCCAGGCACCCCCAAAAGCAGGAGTTTAGAAAAAAGATAAATTTATAAAAGGAAAAGAAGGGGCGCCTGGCTGGCTCAGTCAGAACATGTGACTCTTGATCTCGGGGTTATGAGTTCGAGCCCCACGTTGGGCGTAGAGTTTACTTAAAAATGAAATAATAATTTAAAAAAACTCAAGGGCTTGTTGAAAGCACAGCAAGGACCATTGATTGGCCCAATGCAACTTAAACTATTCTGTGCCACAGGAAAAGAATGAAATCTCCAATTTATGTAAAGTTGTGGTTTCATTAATATAAAACCTGATAATAAAGACTGTAAAAACCTAGAAGCTAAATTAACTTAGAAGCAAAACTCTCAACATAGTATCAGAATACATTGATGAATTAAAAGAAGATTAACACTGTAAGTAAAGGTTCATTCCGGGGGCACAAAGTTGATTTTGTAGAGAAAGCTATCAACATAATTCGTGACATTAACAAATTAAGGAAGAAAAATATGATCATGTCGAGAAATGCTGAAAGGAATTTGATTAAATGTCAACATCCATTCCTTCAAAAAAAAATTAAGAATACAGGAGATATCCTAATGGCTAAACACTAAGAGAATTTCGATTAAAGAACCATACAGGGATGCATACGGACAATGTTATAATGCATTCAAGAGGATCAAAGAAAGAAAGAACACAACACTGGTTAAGTATCTCTTTGCTTTTTTGATCACAGGACTATGCGCCTAAGCACTCTAGAGACCATAATAAACAACTCTTGGAGTTAGAATTTAATAAGGTAGGTAGTAGGTAAATATTTTTTATCTTCTCAAAAAGTCACAGAGAGGGGAACCAGGCTGGCTCAGAACAGCACGAACACTTGACCTCAGGGTCGTGAGTTCAAGCCCATGTTGGGCGTAGAGATTACCTTTTTAAAAAGTAAATAAATAAATGTTTTAAACATCTCGGGGTCATGAGTTTGAGCCCCATGTCGGATGTAGAGATTACTTAAAAAAAAAAAAAAAAAAAGGATGGAGGGAAACCTACTTACTTTGCCATGTAACAGAAAACACACTGTAAAACCAAAATCAAATGAATATAGCTTGGTGTGTGGGGTGCCTACATGGCTCAGTTGGTTGAGAGTCTGGCTCTCGATTTCAGCTCAGGTTGTGATCTCACAGTTCATGAGTTTGAGCCCCGCATCGGGCTCAGTGCTGATAGCGTGGACCCTGCTTGGGATTCTCTCTCTCCCTCCCTCTCTGCCCCTCCCCTGCTCACTCTCTGTCTGTCTGTCTGTCTCTCTTTCAAAATAAATGATAAACATTAAAAATTTTTTTTTTTTTTTTTCCCCTTGGAGCTCCTGGATGGCTGAGTCAGTTGAGCATACGACTTCAGCTCAGGTCATGATCTCACAGTTCATGAGTTCGAGCCCCACATTGGGCTCTGCACGGTCAATACAGAGCCTGCTTGGGATTCCCTCTCTCCTCTCTCTCTACCCACCGCCATGCTCTCTCTCTTAAAATAAGTAAATAAACTTAAAAAAAGATTTCTAAATAATAAATAAATAAATAAATAAATAGTTTTCTTATTGACTAAACTCTATGCCCAACATTTGGCTCAAACTCACCAACCCCAAGGTCAAGAACCACACGTCCTACCAACTAAGCCTGCCAGGCTCCCTAGGTTTTTTTAAAAGTAAAGTGAGGTTGAGAAAACTAAAAAGTAAAACCGGACTCTGAATTACACCACACATAAAAAGAAATAAAGATCAGGGGAATTGAAGGGAAAATAAAAATTTTAATGAAATTAAAATCCAGTCTCCCCCCCGCCCCCCCGCCAACACCCACAAAAATCTAGACAATAGGAATATACTCTAGTGACTGGACACCCAGAAACTACAAAAAAACTAGACATGTGAAGGAAGACCTAACACTTTTTAACAAAGAGGCAAACATTGCTTAGGGCAGGGGGGCAGGGCAGAATTTTGCAATGCAGAAAACAGTTTCTATCTGTAGCTGTCAAGGAGCTTGAACAGATTCAGGGAAGAATGACCCAACGGAAAAAAACACCACGCAGCCATCTAAAAAATATATATGCAGGGGCGCCCGGGGGGCTCAGCCGGTTGAGCGCCCGACTTCGGCTCAGGTCATGATCTCACAGCTTGTGAGTTCCAGCCCCGCGTTGGGCTCTGGTGCTGACAGCTCGGAGCCCGGGGCCTGCGTCGGATTCTGGGTCTCCCTCTCTCTCTCCGCCCCTCCCCCACTCGCGTTCTGTCTCTGTCTCTCTCAAAAATAAATAAACATTAAAAAGATTGTTTTTAGTAAGTTAAGTAAATAAGTAAATCTACGCATTCGAGCTCTACCAGGTGACATAATGGCACAAGAAATTTATTGAGTGAAAAACAGTGAAATGCACCGAAGTGGGTGTAATAGGATCCAGTTCTGGCATGAAAACGAGCAAACCCCAGCAGGTTGTGCGCGTGCATTCGCGTGTGCGTATACAACTCATTCGTGATGAAATTGTGTATACGGATGCTTGTGCGATAAAGCTATCTTTCAAGGCAAATCCTAACTCGTTGCAAGCAAACCAACAGAAATAAAGCCCAAGGGGGGCGCCTGGGTGGCGCAGTCGGTTAAGCGTCCGACTTCAGCCAGGTCACGATCTCGCGGTCCGTGAGTTCGAGCCCCGCGTCAGGCTCTGGGCTGACGGCTCGGAGCCTGGAGCCTGTTTCCGATTCTGTGTCTCCCTCTCTCTCTGCCCCTCCCCCGTTCATTCTCTGTCTCTCTCTGTCCCAAAAATAAATAAAAAACGTTGAAAAAAAAATTAAAAAAAAAAAAAAAAAAAAAGAAATAAAGCCCCAGAAAATAAAAAGTAGCTCGAAACCCATCCACGTAGGTCACAGTAAACGCCGTACTGTGCACCTGTCCGTCCCTTTGTTTTTTTGTTTTTTTTTTTTTTTTTTTTCCTACGCTTGTGTGTATACTTTCACCCCCAATCAGGGTCCTAACGGTTCACATTGTTTTTTGAGATCTGTTTCTGCCGGTCCACTTTCCCCATGTCCCTGGGCATTTGCCGAGGCTGTTCTCTCTCCCCAACCACCCCACCCTTTAAGGCTCTAAGAAATCTGCCATTGGAAGCCCCTGAGTAGAAAGCCGTTGACCGTTCTGAATATTCTCTTCACTGGCTTTCTCCCCTCCCTGGAGGCACGTTGAGGTCCACCTGGCAGGAGAGTTTCTCGTGTATTCCTCACCTCTCCCGTTAAACTGGGGAGCTCCTTGGGAGCAGGAAGTCTGTCTCTTTCATAAGTGTATCTTCACGGCGCCTAGAATGCACACAGTAGGCACTTCATAAGTATCGCCCAACAAAGGGATGTAGGCTTCCTGCCTCTCTTGCCCCGGGCCATCTCAAAGACAGTATGAAAGAAAAAAAAAAAATTAAAAAAAAAAAAAAAAAAAAGGGGCGCCTGGGTGGCGCAGTCGGTTAAGCGTCCGACTTCAGCCAGGTCACGATCTCGCGGTCTGTGAGTTCGAGCCCCGCGTCAGGCTCTGGGCTGATGGCTCGGAGCCTGGAGCCTGTTTCTGATTCTGTGTCTCCCTCTCTCTCTGCCCCTCCCCCGTTCATGCTCTGTCTCTCTCTGTCCCAAAAATAAAAATTAAAAATGTTGAAAAAAAAAATTAAAAAAAAAAAAAAGACAGTATGAAAGAAGGAGCGATCTGGAAGGTAGACGCTTGGACACTGGATGAAGAAGTCAAAGCTGGGAAGCAGGACCCCCGAGGCCCAGGCGACCCCCAAGTCACCCAGATCGCCTCCCTCCCCTTCCCAGAGCTCTTCCGAATGCTCAGAAAGGAACAACCCACACGCAGGGCTCCGTGTGTGATATATATTTATATATATAATTGCTCTCATTCTATTGTACTTTATCCTCTTTTTACAGTAGATCCGACACAGGCATTAAATAACTGCAGAGAGAGACCACTGGGGTGAGGGGAATGCAGGAAAACATGGGGACCCCGAGGGAAGAGACTCAGATCCAGCGAGAGGGGAGGAGGGAAGGGTCCATCTGAAGGGGGGGGGGCGGTGTGGAGGCTGCAGGGTCAGAAAAGAAATGGGGAGTTAGAGAAGGCAGAAATGAAGGGCACGATCACTCAAGAACACCAGAGGCCCCTCATGTGACATTCTATGGGCACTACGGGGTCGTTTAAAAACGCCAAGGGGTCCCGAAGGAGATGGGCCAAGAAGTTCAGAGCCTAGACATTGGGCGGGGGGGGGGGGGGGGGGGGGGGGGGCTATTGGCAGCTTTTAGGCCGAGAGGCAGAGGAGAGGGGAGGAGCTAGTGATTAGTTGATAACGTGCTAAGAGAAGCCAGAGGGAGGAGGGGGGGTGGCTCCGGGCCCAGGGGAAGGAGGTGAAACAGTCCCATAGCCAGCTGACGTTTCCAAGGTGGCCACTGGGGACCCAGCCAAAATGGCTGCCCTCCCCCAGCGCTCCAGGGAAAGGGAACTTGAAGGATATTCTGGGAACACAAACAGGGAGACAGTGAGCCGTCGGCGGCAAAAAAACAAAGTGGATGTTCAGCCTAGGTCAACCCCATCCCTCCGAGGAGTGCCTGTTTGGGTGACAGGAAGAGAACTTTCAAGAAGAACCAACAGGACTCCTCTTCCAGACCCTCGTTCCCAGCTCGCGCCAGTCACCGCAGGGTGAGGAGAAAAATGTGCCAGAAGACAGGGAAAAGGCCACCGAGCCACCTCGTCCTCAGTTACAGACAGCTGTCGTTCGGAGGAGGGAACGGGGATGGAGAGGACATGGGGACACCCCTGCCAATGCCGGAGGAGCCGGGTAAAGTCCGAAGCCACCAAGACGGTGACGGTGTCGATGAGGCAGAAAGCGTGGGAGAGACAGAGGAAGGTGAATGGAGGGCCACGTTCGTGTCTGCAAACCAGGGATGGAATGAGATGTGGGGGGGGCAGCGGGGAGGTGGATGACGGTGAAGGCAGGTGCGAAGGTGGGCAGGTGGGAAGGTGGGCAGGCAGGCAGGCATTTTCTATTGCTCTCTGGGGACAGCGGGGGTGGAGACCCCCCACTCACAGCTAAACCAGAACCAGAATGGCCCCCAACTCCTCGGCCGGCCTTCCTGGGATCCTGCCTCCCTGCCTCTGACGGAGCTGGAATCCGGAGGGGAGGGTGGAGACGGGAGGGAAGTCAGGGGACCACAATGGCCATCAGGCTGGGTTCACAAGTAAAGAAAAGGGGCGTGAGGCTCAAACAAGTCATAGCTCTGTTATAAAAAATACCTTTGGGGCGGGTGAGGGAGGGATCAGGCAGGGTCAGGGACATTCCAGAGGCATCCATAGGAAAGAGGTGGGGGCAGGAGGAAGGGGCCTCAGGTTTTGTTGATGCGGAGTTTGAAGGCCACGCGGCCCGCGAACTTGTCCCGCTCATCGTCTGTGGCGATGTTGGCGGCATTGATCCGGCATTCTACGTTCACCTCCACATTGGGGGTCACGTTCAGGAACTTCACGGCCACCAGGGGCTGCGTGTAGTTCACCTGGGCCAGAGGAGGAGAGCACAGGTCCAGGCCCTTGGCAACTCCAGCCTCCTCCCCAAGGACCCCGCTCCCCGGGAGGAGCCACCGGGCCGGGCCTCCCACGAAACTTACGTGGAACTTTTTGCCATAGTAAGGGAAGTACATGAGGTCGATGCTGCCGTTGGCAGGGAACATGACAAAGTGGCCGAGGTTCTCAGCATCTTCGTCCCGCTGTGGGGGAGCAGGAGGGTAGGGGGAGAGCGGGTTAGGGGCGGCAGGAACCCAGAAGCTCTCCAGACTGCCCTCTACTCTTCCTTCGCCCCACGTGATTTCTGGCTCCAATCTGCTTCCCTTGGGCTGTGAGTCTGTGTGTGCGTGTGTGCAGGAGGGGCTGTCCTGTCTCTCCGTCAGACTGGGAAGTCCTGAAGGGTGTTAATGACCCTGGAGCCGCCCCCTTATCCTCCCACACCACCTTCTTACCCCGGTCTCAGCAATCGGTTTCTGGAGCAGAGCCAAGAGAGAACAGGTAAGTGAGTAAGGGCTCGGGAGGAAGGGGAGGGTGTGGGCGTGCGCGTGTGTAAAGGGGGACGGGAAGTTTCTAGAGAGGACAGAGGAGGGGGCCGCGGGGTTCCCAGGACAACTGAGTGGTGGCAGGTGGCCCTAACCACCAGAAACCTAAAAAGAACTGAAGAGCAAGGTGAGACATGGGAGGGGGAGCGCAAGACACGGTGATCAGGGACTGGAGAAGGTGGAAAGGGTCAGGCAGAGAAGCAGAGGCCGAGGCTTCTGCTTGGGTGGGCTCAGAGAGGTGGGTGTCCAGCCACGCGAGAGCATCTAGAGAGAAGCGAGAGTGGTGGGAGCCCCTGGGAGTCGGAGCCACGCTGGTGCGCCCTCTTACCCCCTTGTCCCTAGAGTGACGGGGCCTCTGACAGCGAAGGAGACAGAAAGACACGAGTGAATTACACGCAGGCCAAGAAAGGCAAACAGATGGGCAGGTGGACAGGGCCCCACAAACTCACCTTCCCCACACAGGTAACATTCATGCTCTGATTCGCTCCCGCGTAGAAGTTGATGACCTGGAGTGAAGAGAGAGGACGAGGAGTTGGAGAAACAACGTGGCGAAGACACACGTGTCCAGCCTCCCGCCCTCCACAGAACCTGGCCTCCCACGGCCCCACGCCTCTGGTTCTCGAAGCCGCTCAAACCTCCCCAGATCGCCCCAGTGAAAGGAAGCAACTGCCCGCAGATGATGACCCCAGCCCTCTCCTTCATTCTCCCTGGTGACCAAGGTCACACGTACCCGGTTCATCTTGATGAAGACACAGGGCTGCCCGGTGCTGTAACCATAGTGGGTCGGGTCCCCGATGCCAGAGCAGTCGCCCAGCTGGGTCCGGTTGAACTGGCAGGCACGCTTCGGGTAGTTGAGGACTCCGTTGTCTGGCTGTTCGTAATAGCGCCCAGGGCGGCAGACGTCATTCTTCTGGGCTTGGATGGAATCGTTGTAAGCTAAGGAGGCGGGGGAGAGAGAGAGAGAGTCACGGGGCCAATGTTCTGCTTCCAGGGTCCCCCGATCGCCTGCCCAAGCCCCTGCACGGCCACAGCAGCGGCCCCTCACTCACGCTCCAAAAACTTGTTGAGCTTCTGAACATGCTGGTCCCAGCTTTCAGTGTCACTGACATTGACAATGACATCAAGATTCTCAGTCTTGGGGCGAATCATCAAGCCTGTAGCAGACAAGTGGGTATACGTATCCGTATGCATATCCGACGAGGGACCACACACGGAGGGAGGAAGCCAGACACAGGGAGCAGCAGGGTGATGGCCGGGGTGAGGACAGGGGGAGATCTCCCGTGACCCCACAGCACCTTCCCAGATCACAAAGCTCTCAGCTGCGGAAAACGGGAAGGAGGCGGACTTCAAGGACTTCCCCGCACGCGGTAACCGGGTCATCAGAAGCCGCATCACTCACCCGGTGTGGTCAGCCGGTCCTGGTACTTGGGGGTATGGTCAGAGACCGTCTGCAGCATGACCCACATGGTGAGGGTGAACATGGCCGTGAGGAAGCCATAGAAGACGAGGTAGAAGAGGAGGATAAAGGCTGGGGAGGAGGAAACAGGGTCAGCGGGTTCCAAGATGACCTCACCTCTCCCCGCAGACCCCTCTCCCACTCAGACGTCCTGCACCGGGACGGGTCACAGAGTCTCGGGGACATCCGAGAGCCTGCCCCTGGGAGCAAAATGAGACGAGCTGGAAGCAGGCCCTGGTGTCTGGCGTCCAGCCATGACCCCCACCCCCTCCGGTCCCATAGTGAAGCCCAGCCTCGTGGAGGCCGCAAGAGACCTAACTTCTCGTTGCTGGGCCAACCCCAAGTACAGGCCGCGGTCATTCGGCATCAGATTCCGTTCCCAACTTGTCAACCATTCGCGGCCCTACAAAGGCACAGCACCTGTTACTGCCTCATGGGTCCTCGTGCTTAAAGCTGTCCGGCGCAATGAGTTTCCAAGCTGGCCCTGGCCACCATTCGCAACCAAACTCTCACCCCACCCCTCAGAGCGCGGACCCTCACGTTCAGACAGCAAACTCTTCTCTCTCCTGGCGCCCCACAGAAGTGGCACCTTGGACGCAGCTGCCGTCTAGCTACGAAATCTCTCAGAGCTGCCCGGAACCTTCAGCGGTCACCCCACCCCCCAGTTCACGCACAGCACCCGGGGAGAGGCGGTTGAGCAAAGGTAGAATGTCCCGGAGGCTTCCGGGCGGGGAGCAGGTCCTTGTTGTATGTGACATGTAACTCCGTCACTCCTCAGCCTAAGTGTCTGCTGTTGCCACCACCCAGGAACCCCTGTCCTTCTATCTCAGACGACACTGTCCCCATGAAGCTTCTCCAGGTTTCCCCGAGCCATCACGGATCCCTTCAACCCCAGGGACCGGACTCCCCAGTTTCCTGAAGGCGAGGACTGCCCTGGTGGGTGGGCTGATGGGAACAGTGTTCAACCGGTGTGGAGGAATTGTAGGTTGTGTCACAACAGGCTCCCCTATGCTTGACCTCCCAGCTTAACAATCCCTTTTGGAAGAATGCCACCCTTCACCTGCACTCAAGCCCAGCACCAGACCCTCGCCTGGGGACAACTCCCTCTACACCCGAGTCTCGCAGTCCCGCTGTGGGTTGGGAAGGTCTGGACACTCTGATGATGTATGCGCACGTCTCACCACTGGTGACCACTCCTTCCCTCCGCCTGCGACATCGGAGCCGAACCTCCAACCTCCAAAACCTCCCAGGGCCACCCCTCTCCAACAGCCCCCCACCCACAAAGCAGCCACAGAGAAAGCTCCAAACAGCAGCGGGATACTGACAACTTCCGCTGTGAAGAGCCCCCCCCCCGCGGTCCCCCCCACCTCTCCAAGACCCGCCCCCTCATGAATGTTCCCAGGGTCCAGGGGATGGGCACGAGCTAAAAATAGACGGGCTTGGCGAGCTAGTGAGAGCCAGAGGGAGGGAAGGGGCGCTCTTCTGGGGAAGGGGGGGGCGGCCGTGTGCAGCGGACCTGCCCGGAGAGGGAGCGCCAGCGCCGCGGCGCGGACACGCGCGCAGAGCCCGCGACCCCCCGCGCGAGGGGGCTCCGCGGGGGGCGGGAAGGCGGCAGTGACCTACTTTCTCCGCCTCCGCAGCGGCCGGCCGGGGAGATTAGACCGGCGATGCGGCCCCCTCCCAGGCCGGAGCCAGGCAGGGCGGGTGGGGGAGAGGGCAGGACGCCGGGGACCCGGGAAGGGAACCGGGGCCGAGCCCGCGGGACCTGGTGCCCCCCGGGGCGTCGCCCGGAGGACCCCCGCCCCGCCCCGCGCGCGGCCCGCCCTGCGTACCCCAGCTGGTCCCGGTGCGGCCCATGAACTGGTGCGTCCTCGGGTTCCACACGAACTCCTTCCACTCCTCAACCACCTGCCCGCAGCTCTTCGTCTCCTTCTGGATGACCATCTCGGCGGCGGGGGGCGAGTCCCGCGCCGGGCGGGGGGCTGCGGAGAAGCTGGGGTGCGGCGCGCAGAAGCCCCCCCGCCACGCTCCGGAACGCGCGGGGAGCGAAGGCAGCGGGGGCGAGGGAGACCCTCCTCAGATGGGCAGCCGCTGCAAATTCCGGGGTGCACGGCCACGCGCTGCGGGGTGCTGGCAGCGCGGCGTGGGATGCACCGATCCTAGCGCCCCCCCCACCCCGCCCCCGGGCTCCGATGAAAAGGGGGCTGTCAGAGCAGGGGAGGTGAGAAAGAGGAAGGGTTGCGACGCAGCCTCACCCCCCAAACCTTCTAGAGACAAAATGAAAAGGGATGCAAAAACAGACGGCTGCAGAACCCGAGCGAGGCGCAGAAAAAATAGGGGTGCAAGGAGGCAAGGGAGGGGTGGGGGAGGGGGCTGCCCCGAAATCCAAGATGCAACGAGGCCGTGGGGAGGGACCGGGTGGCCGCTCAAGGCTCTTCCGCCAAGCGGAGACCTCCACACCAGTGGTGGCTCGGCCGCGGGGGTGGGGCAGGGACGCGCAATTGGGGGACAGCCAGGGACGGGGGTCCCCCGGGCGGAGGCTCCGCTCCTCAGCAGTGCGGGGCCGGCAGTCGCGGCGCGCAGTCTTTATACTCGGCGGCGGTGGGGGGCCCGCCCCCTTCCCACCCCCAGAAGCCCCGCCTCCTCGCCGCTGGCCCGGGCGACCTCATGCATATGCAAATGTGGAGAGAGGGATTGGGTCCGCCCCCCTGCCGCCTCTTTAAGACCCGGAGGTCTCTCCCCTCCCCCCACCCCAGGTACCACACTGGATCAGGTGGAAGAAGGGGACGGAGGGCGTGTCCGGGCGGAGTGGAGGGAAAGGGAACCCCTGAGAGAGACAGAGCTGGAGAGGGAAGCCGATCTTTGCGGCGAAGGGGCCCCAGGCCGGCCGTTGGAGACTAAGATCCGGAGACAGACAGGGCCAAATGTGAGAGGGACAGAGAAAGAGCCAGAGACCAAGAAAAACAGAAGGCACCAGCCAGGGCGCTAGACCCGCCCGGATGGAAGCTAGAACAGGCCACACAGGATGGAGAGAGGCCACCACAGGAGGGAAATTCCCTTTGGGGGAGCCGCTACCAGCTCCCCCCAACACCTCCTTCTCCAATCCCACAGCCCCTGGTTCTCTCCAAGCCTAGGGGCTTCCCCATGTCCCCACCCAACTCTCCCCGTCACCACATCCCTAGCCCCTAGCATTGCCCGGAGACCCCAGCCGGGATCCAGATCTCCTCAGGTGTTGTGTCCCCCCCCAACCCCCAGGCGTGAACTCCCCCTCCCCATTTGCCCATTGGGGTCCACAGACATGGCCCATTTGAGCACCTGTTAGAGACTTTGTGCAACTCTAGCCCTGGGGAGGCAACCTCGCAGTTCTCACGGGGCTCCAGAGACCCACAGTCTAGTTGGGGGGGGGGGGGTGTACAAGAGCCTCTAAAGACCTCGAGTTAAGAATCATGATCTCTCGGGGCGCCTGGGTGGCGCAGTCGGTTAAGCGTCCGACTTCAGCCAGGTCACGATCTCGCGGTCCGTGGGTTCGAGCCCCGCGTCGGGCTCTGGGCTGATGGCTCGGAGCCTGGAGCCTGTTTCCGATTCTGTGTCTCCCTCTCTCTCTGCCCCTCCCCCGTTCATGCTCTGTCTCTCTCTGTCCCAAAAATAAATAAAAAACGTTGAAAAAAAATTAAAAAAAAAAAAAAGAATCATGATCTCTCTCTTTTCATCTCTCTCCAGATCTTGTGGCTTTGCTTTGGAGAGGGGTTTCTTCTCCTTCGGCCTCTCACCCAATTTCCTTGGCTCTAGTCCTCACCAGTGCCAGGTTCTGACTCGCGCCCTCCGCCTCAAATTCTCTCCCTCCAGCCCAGCTTTACGGACTTGGGGGTCTGTTCAACCAAAGCTCCCACTCAGAATGGCCCATGTGGCTGGTTTGGTGTTTTCACCATCTCGTAACTCTTCATAATTTTATCTTTGAACTTGTAATGTGTGCGTGAAGTCCAACGGGACAATGGAGGACGTGTGTGAGCGAGGAGATATATGTAACGTGCCATCCGAGAGGCCGCCCGGTGTAGAACTCCAGTGGACCCATCGTGCGTGCGAGCTCAGTAAGACTCAGAGTTAAGACACAGCAAGCGTGTTATGCGTCCAGCTGAATGACCTTGAACCCTAGAAGGCGATGGCCTTCTAGGAGACACGGGTGACTGAGGCATCTTCTTCTTCTCCCCTTTCTGGGTCCCGCTGTTTCCTGATTCAGCCAACCACTTCTGCTGACGACGATGACAGGGAAGGAGAGGGAAAAGCTGAGCTGCCCATAATTCCTTTGGCTTCTAGTCCTTCCGTGCTCATTAGTAAGCCGAGGGCAGAAAAAAGTTGATTTTTATTTCAAACAACGTTAAATAGCAAAAAAAAAAAAAAAAAAAAAAAAAAAACCACCATGAGAAGTTGAGAAAAGAACCACGGAAGAAATGAAAACATGTTCTCTTTCAGTACCGTGAGCGGCACTTTTTTCCTGCTTTCTGAACAAGGGATCCCACATCTTCGTTTTGGACCGGGTCCTGCAAATTATGCAGCGGGCTCTGCTTAGCCCCTTCTGCAGGCTCCGGATTAATTTTCTCCAGATACAGTTTTAATTAGGCCACTCCTCAGCTCAAAGGTCTTCACTGGCTTCCTGTCACCCTGTGCAGGACGGAGTCCTGATTCTTTTGTCTAACCCTCAGGGCATCCCAGTGCCCAGCCCCAGCCTGTGTCCCCAGCCCCCTTTCCCACTAGAACCCAACTGATCCTCTGCTGGAGCTGAGCCTGACCCGGCCACTCCTAGGACAGGCTGTGCTCACTCCTGACTTCACACCTTTGTCCACTTCATTCCCTTGTCCTGGAAAGCTGCCCACCCTTCAGAGTCCAGCCGCAACTCCCATTCATTCATTCAATGCGTATCTAATGAGCATTTACTTAGAGCCAGGCACTGTTCTGGTCCCTGTGCTCCTGGGACTCTCGTCCCAATAAACGAAAAAAACAAGCAAACAACTAAAACAACGTAGTATAATATTACGCAGAAAAAATAAAACAGGGTGGTGTGCCAGAGAGCCCCTGCATGGGCAGGGAGGGCCTTACTGGAGAGCTAACGTTCAGTGTGAGACCCAAGGAACCCAAGGAACCACGGGGAACTGTAGGAGAAGAATCTTCCAGGAGGAGGAAAGTCTAAGTGCAAAAGCTGGGCTTCAAATGAGGGAAAGCAAGATTAATGCAGCAAGAGATCCGAGAGGTAGGCACATCATACAGGTCCTTGTAGGCCAAAGGGCATAGTTTGGATTTTTTTTTTTAAACGTTTATTTATGTTTGAGAGGGAGAGAGAGAGACAGAGCATGAGCAGGGGAGGGGCAGAGAGAGAGGGAGATACAGAATCTGAGTCAGGCTCCGAGCTGTCAGCACAGAGCCCGACGCGGGGCCGGAACCCACGAACCGTGAGATCATGATCTGAGCCGAAATCAAGAGTTGGATGCTTAACCCACTGAGCCCCCCGGGCGCCCTGACTCTTATGGTATTTTATCTTTTCAACCAGGTTGCAAGCATTTCGAGAACAGGCCTCTTGTCTTATATACCCTGTCGTATATATCCTCTATACCCGAGCACTCCACAGAGCTATGGAAAACAGCGTCCGGTTGCCGAATTGGACTTAGACATGGAATGCCTCCTTCTGCTAGGAACTGCGGGGAAGCAACTTGCCCTTTCCTCCATGAGACAAGGAGAATCAAAATGAGCTAGGTCCGATCTGGAGAGAGAGGCCTAGACCCTGCCCTCAACACACACAGCTTGGCAGACACTGGCCTGGGGATGCCCTCCAGACTGCTAGCTCAGTTCTGCCCTGTGCACCCTCGGAAAAGAATGAACGCGTCCGTACGTTTCAGGGGAAGGCTGTGGAACCTGCTGTTCCGTGCACATCTTCCCCTGTGAGGGTCAGCATGAGGAGGGGTGTGATGGAGGGAGCATTGCTACTAATTGCTTGCATCGGTGTTCACAGGGAAGTTGGCTAAGGAAGGAAGGAATGGGGGTCAAAGAACCAACCTCTTCCCGGAACCCAGTCCTGCCTCCGGCATCTCCAGAAACAAGGGAAGGGAAGAAAAACTCCCACAGCCCCTCTCCCAGATCCAGAGTCTGTCATGAGGTCTGCGTGCCCTGAGCAGAGACAAGAACAAGGAAAGAAGCGGGCTCTAACACACAGATGTGGGTGCGTGTGTGTGTGTGTGTGTGTGCATGGGGGTGGGGGGTTATTATTTAACGGGGACAGAGCTTCGGTGTTTCAGGATGGAAAGATCCGGAGACGGCCAGTGGTGATGGTTGCCCGGAACGGAGAAACTCGGTTAAAAGAAGGAAAAAGAGAAGAAGGGGAAGGAGGGAGGGAAGAGAGGGGAAGCACAGAAGGTGGAGTGAGTGGGTAGACGAGGTCTGGAGGCTGTGGGGTATCCTGCCAAGTTCCGGAAAGGTCCGCAAGGGTGGGGGAGAGGCAGGGGACACTGGGCAGACGCTGTAGGTGCCCTTGGTGGGGGCCTGGCAGGGTCTGTGTCGGAGCAAAGTCAGTCTTAATGAAAGAGTGTAGACAGCTCTGGATGGTAATCAGGAATCCTGGAATCTAGGACAGCCTGGAGAAAGAGAGGTTGGGGGCACGGTGTCCTGGACGGGGTGGGGTGCAGGGACGAGAGAGAAAAGCCAGCCCCGGGGAAGAACCCTCAGGGACAAAAATTCACGAAGCTGCCGCTCAGAACAACCCCTTGATGGGAACCCAGGTGTGTTTGGATCTCTTAACTCTCCCTCCCCACCCCCCACTGGCTCACACCCGAGGCCCCCACGGGGACTGGTTTCTTTTCATTATTCAAGTCTTTGCTCAAGTAACACTGCCTTAGAGAGGCCTTCCCTGACCACCCGGCTAAGGCTGTCTGTCGACTGCCGCCCTCTATTACATTACAGGATATTATTCCCTTTATAGCACTAACCACTGTCTGAAATGATCTTGCTTATTTATTTTTCTTACGGGCCCTCTACCCCTGCCCACCGCCCCCCCACCCCGGCCATCCCCCCCACCCCCGCCTCCCCGCCAATGTGAGCTCCACAAAAGCAGGCACTTTCTCATCCAGGCATCCTCAGTGTCTAGAACGATGCCTGATACGCAGTAGGTCCTCAGTGACTATCGGTCGAATGGACATACCCAATGGCCCAGGTGGGCCCCAAACATTGCCCAGGGGACCAGAGTTGGATTTGGGCTTCCTGGCCATGCTGAGGACGCTCCAAAGGCACTCTGCCCGTGTGGCAGCAGCTGTAGACCAGCAAACTCGAGACTGGGAGGGTCCAAGGAGAAGCCTAGGCTGTCTTCCACCCCAGACACAGTCCTGGAGCCTCCTTACCCTGGGGTCACTTAGGTCCTGGCTGATCCCTGCAGAAGGGGATGACAGGTCCAATGAGTGAGTCACCCCTGGCAACAGGGTGACTGGTAGGAAAACCATTTTAAGAAGCCAGGAGGCTGGGACACTGGGATCCCCATGGGTTGTGGGGTTGGGGGATGGGCTAACAGTCCTCGAGAGGAGAGGATGGAGAACAGGTGCCAGGGCTCCCGAGGGTGCCCCAAGTAGAGGTTGGGACACCAAGATTCTGCCAAGGCGACGGCAAGGGGCGGAGGACTGGGTCACCACATTCTCTGAGGGCAGAGATATTCCTGAATCTGTTTTTCCCAGCTGGGACCAGCATAAACCAGCTCTCCTTGAATGGACTAGAGACGGATTCGTCTGGGAAGGCAGCAAGGGGACGGAGACGAGACTAGGAGAGATGCCGGCTGCTTCGCCCTCTGCCCCACTCCCTTTTTCCTTCTCCCTGCTGCTTCCGCCCCGGTCCCCAGAACCCCTGCCCCCCTCCCTCTAGGGCTCTCCCATGCCCCCTGCTGCTCCTTCTTTGCACAGCAGTGGCCCGGCTAAGGGAACAGCAGGATTCCATTTCTTCCCTTCCTTCCAGGCCTCTCAGGACCAGGCTCCGCGAGGGGAATGCTAAAGCCCCACAGGCAGGAAATGCTGGGGAAGGAGGGGGGGCTCCTGGCTCCCAGAAAGTGACCCGTATCTGGTGCGCACGTCTGCCTGTCGGTGCTGCTGAACTCCCAGGCTGAGAAGTCACGGCTTCCTCCTCCTCGGGAAGCTTGCCTGGACCCCCAGACTAGGTTAAGGCCCCTGGTCTCCAAGCTTTTACAATTCCCTCTACGGCGTTTATCAGTTTCCGATTATCCACTTACTTGTTAGTCTTTGATGGATGTCTGCCTCCCCCAGGGGACCTTGAGCAGCCAGAGGGCAGGAACCAAGGGGGGGGGCGTGGTTACTCATCAGCACAGCCCATCGCTCAGCGCAGTGCCTGGTACGTTGCAGATACCCCGTAAAGATGTGTCGAGTAAATGAACGAGTGACATTCGAGGGGATTCTTAGGTGGGGGTTTAATGGGTGCTGTCCGTGTCATTGCCTAGGCTCTGGGGACAGCTGTGAGTCCAGATGTTCTGACTTCTGCTCAGGGCCCGGTCCATGTCCAACTTCTGGCCTTGTGCCCAAAGGCCATCCAAGCAAAAGGAGGCCGAAGAAGCCTCTCCTAGAGGGAGGGGACACAGAGGGGTCATGAGGGCAGCTTGGACCCACAAAGCTCCTCCCCACCCCAGCTCTCTGACCTAAATTTTCTAAAGCACTTCCTCTCACTGGTCCTTTATCCCCTCTCTTCTTGTGGCCTTTTCTTCTAGGCTCCCAGAAGTTTCCTTTCCCTAAAAACATGGCCTTGCCTGTCTTCTCCTCTCCCTCTAGCTGATTCCGACGGCGTGCTGAGGAGTGTGGACATCGCTCTTACCTGGCAGAGCCCCCAGGAAGAGGCGCCCCTGTGGCTGGACCCAGAGGTTGAGGAGGGAGGCAGGATCCAAGAGAGGCAGGGCAAGGATCTCCTTCTTAGGCCTCTGGCTCAAGACAGCCCCAGACTCGCCCAGCTTCAGCTGAAGAGGGGGTCCCAAGACCAGAGGCAGATCCAGCTGTGGGCCCGACACAGAGGACAGCACCACTTTCTGCGGAGCGTGTGGAACAGGGACGTGACCGGGGGAGGAAAGAACAAACCGCCTGGACCCCTGTGGCCCCACACCCCTTGCTGCCTCAGTCGGGCCTCTGAGCGGTACCTTCTGTCTACCAACCATTTCCGCCCCCTACGTGCTGCCCCAATCTTCCTGGCTTGATGTTCCATAAAACCACACGGATCCCAAGTAAATACGATCCAGATAAAAGCCATTTGCAGGGGCACCTGGCTGGCTCACTCGGTAGAGCATGTGACTCTTGATCTTGGGGTTATAAGTTCAAGCCCCACGTTGGGTGTAGAGATTACTTAAAAATAAAATCTTGGGGCGCCTGGGGAGGCTGAATCCATTGAGCATCCGACTCTTGATTTTGGCTCAGGTCACGATCCCAGGATCATGGGATCGAGCCCCGCGGTGGGTTCCTCACTGAGCATGGAGCCTGCTCGGGATTCTCTCTCTCCCCCTCTTGGCTCCTCTCCCCCGCTAGCACATGCACATGCTCTCTCTTTCTAAAATAAATAATAAATCTTAAAAGATAAATAAATAACAAATATAAATAAATAAATGCCATTAGAGATAGAGACAGAGACAGAGCATGAGCAGGGGAGGAGCAGAGAGAGAGGGAGACACAGAATCCGAAGCAGGCTCCGGGCTCCGAGCTGTCAGCACAGAGCCCGACTTGGGGCTCGAACTCACGGACCGTGAGATCATGACCTGAGCTGAAGCCGGACGCTCAACCGACCGAGCCACCCAGGCACCCCTGGTCCGTGTCAAGATATGTCCCTACCCTCCACCTTAAGCTTTCCTAATATTGACAGTTTGGGGTCCCCCTTTCCCCCTGCCACTCCCAGGCTCCACTGAATACAGGCAACACCCCCTCTTACTTGATCTTGGAGCCGGAGGCTGAGCCAAGGAGGGTTTTCTGGGGTCCCAAGGGCAAGGAGGTGGCCAGAGAGACAGGGGAAGGCAGACAAAGGGCCGGCCATGGAGGGAAAAACCGCCTTTACCTTGGAGACTGAATTCTGCTCGAGTCCCCGGAGGGAAGAATGTGCCAGGCTGGGACTCTGCAGCGCAGCTTCTGAGGCTGCTGGTAAGGGGAGACACCGAGGTCTGGGCCTGTTGGTCCAGCCCATTTTCCCGGCGCAGACAGCCATCCAGGGTGGGGACCAGCTGGAGCCGGTGCAGGGAAGGGAAGATGTGGGGATGTGGCGATCAAGACACGTGAACCCCTGTCCCAGCCTCTCCACGCTCAGTTTATTCTCATCGGAGACACAAGCCTTTGGCCTCTCCCACGCAGCTATCATGCTGTCCCCTCTCCTTTACGAGTGTGGACTTAGACCCCCGTGGTCCCCCGGGGCAGCAGCACTTTACCACCTGGGGTGGGTTCCCACCCTCGTGCTGTCGGTGACCGGCAAACGGAGACTGGAGACAGGGAACAACAGTCCCCCGAGTGCAATCGTCACGACAGGCTGGACTTTGCTGCCCAGAGGCCCAGAGACCTGTCTCAGGCACAGCACCTCCTCCCCATCCACACTCAGCAGCAGTGAGTCCCCGAGGACCTTCACTTCCACCTGCCGGACGGGGCGAAGCAAAGCTGAATCAGAGGCCCCTGGGGCCTGCCTCCACCGCCTTCTGCAGAGGCAGCCAAGTATAGCAGAAAGAACGTGGACTTGTGGAGGCAGCTAGCATCCTGGGCTCACTCAGGACCTGAGCCTCAAATTCCCCTCTCAAAAAACGGAGACAAGAATCGCAACTCCATGGCGGTTTTGTTGCGGGTCAAATAAGACGACGGTGGTAAGGGGTTGCCCGGAGACCCGGTTCTGTTCCCCTTCCGCAGGCCAGCGCAGCCCCGGACCTGGCTCACCTGGTGCCCCTTCCCATCGTCCAGCCGGGGCCGGGCGCCCACCGTAAGCTGGGCCAAGTGGTTGTGCATTTGGATCTCGGGCCTGCCATCTCGAAGCCCCAGCACAAACCAGTCCTCCTGGGGGTTGGTATCGCCATAAAAAATCACTCCCTCTGGATCCCAGGTTCGAAGCTCAAAGGAGGAAGAGGTTCTGGAAGGACATAGAAGGAAACATGGTGCGTGGGGCATGGTCTGTGGGAACAAAAGCGGGGTCAGGGATGGTGAAGCGGCGGAGAGCGAAGCAGGGAAGAGAAGATCCGAGGCACAGAAGGTAGGGTCAGGGGACCAGGTCAAGGGGCTATGTCAACCTCATACTTCCTGATCTTGGTGAAGTCAAAGGTCATGATGGTGATAGGCTCTTGTCCTGAACCACTGCTGAGGCGCACAGCAGGAGGGTCCTGGATCCTCTATCAGAGGGAGAAAATAAACAAGGCAGGAAGACATGCCAGAGACCCAGCGACGACGGCAGGAGAGACACAGGCTACCGCACGAAGAGGAGAGGAAGGAAGAGGGCAGAGCCGAAGGGTAGCTCATGTCTACGCACACACGGGCTGAGCACCTTGTCCTAATCCTGCACCTGGGTAGAGAGACTGTCTCAGGGCCCGTACCTGGTGGCCGTGAGGTGGCAGTGGCAGCAGCAACAGCAGCAGCAGCCCCGGCGATGCGGCCAGTGGGCCTCTGCTCTCCATAATCGGCCGCGGTCCTCTCTGTGGCTCAGATCACCCTGGGGAGAATGTGTTGGGGACAGGCAGTTGGTGTTGGGTTAAAGGTTGTCCCTGGGCAGGGGCGGGGTGGAAAGAAGGGGGGCAGGAGACTGGGCACTCACCCTCCGCCCCCTCTGCGGACAAATCGGGGGAGGGACAGGGCTCGTCCACTTATGCTCCCCCTGCTGGGAAAGTGTAGGAGCCAGGACAGATACCCCATTTTCCCCTCTCCTCCTCTAGAGCCTGACCTGGGTCCTCGAAGTCTTTTGCCCACCTGAGGAGGCTGCCTCCCCAGGCCCGAGGTCCAGACACAGTCCTGCCCTGCACCCCAAGCAGCATCCTCCATCAGAACAACAGCGGAGGGGCGCCTGGGTGGGTGGCTCGGTGGGTTAAGCCTCCAGCTTCGGCTCAGGTCCTGATCTCACCATTGGTGAGTTCCAGCCCCAACCTGGGGCTCTCTGCTATCAGCCACGGGCTGTTTGGGATCCTTTGTCTCCCTCTCTCTCTGCTCCTCCCCTGCCTCAAAAATAAATAAACATCACAAATAAATTTTAAAAAAAGAAAGAAAGAAAGAAAGCAAGCACTACAGCTGAAATGTGGAATACCAAATATCTAACTGGGTGCCTCTGCACAAGTCCCTCCACCATGGTGCTGTAGTGTCCTTGCTGACAAAATGTGAAAAATAATACCTACTTTACGGGGTGACTGCGAATGACGATTCATGGAGATCATGCAGGCACAGGGCCTGGTATCTGCTCTGAGCTCCTCCCTCACTATCTTCCCAGGTCTCGGAGGCTCGCCTCAGCGGGGAGGTACCGTCCGGAGGGTGATTTAGTGGCTCCTAAGAAGAGGCCCCGTCCGCCGTTCCTCATTATCTTACCACGTACCGATAGAAATTCATCACCCCCTCCCTGACCCGTGTTGAAATACCACTGTTGCCGAGGGCAGGGCCACTCGGAGCCACTCAAGACCCCTAGGAAACAGCTCTCACAGCTGGAGCAGGGGTGGTGGCGGTGGGGGGGACTCGGGGCCGGGTGGCAGGTGACTTTTGATCCATGCGGTTTCAACCACAGAGGTTGAACAGCACCACGGGACGACCAGCACCCAGGCAACCACAGCGAGGGAGCCCGCAGTCCAGCCTTGACCGCTGCCCGGGGGCCCAGTCACGGGGCTGGCGGTGGCGGGGGGGGGGGGGGGGAGGGGGGCAGGGCTGGGGGGCGGGGCGAGCCTGCTCTGCCAGCTGATTGGCTGGCGGGGGCGCGCCCGGGGCAGGGTGCGGGGCGAGGGGGGAGGGGGGCGCCCACCTCTCCCGCGGCCGCTGCCCGCGGCGCCCCCAGCTCTTCGGGGCCCGGTGTGCGGGCCCGTCCGAGAGCTACCTGCTTTTCAGCCGCGTGTGCGGAACGGAAGGGAGGGTCCCGGACTTCAGTCCCAGACGGTGGGGATGGCGATGGCTTCCGTGCGGATCCGACAGGCCGAGGAGGGAGACTGTGGAAATATCCTGAAGCTGATTCGGGTGACGGCGGCGGGCCGGAAACCGGGGGCCCGGAGGGGGTCCCGGTAGCCTGGCCGCGGGTGGGGGCGGGGAGGCCAGGCTGCAGCGGGAGGGGCGCGCCTGGGGAGGGTGCTGCCCTGATCCAGCCTCTGTCCCCACGCCGGGACCCCCTGCCCTGATCCATCTTCTGTCCCCTTGCCGGGACCCCCTGCCCTGACCCAGCCTCTCTCCCCACGCCGGGACCCCCTGCCCTGACCCAGCCTCTGTCCCCCACACCCTAGGAACTAGCCGAGTACGAGAAACTCTCGGACCAGGTGAAGATCAGTGAGGAAGGTGGGGGCCCAGCACCGGCATCCTGATGGAGGCTGGGGAGGAGGTAAGGGATGGATGGGTTCCCAGGCCAGGCACACACCCAGGCTTTTTCTCTCTTTCCCACGACTCGGATCTCCGCAGCCCTGAGAGCAGACGGCTTCGGAGAGAATCCTTTCTATTGCTGTTTGGTGGCTGAACTTCTTCCCGCCCCCGGGGAGCCACAGGGTAAGAACCCTGGGACCTGGGGGGTTCCCCTCGCCTGTCCCTCTCAGAGGTCTCCCTCAGGGGCGCAGAGGCCTGAGCCCTTTTTTTTCTCTCCTTCTCAGGGCCCTGTGTGGTGGTGGGCTATGGGCTATACTACTTCATCTATAGCACTTGGAAGGGGCGCAATGTTTATCTGGAAGACATCTATGTGAAGCCTGAATACCGGGGTACGGGGAGTGGGGGGGGGCAGAGGCTGAGGCTGGGGTGGTAGGAAATCAACCCAGACCCACCAGCATCCCCTGGCTCCTAATCCTAGCCTTATGGCCTTTTCAGATCCCCTTCAACTGAAACAATCTTTTTTGTTTTGTTTTGTTTTGTTTTTTTGGTCTCTTTTCCCCCACAACAGGTCAGGGGATTGGTTCCAAAATAATCAAAAAGGTGGCTGAGGTGAGGAGAGGGATGGGGCCACCAGCCGGGTTCTGGAAAAGCAAGCATGTATGAGAGGAGCCCAACCCCCCTCGGGTTGAATGGTGAGGAAAGCTTCCTTTTGAGAGAAAGACTAAGTGATGTCTTCTTCCACAGGTGGCCCTGGAAAGGGGCTGCTCCCAGTTGCGCCTCACAGTCCTGGACTGGAACAAGGGGGCCATGGACTTGTACAAGGCCCTGGGTGCCCGAGACCTGACTGAAGCCGAGGGCTGGCACTCCTTTCGCTTCGAAGAAGAGGCGATGAGGGAGTTGGCAGGAAAGTGACGCCGTTCCTTGGGCATCTCTGTCTTTGGCCTCCTCCCTCCCCACCTGCTCAAGCACTGACAGAGGCCTCCCGGAAGGAAGAGAGGTTGGGAGCCGCTCAACCGGAAGTACAGAAACAGCAGAATTGAGGGAGAGGCCCTTCCATCTCCCTGTTGAGGATGAGAATTGCTGAGTCCCGATGTGGTGCTGGTGGAGGAGGAGTTGATGGTGCAATAAAGCTCCGGCCCCTTCAGGACCCTTCTCGAGTGCCCTGCTTGGTGGAGGCTGCTGCAGCGGGGGGAAAGGTGGGCCCAAGGTGACTTTCGCTCACCCTCCGTGGGCCAGAGCCCTGGCTCCGGGCTGTGGAACATGGAGAAAAGAAGAGCAAAGCGCCAGCTTGGCACATCAGGCTTGTTGGTCACAGTTGGGACTCAGACAAAGGCCTCCAGTGTCTGAACTGCACACTACAGGACGCAGGACTGAGGCTGGCCCACTGGCTCAACATTTGGAGCAGGATGCCACCTGCTGGTGGTGTTTCGGGGGCCCTGGGAAGGACCACTGGCCTCCACTTAAAAAAAAAAAAGTCTGCTCAGCCTGCTAGTGCTTTTTTTTTTTCCCCCCAGAAGTCACAAAGTCCGTATTTTCAGTTCAGCAAAACCAAAGGACCCGTGGAGACAAGGAAGGAAACGAGCTTACGTCCTACTTTCATACTATCTTATTACTCAGATAATGCGGGCTCGTTGTAGAAAACGTGGAATGTTCGCGTGAAATAAAAATAGAATGCGTAGGGGCGCCTGGGTGGCCCAGTCGGTTGAGCATCTGACTCTTGATCTCAGCTCAGGTCTTGATCTCAGGGTTGTGAGTTCAAGCCCTATGTTGGGCTTCACTGAAAAAGAAAAAAAAAAAAGCAGAATTTGTGATCTTACTTATATAACTGTTATTAATCCTCTGGTATCAACTGTTTAGAATTTTCAACGTCCATACATACACATGAGTAGTTAAGTGAGTAGAGATGGGATCATATACTTTCCAACAATACATCAGACCCATCTCCCTGTGCTATTAAACGTACATCCGTCGTCACTTTTGTGGGTGGCATATTCTTCTTTTTTTTTTAAGTTTTTTTTTAATGTTTATTTATTTTTGAGAGAGAGAGACAGAGTGTGAGTGGGGGAGGAGCAGAGAAAGAGGGAGTCACAGATTCCGAAGCAGGCTCCAGGCTCCGAGCTGTTGGCACAGAGGCCGACGCGGGGCTCGAACCTATGAACTGTGAGATCATGACCCGAGACGAAGTTGGACACCTAACTGACTGAGCCACCCAGGCGCCCCTGATGGCATATTATTCTTTTTGTTGATGAACCATTGGTCATAATTGAGACACTGAATGAGTGCAGGCAGGTAACATAAACGTATAAATTGTAAGAAACACAATCTCTAGACTTCTACGGCAATGTAAAGAATTGAAGATCCGGGGTGTCTGGGTGGCTCAGTCGGTTGACTGTCCATCTTCAGCTCATGATCGGAGGTCAGAGGTCATGATCTTGTGGTTTGTGGGTTCAAGCCCCATGTCTGCTGTTAGTACAAAGCCTGCTTCGGATTTTGTCTCCCTGTCTCTCTGTTCCATTGTGTCTCTCAAAAATAAGCAAACATTAAAAACAAGAACAAAAGGTTGACGATCCACCTTAAAATCTAAATTATAAAAACAAAAGAGGGGTGCCTGAAGAGCGTGCAACCCTTGATCTCAGGGTTGTGAGTTGGAGCCCCATGTTGGGTGTAGACATTACTTAAAGATGAAATCTTAAAAAAAAAAAAAAAAAAAAAAAAGATTCAGCCAAAGAGAACACATCAGGGGCTCAATTCTTCTTGAATGATTCCAATTTTGGGCCCTTCACACCAATTTAGAGCAGATGGGCCTTAGGACAATCTTGATCAGGAGATAATGAAGCTGGTCAACCCCTCCCCCAGATGGGAGCCAGAAAAATCCATTCTCCTATGGCTCCTTGGCTCATCTCAATCTGACAGGATTTGTATCTTTTGGACGTGATCAACTTATCTAGTGATGGGGCTGTTTTTAAATGTCAATTGCATTAGAATGCATCCTTTCTGGAGAGATGCATAAAGAGAGTGTAGTTGCTTCTGAGGAAGGGGTCTGGGTGTCCAGGGGACAGATTTTCCCACTTGCTAGTTCAGATTTCCTGAGTTTTCTGCCATGCCAGGTTTCACTACTTCCTCTTCTTCTTCTTCTTCTTCTTCTTCTTCTTCTTCTTCTTCTTCTTCTTCCTCTTCTTCTTCTTCCTCTTCTTCTTCTTCAAACAAAAGGCTACATAAGTAAAACTCAATGCAGGGGCACCTGGGTGCCTCCGTGGGGTTAAGTGACCAACTCTTGATCTCAGGTCATGATCTCACCGTTCGTGGGTTCGAACCCCGCATCAGGCTCTGCTGCTTGGGATTCTGTCTCTCCTCTCTGCTTCTGCGCTCTCTCCCTCTCTCAAAATAAATAAATAAATTTAAAAAAATGTTTAATGCAGAAGAAAAGGGCATAAACTAGGAAACGTAACGTTTCCCAAATTTCTCTTGTCCCCATCTCGTTTTGCCTTTGCTTCTTGGTGTGCACGGTTTTCATGTTATTGTCTCGGCCAGTTCTGGCAGGATGTCTGTACTCCAGCATCGCTCTGTGCTGCAGCCACACCCGGCCTTGGGTTCCTGCCCACTCATCACTGTATGAGCCTCCTCCAAGGTGATTCTGTTAGACGTTGGGGCTGATCTGTATGAGGTGATAAGGCCCTGGGTTGTGGCCATGGCCGGGAGAACAGAGGGGAGGGCACTGAGGAGGAGGGCTTTTTAAAGGGAGCCTTGAGAAAGCATCATTCAGACAACTCTCAAATCTGTCACACCTGCACATTGCTGTCACCACTCTTTGAAAGTTGCCGTAGCCTCCTGACTTCCCAGCCCCCTCCTGTAAGAGCCCCCTTCCATGAGGTTATTAATATTTTTTTAATACATATTTTTTGAGACAGAGAGAGAGCACGAGCAGGGGAGGGGCAGGGAGAGAGGGAGACACGGAATCCAAAGCAGGCTTGGGGCTGTCAGCACAGAATCCGACTCGGCACAAACCGCAAGAGCATGACCTGAGCCAAAGTCAGATGTTTAATTGACGGAGCCACCCAGGGGCCCCGGTATTTTTTTTTTTTAATCATAGTTATGCATGTTATTTATTTATCTATTATTTACCTAAAATGTTGGTTTTTTTGTTTTTTTTTTTTTTAATTTATTTTTGAGAGAGAGTGCAAGCGGGTTGGGGCAAGGAAGGGGACAGAGAGGATCCAAGGCAAGCTCCACGCTGACAGCAGTGAGCCAGGTGCGGGGCTGGAACTCACCAACCCTGAGACCCGACCAGAGCCCAAGTCAGCTGCTCAATCAACTGAGCTACACCCAGGCGTCCCTACTTGGTACTATTTAAAGAGTCCCATGCTGCTCTACCGCTGATAGAAAAAAACAGTAGTCTTACAACTCCCGAGGTTCTCGAAAGACCATTGGTTCAATTGAGTGTTTAAATTGTTACTATGTTTTGTCTTGGACTCATCTGTATATGTCAGACTAAAAATAGCACCCAAATGCTGCCGCTTCTCCATGCTTCAGCTTTAGCACGAGCACTGACTTCCCACCGCTCACTCTCTGTGCGGCCGCCACCGCCACCCCACCCCCATTCCCCAGCCTGCCCGTGCTTCCAACATTGTATCACAATTCCGGATGGATCTGTTGGGTGTTTACACTGCCGTGATTATGCAAATGCTCTGCACAGTTGAGCCCTGTGGATCCTTCCCCCCACCCCCAGCCATTTATGTGTTTTCTGGAACTGATACTTTTTTTTTGTCCTTTTTGTTTGCTTCCTTTTCCGTGTACTGCGCCCCCCAAATTCTCCTTTAGTTGTGTTACCTGTGCTCTAAGGGTATACAAACACGTAAGGAATTTGATCTCTTCCATTTGAAGAATCTTCTGGCGGAGCCTTTAGACCTGCTTGCTCCAAAAGAGTGGCTGATCTTTAGACCGCACTGCGGGTTCTCCCTGCACAGCCATCTTTTCTTTTAAGTTTTTATTTATTTATTCTGAGAGAGAGAGTGAGCATGGGGGAAGGGCAGAGAGACAGAGAGAGAGAGAGAGAGAGAGAGAGAGAATTCCAAGCAGGCTCCACACCATCGCACAGAGCCCAGCGTGGGGCTCGAACTCACGCACCGTGAGATCACGACCTGAACTGAAATCGAGAGACACTTAACCAACTGAGCCACCCGGGCGCCCGCCTTCTGGATTCCCTTGCGGGATACCTGTCTCTTCCATCTTTTCCTTAGTTTATTTTGAGAGAGCTGCTGCTTCTTTTTTTTTTTTTTTTTTTTTTACATTTTATTTATTTTTGATAGAGAGCACGCACACGCGCAAGTAGGGGAGGGGCAGAGAGAGGGAGACACAGAATCCGCAGCAGGCTCCAGGCTCTGAGCTGTCAGCACAGTACCGGATGCGAGGCTCGGACCCACAAACCGTGAGATCATGACCCGAGCCGAAGTCAGTTGCTTAACCGACTGAGCCACCCAGGTGCCCCTTGATGGAGCTTCTTAAGAAAAGATACTTGGGAGATAAATTTGTTGGGACCTCGGGGCACCTGGCTGGCTGGGTTGGAAGAGAATGCAACTCTTGATCTCAAGGTGTCAGGGTCGTGAGTTTGAACCTGACGTTGGGTGTAGAGATTGCTTAAATAAAAACTACAAAGAAAATTTGTTGGGACCTTGCAAGTCTGAAAATGTTTTTGTTCTACTCTTGTACTTGACAGCGTGGCTGGGTATCTAACACTAGGTTGGAAATAATTTGCCCTAAGAATTTTGAAGGCATTTCTCCATGGCCTTCAAGCTTCTGCTGTTGCCTCTTACCAAGAAGCCTGAAAAGTTTCTTATTCTGGAGTCTTTGTATGAAGCCTATTTTTATTCTCCTTCTCTTTTCCCCCAACCACAACTTTTAGGATCTTCAGTTTTTCCTCGCCTTCTGACATCTTATGTGGAAATGTTTTAGTGTGGACCCACTGGGTCTTTGCCATCTTGAAACTCATGTTCTTCAGTTACAGAAAAACGTTTTTTAAATTATTATTGTTTTGGGGGCACCTGGGTGGCTCAGTCAGTTGAGCGTCCGACTTTGGCTCAGGTGATGATCTCACGGTTTGTGGGTTCGAGCCCCGCGTCGGGCTCTGTGCTGACAGCTCGGAGCCTGGAGCCTGGAGCCTGCTTCGGTTTCTGTGTCTCCTTCTCTCTCTGCCCCTCCCCCACTTGTGCTCTGTCTCTAGCAGAGATAAATAAATGTAAAAAAAAATTGAGCCACCCGGGTACCCGTCTGGGAGATTTTTAAAATTTTATTTCCTAACACTTCTATTGAATTTTTATTTCTGCTTTCATGTTTTTAATTTCTAGGAGATCTTTCTTTGTTTTTTGTTCTGTGCATTTTAAAAACATTCTGTTGCTTCATGGATATATGTTTTCATCTTTCTGAGGATATGATATTTTTTTTTAAATGTTTTTCGTCTTGCATAATCTTTCACTTTAGAGGCTTTCCTCAAATGTCAGGCAGTCCTCAGTTGTCTGCTCATATTTAAGATTGGGATGCTAAGGTACAAGTAGAAACTCGTGTGTGTGTGTGTGTGTGTGTGTGTGTGTGTGGCAGATAAGGAGGTGTGTTGACTGTGGACTTCACTCTAGGGTGATCCACTAGGCCATTTCTTTGAGGAACCCCTAATGCCAGTATCCTTCTTCTTTTTTCTCATCTGATCAGATTTACCACAAGACTCTTCCAGACTCCCATTTGAATTTTTTAAATTAAATTTTTTTTTAACGTTTATTTATTTTTGAGACAGAGAGAGACAGAGCATGAACGGGGGAGGGGCAGAGAGAGAGGGAGACACAGAATCGGAAGCAGGCTCCAGGCTCCGAGCCATCAGCCCAGAGCCCGACGCGGGGCTCGAACTCACGGACCGCGAGATCGTGACCTGAGCTGAAGTCGGACACTTAACCGACTGAGCCACCCAGGCGCCCCCCAGACTCCCATTTGGAAGGTAGAAGCTTGGCTATATATATTCTTCTTCTTCTTTTAAATTTTACTTATTTCAGTAATCTCTACACCCGACAAGGAGCTTGAACTCACGACCATAAGATCAAGAGTCTCGTGCTCCAAAAACTGAGCCAGCTGGGCGGCCCAGTCTGTACATATTCTTAGAGCTGGGTGGAGAAGAAATCTGAGGCAAGTCTCAACATTCAGTATGTAAACTTTCATTTAGTTCCCATTTTCAGTATCTAGCCAACATTCATCTAGCAATCTATCCATCATTCTGTCTTCCTCCCAATCCCTATGTACTTAGAAGTCCAAAGACAAGCTGGGCCATTCTTTTGACACATCCTTCATCATCCAGCTAGAGTAATCTTACTAAAAGGCAGTTTGGCTGAAAGTCCTGTAATGGTTCCCACTTCTCTCAGTAGAAAGTCCAAACTTCTAAATATGTTCCAGTCCCTGCAAACTTTGGCCCAACCCTTCTGGCCACGTGTTTCCCGTCCATGTTGGTTATAACCATGTTAGTTAGACTCTATACAGTCTAACCTCTGTACCTCAGAGGCACTGTACTCTCCCCTCTGGGCCTTGTGAATATGCCATTCCCCATCGGAAATGTTGTTCTCCTTTTTCCCACTCCTGTCCTTTGCCTGAATGAACAATGACTACAGCCGGTGAACAAAAGTTAAACCCGAAAGGACTGTTGGTGTCAGAGGCTCGGAAGTTGGTGACGGTGTCACTTCTAAAACAAAATTCAGCTACTGCTATTGCTTAAGAGCCCAAATTCAAATTCTCCAGTCTGACGGCCTGTACTCTTCTTTTTTAAAAATTTTATTTCTTTTTTTGGGGGGGGGAGGGAGAGAGAGAGAGAGCGCGCAAGCGAGCACGCACAAGTGGGGGAGGAGTCCAGAGAGGGAAACACAGAATCCGAAGCAGGCTCCAGGCTCCGAACCCGGCAGCACAGAGCCCTACCTGGGGCTTGAACTCCTGCACCGCCTAAACCCAACCCGGGGCTCTATCTCGTGAACCGTGAAATCAAGAGTCAGATGCTTAGCTGAGCCACCCAGGCGCCCCAAGGTTTATTTTTGTTTTATAGCTTTAACTACGACTCATATGCCGATGATTCCAACATCCATCTCTCCAGCCGAGACCTCTCCTGGAGGAAGCACATGTGTGTCGATTGACCTGCAGAGCATTGATCCCTTCATTTCGGTTAATATTTGCCAGGCCAGGAACTGTGCTAGGTACTGGGTATACAATGGTGGGCACAGACAGACACGGAACCCAGTCTCTGGGCTCACGGACCTCACAGATGGCAGAAGACAGACGCTGGACAAATTATTAATAGTACAACCATGATGAGCACCCCAAAGGAGTATAGGATGCTTTGGCAGTGTGAGATGAAAGAACCAACCCAGTATAGGCACAGTGGAAGACTAAAAGAAATTATATATGTTGAACGAGACGTTTGTTGAAGACAAGAGATGTCCTCCTGAATGGTGGACCCTCAAACTCATCAACGTGTCTTCCAAAACTTTGCCTCCTGAGTTCTTTCTTCCATGTTTGGCATCACCATTCACTCAGTAACCCTGAGTACTTCTGCAGGGACTCCTGACCCCACCCCACTCCACCCTCATCACCAATTCTTGTTGGTCCCGCTGCAAACGGAACAGGCTCAGACCGGCTTGTCCCTCTGTTGCTGGCAGCCCTCATCCAAGTTAGGTCCTCAGCCTCTCTCTTTCCTGCAATCAGTAGCTCTTCACGGGGTCCCGAGCCTTGGGACCACCCTTACTCTTTATCCTCCATAGCTGTAGAATGAAAATCTTATCCGATTACACTGCTTAAAATCTTTCAGTGGCTCTTCAGTATTGATAAGGGAAAAGCCATTCTCCTTCATCTGATTTACATCCCTCACAGCCTACCTTCCGTAGCTCCTCAAGCCAAATGCTACTTGAACTGGTTGTGGTTCCCCAAAGGACATGCTTTCTGCTTCTCTGCATCACTGTAATTCCTGATATCTCAAGAATCCTTTTACTGCACTTTTCCTCTAGCAAACGCCTACTCAGCCCCACCTCTCCATTCACTTCCCCTCCTCAGTCTTTCCTGAAGACTTTCCTGAAGGTTACTCTGAAGAACAACTTTTCATTGTCTCATTGGGATTCCCTCTCTACCTAGTCCTTATCTCTATCAAAACGTCAGTGGAACCCGATGCACTTATTTGTTAATTTGTTTAAACTTGTCAGTCCCTTCCCCAATGTATTATAAAATCCTTATGGGGGGGGGGGAGGACTACTACATCTTGTCTTTGTATCCCTGGCACTTATTAAGGCTGTTGGAACACAGTGAGGTCGATATAAACACTTGCTAACTGATCAAATGCACAACACGTGATCCTAATTTCTGTGCTACTTTATTTATTTCTGCAACTAAATTCCCTATCTCAGTTCAAGAATCCGGAGTTTTCCCTCTACTACCCTTACTCCGTAACATTTTTTCCTATTTTGAACATCCTCAGCATTTGGATACCAAATCTTGTGCTAATCTAAGTTGCCTTTGCTTTTCGGTACTGCCTTGAAATTAACCTTTCATTATATGCATGATCGGAATCTTCTCCGGGCAAGAACGCGACTCTTCAATCTACAGCACAGAGTCACACATGCTCCCGGGAGTCGATACGTGCTTGTGGACGATTAAGCACAGCGCACGCGCACCAGGCCTTTTTTTTTTTTTTTTTTTTTTTTTTTTTTTTTTCCTTTGACTCCTCTTTTTATTTTTTCCTTTGGAGCGTGCGCACCGAGAAAGACAAAGGTGGGGAAAGTGACCAAGCAGTCATTCAGGCGCATGCCCATCCCTCACTTGCCCCAGCCCCGGGAAGCTCACAGCGGCGAAGTGGGTGTGGCCTGCCCGGGAGCAGCAGAAACCCAATCCGACTGAGTGGGCTCGGCCCCTCCCTCCGCACGATTGGTTAGTTATCGGTGTTGTGGGGCGGGGAAAGGAAGAGATGTGGGCGGTGGAGTGGGGGTGGCGAAGAAAGAGAGCCGTCTGGCTCTGCGCAGGCGCAAGGGGGCGACCAGGAGAGGGCGTGAGAGAGCAAAAGGGAGTGTGGAAGCCCTGATGCGCTGGCGAGCGCGAGCTGGGTCGCCAGCCTTGACGCCTGCGCCGTGGCCCTCGGGGCCCCGCGCGCGGCGGGCGGGTGCCCGGTGCGCCTGCGCAGTAGGCGGCGGCGGCAGGGGGAGGTGGAGGCCGTGGAGCGGCAGCGGCAGCAGCGGGTCCCGGGACTGAGGCAGCAGCGGGGGCGGCGGCAGGCGGAAGCTGAGGTGACGAAGGCAGCGGCGGCGGCGGCCGTTTCCCTCACGGTGGCGGAGACCAAGGCGGCGGCGGCGGACGGGGAGCGGCCCGGCCCCGGCCCCCTGCTCGTTGGCTGTGGCAGGGCCGCCGTGGGGCCGGCCCGGCTCCCGCCCCCCGCGGCTCCCCCTCCGGCTCCTCCCCCGGGGAGACGCCGGGGGCCCGGCCCGGCCCGGACTCAGACCGCCGCTGCAGCCGCCGCCGGGGCAGTCGGAGGCGGCGGCGGCGCCATGGGCGGCCTGGCCTCCGGGGGGGACGTGGAGCCGGGACTGCCCGTCGAGGTGCGCGGCTCCAACGGGGCCTTCTACAAGGTGAGGCGGCGCGCCGGCCGGGGACACCGGTCTTCGGCGCCCTCCCCCCAGCCAGGGAGGGGGAGAGTGGGGCGGGATCGCGCCTCTGGAGCGAAGTCCTGGCCCTTCGAACCTTAGACCCACGCTCCCACCCGCAGCCCTCCCGGGGAGACCTCTGGAAGTTCACCCCCTTCCTCCTGTTTTTGGTCTCTCTATTAATTCCACCTGCTCTTGACCCCGGTCTCGGAGAGAATGAACATCGGTGTTCATTATTGTGCTTGGATCAGCGTCCGCTCCCCCCCCCCAACCCCCCCCCCGCAACGGAGACCCCATTTTCCCCGCTTCTCATTGACTTTTCTTGTTTCCTAGTAGGAGACCTGCCTTAGACCTGCATCACATCCCACCCCCCACCCCCCTCTTCCGCACGGTCCAAGCACATGGAGAATTCTCTTTCTTCTTCCCTATTACCCCCTTGGGAAGGCCGTCCCATATTAGATCCTTTTATCTTCCTCACAGAGGCCTCTGCCTCCTGGCCCTGGAAGACTCACCCCACTTTCGTGTTACGTTTCTGCTCCCAACCCAAGGAGAAACGGTCAGAATCCATTTGTGACATTTGCTATCTGTGACCTCGGCAACTCTGGGTTGTGCTGGTCAAGTTCCCTCCTAGCCGTAAGGTGGCATCTTTTCACGAGTGTCTTACCCCACCCCTTTATCCCAAGGCTAGCTGCTCTACGGTTCTACGGGGATGGGGTTCTTTTTGTCATCTCATTTTGACCTCCGAGGTCTTTAGATCGTTCTTGTAGGTTCTTCGCATCTCGGCGGGTGCAGGCTTCGTGTTCACCATCTGTAACCTCTGAAGGGGGGAACGTGTGGGGATTTTCCTTAAGGATCTTAAGGGTTTCCACTTCTAGAAGACTTCTTGGCCGACTCTCTCAATTTGGGAATCTGATCCGCCTTCTTTTGGAGAAGGGGGTTGTAAAGGGTCCTTGTTTGGTTCCTTACAACTCCTTTTACTACCACCTTCTTTATTCCGAATCCATTTTCTAGGACTTTTTTTTTTCTTCTTCTTCTTCTTCCCCTCATTTAGATGAAGCCAGAGGGAGACTCCTCTTGCCGCCCAGGAATTTTTCTTTGTGTGACTGTTGTTATTTTGAGCCTCTTTTGGACTTTTGTGCCTGGAATCGCCGCAGAGACTTTTCTGATTTCCCCGCCTTCTTTCATTTTGCCCTGAGGAGCAACAGCAGAGATAGCTTCTTGTAACATCACAGGTCTGGAGAAGGGCCCCCTTTCTTTCACTTCTTTTCGTGCCTTCTCTCCCTTAGTAGATGGCTCCACCTTCATGCCCTTGGAAATGACTTTCTCCAGCTCTTCTCCGGTGAAGGCGTGTAGGTGGAAAGGGTCTCGAATTTGCCCTTGTAGTGGAAGGTTTCTGCCCCAGCTTCAGGTGATCAGTTCAGTGCAGTCTTTGTTACCCACCCTAAATGCCTGTGCATTTCTGCCTGGCCTCCCTCCCCAGATTTCTTTATAGTCAGTGCCTCTGGCTACTCTTATCTGTCTTAACTTATCCTATCAAGTTCAGTCTTTGGCGTTTTATCCACCACTTCAGTGTTCCAGTGTATTCCCCCAGGAACCACCTTATTCCAAGTCTGAAGGAAACTCCCAGAAGATCTCTTCTGTCATCTTTTTCTGCATACTTTTCTAACATGAGACTTTTTCTTCTAGCCTGCCTCCATAGCATTTCTGTTTTCTTTGGCAAAAGTCTCTAATTCCTTTCTGATTCCGATCGAGTACATTTGTCTCTTGTCTCCTTTTTCTTCAAACTTGCGTTACCTTTGTTGAAAGGCCCTTCCTGCTAAGATTTTAGCCCCCGTGTTCCCCACTGTTTTGTCCTTCATCCTGGTCTGTCCCACTCCTAAACTCTGGGTTCCAAGAAAAGTGATGCTTAGTGTTTGAGATTGAGAGACGACGTTTGCTTTTGTTCTAGGAAGCATAGGAGCTAAGCATCGCTGGGAAAGATTGGTACCTAGTTCACATTAACTGTGTGAGACGAATGGGAAGGGAGACGTTTCCCTCTCCACGTGTAAGCGTCAGACTGAAATCTCTGAGTTTTTCCTGTTTTCCGCTGTGGGCCCTGGCAGTGATGGGCTTGGGAGAATCAGGGAGAGGATATTTTGAAATCAGAGAGTAGAGTTTGCAGTTGAGCTGAAAGCCAGGTGATGTGGGTTTTCTGTTCAGGCCACGTTAGCATCTTGTGCCCCATGGCACAGTTAAAAACAAACAAATCCGTAAATTCAGACTAATCTTTCTTCAACTTTTCAGTGCCATAGAGATACTTAGCCATTCTGACCTTGCTACTGATTTAATATTCATGACTCAGCAAACTTTGGTGTGGGTCAAAGAGTGTTTACCATGTTTCTAGAATTATGAATTTGGGAAGGCCCCTTTCTCCTGTCTTAGAATTGGGTCCTGCTGTTGATCCTCCCAAGTTAGGACAGAGGTCGGGTCTGGGACCTCGCTTCTCCTGTAGCTATCCCGCCAACTCTTCTCTTTCTGCCGGCTCTTAAGCGTATTTTATTCTCTGAGCTGTACTCTCAGATGAAATGTCTGTTCACCTTTCAGGGCACAGTTATCAAGTTCCCAGGCCTTGCCTGGGTACCCAAATTTCCATTCCTTTCTCAAGAAATTTAGCATCCTCAGCCTCAACCTGTGGTTTTTACCCAGGCCCTGCCTGCTTTTCTCCCAGAAGTCCCTCCTCTCAGAGCCCAGGACTAGGATGGAGGTGAGGGCTAACTGCATACTTTGTAGTCTGAGGAAACAAGCATCTAGAAACCTGGGTCACTCTTCTGTCTGGTCCTAGGCCCTCTAAGCCAAAGCCACCATATGCCATGGCCGCCGAATTGAGTCGTCTTTGCATCTAGTTGGCCTTGTAGAGATTGACTCACCTGCTCCTGCCCTCACCTGCTTATCTTCTTAATGAGCATGGACTGAGCAGAACTGGGAGCTCACCTTCTTCCACTGGTATCTTTGGAGGAAAACAGACCGGTGATGCAGGTGAGAGTAAGGAGCAGAGACTGGGTTGGAATATGAAGTCGAGGAGCAAGCTTGTTTGGGAGAATATTTGAAGGAAAAAGACCCTGGAAGTATAAGAGTGTGTGGCATTTGGTTGAACTGCTGAGTAATGTGTAGAGAAACTCCATTTCTGAGCTCTACGTTTCTGCCTTGGGGATGATGGTAGCTGAAAACACAGGGATTGCTACTTCTGCCCGAGGGCCAACCCTGACATGTTGGGGGAGAACTGGATTAGGGCTGTAGGCCTATCTTTTGCGGGTGAGTATATCTAGGAGTGGGAACCTCTTCCCAAGGGAGAAGACAAGTGGTTCTCTTCTGTCTCTTCCACTGCCTTGTATCTCATCCCTAAATGTTTTGAGACTAGCTCTCGCTCTCACACTATTTTCCAAGGTTGGAGATAGACGTTTTGGACAAAGAATTGGATAAAGTCAGCAGAAGAGGCTGGTTGAAATGTCTCTAGAAATCCAGACAGACCCTCATAAAGGGAGAAAAGAAGAGGGAAGCCAGAGATGCAGTGTGAGTGCTTATGGGAGGAGGACCCAAAAGGCAAGAAGGACGTGGGCAAAACTGTGTCAGAAGACTTGGCATGGAGAATAGTAGGAGTGGGTATTGATGGAGCTGAATGAAGAGTGGAGAAAACCTGTCTGGGGAGGGGAATGGCAGAGAAGAGTAAAGTACGGGTGAGGAAGAGGCCGGGCAGCCCCGGGAGTACTAAGTTCCCTGGACAGTAGGAAGGTGCCGTAAGATCTATGCCGAAAGAAGGGAAGGGTGGTCAGCCGGTATCGAGAGTGAAATCTGGATTTCGCTTTTCCCACCTTAAGGAAACAGCAGTACAGTAAAATGTGATTGACCGGTTCTTGCAGGTGCGAGGGAGACGAGTCCGCATTTTTGGTATTTTCTCTCCTGAGCTCAGCTTTTGTGCCTAGCCGCAAAGCTCAGGAATAGTTCTTGTGCATTAGCCTTTTGAAACCCCTAATTTTTAAATTTTTATTTAAAAAATTTTTTTGTTGGGGCGCCTGGGTGGCGCAGTCGGTTAAGCGGCCGACTTCAGCCAGGTCACGATCTCGCGGTCCGTGAGTTCGAGCCCCGCGTCGGGCTCTGTGCTGACAGCTCGGAGCCTGGAGCCTGTTTCCAATTCTGTGTCTCCCTCTCTCTCTGCCCCTCCCCCGTTCATGCTCTGTCTCTCTCTGTCCCAAAAATAAAAATAAAAAACGTTGAAAAAAAAAAAAAATTTAAAAAATTTTTTTGTTAATGTTTTATTTTATTTTTGAGAGACAGAGAGACAGCATGAGTGGGGGAGGAGCAGAGAGAGAGGGAGACACAGAATCCAAAGCAGGCTCCAGGCTCTGAGCTGTCGGCACAGAGCCCGACGCGGGGCTCGAACTTACGGCCTGTGAGATCATGACCTGAGCCGAAGTTGGACGCCTAACCGACTGAGCCACCCAGGTGCCCCTGAAACCCCTAATTTTTAAAAACAGCTTTATTGAGGTATAAACAGTGAAGTACCTGTATTCAAAATATAGTTTGTTAAAGTTTTGACGTACGTATATCTGTCTAAATATCTGTATAGACCTATGTCAGACCGTGACCACAATCAAGATATTTCCTTTACTCCCAAAAGTTCCCTGTCAATCATGGATCTGCTTTCTGTCATTAATAAGTTAATTTGCACTTCCTGATTTTTGAACTAAAGTGAAAAGGCAATTCAGTAGCGAAAGGGTAGTCTTTTCAACAAATGGTGTTCAAATAACTGGCTATTCATGGATAAAAAATGGCTTTTGATCCTATCTTGCGCCATATGCAGAATTCAACTCAAAGTGGATCACAAACCTAAACGTAAAATAAAAACTATGAAACTTCAGAGGAAGAAATATAAGGAAACCTTGTCGCCTTAGATTAGGCAAAGGTTTCTTCGGAAACTAAAAGCTCAATTCTAAAAGAACAGATTGATCAGTTAGACTTTCAGAGTTAGTCCCTAATTTTGAGTATGTGAAAAATCGAGAGAGAAGGTAGAAAAATGGGGGAACGCACAGCCTTGGCCTCTTCAGTGAGGACACAGGCAGTAGGAAGTGGACCAGCTAGTCCGTCATCCCTCTTCCTCTCCCATGTCATGATCTCAAGATTGGGGTTTTCTACGAATTTTATCCTTTTCATATTCATGGCAGTGTATCACAGTCTAGGATTCCAGAATCTCAGATCACTGAAGTCACGATTTTTCCTTCTGTAAATTGTGTTCATCGTTTTGAACACCAGTGTCCTGATTATCCACTTAGGACCCAGCCGTGAAGGCACCAAGTTTGCTCAGGTCTCTTGCTGCATCGGGGCGCTAGACCCTTCTCTCTCTTGGCGGATCCTGATGTCCTCTAGGTGTTCCAGGACAGCCTCACACTGTCTCATGGGATATTCTTAGCCCTGCTGAGTGTTGTTGGTATTTTAATTGAACTCTGGCAAGTTGCTCAGCACAACAGGAGACAGACAGATAGGGAGGCCCCTGTGAGAGCCATGCTAGACCGTCGGTTTCCAAGCTGTTCTGATGGAGGTGGTTTGTCCCCCTTCTATTTAACTTCTGTCTCATCTTATCTGTGGATTTTGCCACTTTTCTTTCCCTGCCAGTACCATGTCCTTTGTCTCTATCTCAACACTTCGTACTTTTTCCCCAGTATAGGTTTTTCCGGCCCTATCTTTAGATTGCTTTTGTCCCCATCTAATACTCTAGGTAACGGCCTCTAAATATCTCTGTTCCCTTGATGGCCACAGTGGTGGTAAATTGTCATTTATTTTCTTTCTTTCTTTCTTTCTTTCTTTCTTTCTTTCTTTCTTTCTTTCCTTCCTTCCTTCCTTCCTTCCTTCCTTCCTTCCTTCCTTCTTTTCTTTCTTTTCTTTCTTTTCTTTTCTTTTCTTTTCTTTTCTTTTCTTTTCTTTTCTTTTCTTTTCTTTTCTTTTCTTTTCTTTTGTTTCTTTTCTCTAATTTGTCCTAAAATCCATTCTAGGGCTTTGTGAAGGATGTCCATGAAGACTCTGTCACCATCTTCTTTGAAAACAAGTAAGACCTTGGGAATAGAGAATGCAGCATACTGGGTCCTAGAAGGAGAGTGGAGAAGAAGGGGTGGCTGAGTCCTATGAGGCCTGTAATAGGTGGGAGAGAGCCAGGGCTTTGGGGGAGGGGCGGTCAACTTCTGTGGATCCTAGGTGAGGGTGGGGGACATTTGACCTAGTATTTAGGTGCTAGCAAGTGACAGAAGACACCAGTATGGAGGAGGACCTGGAATTTAGCCTCTGATCTCCAGAGAAGGTGGCAATTGCCCAGAAGAGGCCATAACCCCCTCCTGAAGAAACGGGCAACCACATTGGCCTGAATGGCCTTCATGTCACGGTTTCCCTTGCAGCTGGCAGAGTGAGAGACAGATTCCCTTTGGGGACGTCCGGCTACCACCTCCAGCTGACTATAATAAAGAGATCACAGAAGGGGATGAGGTTGAGGTAAGGGCCACGGGGCCCACCCTTTCTAGATGTCACTTTTCCCAGGATTCTGCCATCTTCCTTGCCCTGATACTCGTACCCTAGGCTCCTCACTGCTTGGTTCACTCTCCTTCCCTCTCCATGCTGAGCCGCTACACCCAGCCCGGTGGCCTGTGAAAAAGTGAAATGCACCGGTTCCCTGTCACTGTGTGTCCAACCAGACTCTCAGGGGCTTCCCAGTTTCGAGGAGTCACTTTTCCTCCATCTATGGTAACGGCACATAAAATCACAGTCTGATTTTTAGTTTGCTCCTTCCCCTAGTTTCCTTTGTCTTGGTGTAGCGCGCCAGTCAGGTGTCTGAATGCTTCTTCAACTTGTGATGTTTGGGGATGGTCCTCAGTAAGGCTTTTATTTTCAACTTTTCTTCAGGTTTATTCTCGAGCCAACGAACAGGAACCTTGCGGCTGGTGGCTGGCCAGGGTGCGGATGATGAAGGGAGATGTGAGTTGACTCGGGGGCCCTTGGAGAGCTGTTGAGGCAAAGACCGTGGTCACAGAAGGGTGGGAGACAGGTGCTCAGGTCATCCCCAACTTCTCCATTCTTTCTCCCTTTCTGCCAGTTCTATGTCATCGAATATGCTGCCTGTGATGCTACTTACAATGAGATTGTCACCCTGGAGCGGCTCCGGCCAGTCAATCCCAATCCTCTTGCAACCAAAGGCAGCTTCTTCAAAGTGACCATGGCCGTGCCTGAGGATCTGAGAGAGGCGTGAGTTATTGGTGTCGGGAGGGGGCCCCCTTGACATTCCTCCTCCGCCCTGATGTCTCCCAGCACTCTCCATCCTGTCTTCTCCAGAGCCCCTTCTGCTCCCAGTTCCTCTCTTCACCCCTGGTCTCTACTTCAGTCCTTCCTCTTTTCTTGTTTTTGTCATCCCCCCCCTTCCCTGAGCCTCTGACTGCACTCTGCTCTGTGCCTCTGAGCGCTCTTCTCTTCCTCTGCAGCTGCTCAAATGAAAACGTCCATAAAGAGTTCAAGAAAGCGCTGGGAGCGAACTGCATCTTTCTCAACATCACAAATAGTGAGCTATTCATTCTGGTGAGTTACTCACCTGAGTTTCACGTAAGCCCTTTTAGCAATCTTTCCTTCTACCTTTTTAACTCCTTTGCAGAAAGGAAGGAGCTCAGAGGTGCTTATATTTACTTGTCAAAGGAGACTTTATTGTTTCTGACCCCCGAGGGCCCAGGTAGCCCACGTTTCCCTAGTTTCCCTTGTGTAGGACTATCATTTATTTATTTATTTATTTATTTATTTTTATTTATTTATTTATTTATTTTTTAAACATTTATTTATTTTTGAGACAGAGACAGAGCATGAACGGGGGAGGGGCAGAGAGAGAGGGAGACACAGAATCGGAAGCAGGCTCCAGGCTCTGAGCCATCAGCCCAGAGCCCGACACGGGGCTCGAACCCACGGACCGTGAGATCGTGACCTGAGCCGAAGTCGGACGCTCAACTGACTGAGCCACCCAGGCGCCCCTATTTTTTTTAACCTGTCTATTGTATTGCCATCTGGGCTGGACCCTCCCTTGCATATTTGGACTCAAATAGACCGTACGGTTCTCAGCTCTGCTTGCTACCTAAAATCACTTCCCCTAGGTCCTCAGATAGTAGGCCCTTGTGAGACGGACAATGATTTTTCTCTTCCTTAGCTTCGTTTCATACCACCTGTCCTTTTCTAGATATTCAGGCATCCAGATATCCCAGCTCTTGGCTCTCCCCCAGTGTGTATTCAGTCTTTTTTTAAATGACTTTTCCATTGGTTTCTTCCAGTCAACCACAGAGGCTCCCGTGAAGCGGGCGTCCCTGTTGGGTGATATGCATTTTCGAAGCCTGCGCACCAAACTGCTACTCATGTCCCGCAACGAAGAAGCTACCAAACACCTAGAGGTGAGTTCTGGCTCCACTTTTTCCTGCTGAATGGTATTGTTGTCCTCCCCCTGTCCCACCTCCATCCTTCACTCATGCTCTTGTGTTTACAGAATAGAAAGACTAAGGTCTTTCTGGGCCATTAAACCCGCGTCTACTGTGTTATCCCAGACTCCTCCAAATGGCCGAGCTCCATCGTGTTATAATAGTACAGTTGTTCTCAAACGTTTTTCTTAACTGTGGGACCTTTTGATCAAGTGAAATTTTACTTGAAAACGCAATGCATAAAACAGATCAATCAGAGCAGCTCTGTCTAAAAGCAGAAGAGGGGGTGTGGCTTTGACTTCCACCAGCCTCCCCCATATCCCTTCTGGGAATCAAAATGCTTTGCAGGATATATGTGAGAACCATTTGTACGCTGGAAGGACCACTGGACTTGGAATCCCAAGTCTTGTTTTGTCAAATATTGACCTTTAGCAGATCATTTGATTTCTGTGGGCTTTGTCTCCATCTGTGATAATGAGGTAGTTAGACTAGAATATTCCTACAAGGTCTTTTCCAGCTCTGATATCTTATGGTCAGATTCTCTTTCCTTAGGTAGTATACTGTTCTAAACAAGCAGGGTGGGTGTGTGTTTCCATTTATCAAGAGAACTGAGCTTTTGGGGAGGCTTTTCTCTGAGCTTGAACAAATTCTGGATCATGCTAATCTTTCACTTTTGCAGGGATGCTACTCAGAGCACTGGCAGTTAAAAATTCACCTTTCCCCCCAGATGATACAAATTCTGTCTGCTCCAGGTCCCAGCGAGCAGATTCTCTGGTGACCGAAAGTAGACTGTTCAACTCTCCTAGGACCTGGGTGTATTGATCAGTGTGGCAAAGTGTGCCGGATACTAAGTTAGCCATATGTGCAAGGTCTTAAGAATAGGAATACGTCAGGGCGCCTGGCTAGCTCAGTCAGAGTATCCGACTCGATCTCAGGACTGTGAGTTCAAGCCCCACGTTGGTCGTGGAGCTTACTCAGAAAAAAAAAAAAAAAAATAGGGGGCACCTGGGTGACTCAGTTGGTTAAGCGTCCGACCTGGGCTCAGGTCATGATCTCATAGCTTGTGGATTTGGGCCCTGCATGGAGCTGTCTGCTGACAGCTCGGAGCCTGGAGCCTGCTTTGGATTCTGTGTCTCCCTCTCTATCTGTCCCTCCCCTGCTCACAGTCTGTCTTGCTCTCTCTCAAAAATAAATAAAAACATTAAAAGTTAAACTTAAAAAATAGGGGTGCTTGGGTGACTCGGTTAAGCGTCCGACTTTGGCTCAGGTCATGACCCCGAGGTTAGTGGGTTTGAGCCCCACATCGGGTTCTTTGCTCAGCACGGAGCCTGCTTCGAATCCTCTGTCTCCCTCCCTCTCTCTGCCTGTCCCTCATGTGCGCATGTGTGCTCTTCTCTCTCAAAAATAAACATTTAAAAAAAAGAATAGGAGCATGTCTTTGTTTTTGAGAGAATTGCTCTTATTTTTTGGCCTTTTTTTTTTTTTTCTAATTGTTTTGAAACATTGCAAAGGAAAAAATACAAGTGCCCGTGTACTCATCAGGCCGTCTAAGAAATAAAACCCTTGGCAAACTTCTCTAGAGGACATTTGTAAATCATTGTAAATCCTCTTCTTCCCTCCCTAATTCTTTTATTTTGAATGCCCAATGTAGTCCCTTTTATTCAGCTTTCTCTTTTTGCCTCAGTGTAAGTCGTTGCCGTAGCACAACCTCATCTGTCGTGGAAGTAGGAAGTAGTGGACTGCAATCAGGAGCGTCCCTTTTCAGAAATCTTTCTTGTTTGGGGCTTCCAACCTAGGACTCCCTCTTCTAGAACCTTCCCTGTCTTCCTGCCCTGGTACCCAGGTGTCTCTCTAAGAGCAGGTTGCGAAATGAGGTCATGTGGTGGTCCACGGCTCCTTTCCCGCTTTTTCAACCCCTGCTTTCTACTCCACTTGTCGGGTTTTATTTTGGGGGTTGATGATAGTTTGGTTAAGGTAACAGTAGTTCCTTAGCCTTGCATTTACCTTGTGAGAGGTCCTTTCTCACTGACTTTACTTAATCCTCTTGCTAGTCTGGGAATGGGGTAAGTCAGGTGTAGTCATTTAGCAGATGACAGAATAGAGACGCAGAGAGCGTGTTTTGTTTAGGATCACATAGCCAGATCACGTTAGAGCCAAATCCAGAACTTTGGCGGCTGCCAGCCAAACTCTGCCCTCATTTACCTCCTCTCCCCGCCAGGCCATTGGCGTCCACAAGGTAGGAGTGGAATGAAAGATTCCCGAATTCTCTGTGCAGGTCCTGGGGTCAGTGGATCTGGGGTAGTTCTGACTTGTTTCCACGCGTTTTTCTCTCATCGAAGTCATGCCGAGCGTCAGGTGCCTGGGACGGGTGTGTGGGGTTCCACCACCAGGGATCCGGCAGCGCCTTTTCCTTTCAGACAAGTAAGCAGCTGGCGGCAGCCTTCCAGGAGGAGTTCACGGTGCGAGAGGACCTGATGGGACTGGCGATTGGGACTCACGGTGCCAACATCCAGCAGGCCCGAAAAGTACCTGGGGTGACCGCCATTGAGTTGGGTGAAGAGACCTGCACTTTCCGCATCTATGGGGAGGTCAGCAAAAACCAGCTGTCGCTTAGGTGGCTTGGGGGCAGAGAGAAGAAAGGGTGAGGTGGCAAGGAAGCCCGAGTCCCGTCCACCTCCTTCTCTGACTTGGTGGCAGCACGCTTTCGCAAAGGCAGAGGGTGGCAGGAAGACGCTTGAGATCCAGGGCCCCTGTGTGAGTAACTGCTCCCCGCTGCTCCCTGTAGACTCCTGAGGCGTGCCGACAGGCCCGAAGCTACCTGGAGTTTTCTGAGGACTCCGTGCAAGTGCCCAGGAACCTTGTTGGTGAGTGGAGGGTGTGTGCAGATAAAAGCATACAGGCGGGCTCGGTGTGAGATTCCCTGAAGGGGTTCTAGACCTGGCGCCTCCCTGCGGACTCCCAGCTTCACAGGGACGGAGCCAGCGGTCTTGTAGGACTGACGGAAATGGAAGGACAGATTTCCAGGGATCGTAAACTTTTGTCCTGTGAAAACTCACCAGAGACTTAGAAGCAGGAGGATACTTAAACCGAATCCATATATAGAAGCTGGAAAACTGTTGATCTGTTTTTACTTTTTTTCTTTTCTGTTAAAAAAAAAAAAGGCCTAATTCCTCCTTTACCCATTCAGGCAAAGTGATTGGGAAGAACGGGAAAGTGATCCAGGAGATTGTGGATAAATCTGGTGTGGTGAGGGTTCGCGTAGAAGGTGACAATGACAAGAAGAACCCCAGGGAGGAGGTACGGGGCGTCTGCATCTGGAGATTGGTTTCCAGGAGTAGGTGGGGTTGTTTGCAGAGCCCCTTCTCCGTGGGCCGGGATCTCTAGGGGTGGAGGATGGGGACTCGTGTCCTCCAGGAGATGCAGAGCCCAGAACGGTCCCACTGGCTGAGCTTCCGGAGGGGCCAGGGTGGACTTACTACTCGCATCGACCCTCCTAACCCTCCCGTCCTCTCTGCCGCGCAGGGCATGGTTCCCTTCATATTTGTTGGCACCCGGGAGAATATCAGTAATGCCCAGGCTCTGCTGGAATATCATCTCTCCTACCTGCAGGTACCCGAGCCGGAAGCCTGGGACGGGAGAGATCTGGGTGTAGGAAGGAGACGAAGGCTACTGGTGGCTAAAGTTAGCAGTTGTGACGCCCAGTTTGTATCTTGAGTAGAACAGAAAGCACTGAATGGAGATCTGGGGCTGTAGGGTTGGACCGCAGAATCTTCCTTGCTTAGCCAGTGTCTTCCGTCTTGCATTCCCGAGAGTTTAGGTGTATGGGGACGGTCGGGGCGGAGAAGCCTGAGTGAGGACTGGTTGTCGAGCTCACGTCTGTTCCCCCTTTGGTATCTTTCTCCATCTCCCACCCAACCAGGAGGTGGAGCAGCTTCGCTTGGAGAGGCTGCAGATTGACGAACAGCTTCGCCAGATCGGGCTGGGCTTCCGCCCTCCCGGGAGCGGGCGCGGCAGCGGTGGCAGTGACAAGGCTGGCTATACCACGGATGAGAGCTCCTCCTCTTCCCTCCACACCACCCGAACCTACGGGGGCAGCTACGGGGGCCGGGGCCGCGGCCGGAGGACGGGTGGTCCCGCCTACGGTAAGACGGCTGCCGGAGGTGAACAGCGGTGGGCCTTGGAGAAGCAGGGGTCTGGGCGGAATCTCCAGGGACGGGCGATGGACACATTGAAGATGCGGTTGGCTGGGGGACTTGTGAGTGGGAGGGGTGGGGTGAGTGACCCTGACTGAAGCCCGCTGTGTCCTTCAGGCCCCAGCTCAGACCCATCCACAGCTTCTGAGACTGAGTCCGAGAAGAGGGAGGAGCCCAACAGAGCTGGGCCTGGTGACCGGGACCCCCCAACCCGGGGGGAAGAAAGCCGGAGGCGGCCGATTGGGGGCCGGGGTAGGGGGCCCCCACCTGCCCCCCGGCCCACCACAAGATACAACGCTTCGTCTATTAGCTCAGGTACCAGTATCAGACAGCTGGGTTCGAGAGCGTAGGCCGAAAGGGAAAATGATGGACACGTGATGACCAGGTCCTCCTCTTCCTGTAACCAGTGCTGAAAGATCCAGACAGTAACCCCTACAGCCTACTGGACACGTCTGAACCAGAGCCCCCGGTTGATTCAGAGCCCGGGGAACCCCCCCCAGCAAGCGCCAGGCGCCGCCGCTCCCGCCGCCGCCGCACAGACGACGACAGGACTGTCATGGACGGAGGCCTGGAATCGGACGGGCCCAGCATGACGGAGAATGGCCTGGGTAAGGGCTCTGCCTGGGGTCTCAAAGAGTTCAAGCTGGGCAGGAACGGAGGTGTGGGAGATGAGGTGCACGGCTTGGTTTTTCTCTGTCCCGCAGAAGACGAGTCAAGACCCCAGCGTCGGAACCGGAGCCGCCGTCGCCGTAACCGTGGGAACAGGACTGATGGCTCCATCAGTGGAGACCGGCAGCCAGGTCAGCTCACACTGGGTGCCGGCGTCCTTCCTCGGAGCTGAGAGAACGGGCTGCCTCCCACCGTATGAAAACGGGGGGTTGGGGTCTGGTGGGTGTCCGGGAGCTAGACACCTGGTTCCTCCTGAAACTCTTGGTCCTCTGCCTTTCCCAGTGACTGTGGCTGACTACATCTCCCGAGCAGAGTCTCAGAGCCGCCAGCGGCCGCCCCTGGAACGCACTAAACCCTCCGAGGACTCTCTTTCAGGACAGAAGGTAGGCGGGCGAGATGTCCTTCAGTCCACCTCCTTTTCTCCGCTGGGCGGGCACAAGGAATTCGCAAAGGAACCTCTTGCTAAATCGCAGAGGAAGCGATGTCTGCAGTCTCGACCACCGTCTAGAATAGTGGAAAGTTTGAGCAGGACAGAGGGAGGTTTGTTAAGGTGCTTCTGGACTCTTTGTAAGAGTTACTAGAGCCTCCGGTCAGGGGACAAGCCGTTGGGGCGCCAGATGCCACAGCGCTAGGATGGTGAGGGATGTCTTACCTGAATTTCTACTGACCATCCTCCCTCCTTTCCCACTTCCTCCCCAGGGCGACTCTGTCAGCAAGCTTCCTAAGGGCCCCTCAGAGAACGGGGAGCTCTCCGCCCCCCTGGAGTTGGGTAGTTTGGTGAATGGGGTTTCATAAAACCTCCAGCCCGCATCCCTCCCTTCTCCATCTCGCTTGCTGCCCAACACCATGGCCTCACAGGCCCGACTGACCTGCGCTGGAGCTGCTCTTATCTAGGGGGGAGGGGGGTGGCACAGCAGCTTGGGTCCCCCCTCAACCTCCAGGAGCTCGTGGAGGGGTGTGTAACAGGGTCATACCCCCCTCCCTCTTGTCCACCCTTACCCCCAGGGTGAGGGGAGCCTCTCTCCTTCCCCATCAGACTGGATGTGCCTTTATCCTCCAATGCCCCGATCTCTCTGAACACCCCCATTCTCCGCCTGCTGGTGCGGGGTGCTCCTTGATCCACCCAGATTTGACAGTTCAGGGGGGCTCCCCTGCTATCCCTCCTCCCATCCTGTACCCCCCATTTCTGGGGCCTCATCACTGTGGAAGACGGGGATAGTAAGGGTATAAGTGGGTGGGAGGCATGGGGAAGGTTTTGGAGTAGAACCAGGGGTGTGTATGAAGGGGGGTGACAAGGTCCCCCAGGGGAGGGGGGACCAACCTTGTCTGGTGGATGAGAAGGCGTATTTATTTTTCACTGTACAGTATTTAAAAAGAGAATAAAAAAATCCAAATGGCTCTGTGGTTCTCGCGCCTTCCTTGTGCCAAGTTTGGCACGTCGGTTTCTCTAGGCTTGACTTGCCCCGGCCCTCATTTCCGTTTTCTCCACACCTGGCTTCTCTAGGGTTCCAAAGATTGTCTACTTCTGGGAATTCCTGACATGCCTAGGTTCTCCAGGTCCTGGTCGCTTTCAAGTCCGGAGGACCGTGGCCTGTGGCTTCTGGCTTCTCCCCTCCCCCAGGGTTGCTGGTAGGAGAGCTGGGCCACTCCTTCACCCTGAGTCACCGCAGGCTAGGTAGGGCTGCTCCGAGCTCGGGCTCCAGCCCGTTTCTGCTGAGAGCCAAGGCCGGCTGTTTAATCCGATTACTTTAGGCCTGGGGCTTGGGCTGGGCCTGGGGCGGGATGGGGAGCAGGGCTCCCTCACGACAGCCTCTGCGACTTAGGTGGCCAGCTCTCGCTCCTGCTGGTTCTCTGCTCTGGATGCAGGCTTTTTCTCTGGCATCCACGCTGCTGACTGCTCAGTCCTGGGGGTGGGTTGTCTTGGGGTCCCTGGCTCCCTGCCTTCAGACTCCGGTTTGGACATACAACAGGCAGTGGAGAAACCACGGTTTGGGGGCTGGAGTTGGGAGGATTGAAGTTTTCTCACCTGGAGAAAGGGGCTGAATCATCACTTGAGCACCTGCTGGGATGACTCAGGAAACAAAAATGGCCTGCCTCCCGACTGCCTTTCTTGCCCCAGGGCCAGGTCAGGGGTTTGGAGGAGCAGTAGGCACTAGAAAAGGGTTTGGGGTAGGGGGTGGGATGTTCCCAACTTCCTCCAGGCTCAATTGTGACCCTGAGGGCTTTTGATTCTCCTGTGCTTGATCCCATTGTGCCAAAAAATTGACTTTAAATTGCCAAAGCTCAAGAAGGGAGGGGAAGCGGATCAGAGCTACCAGGGGCGGAAGGCTCTACATCTGGGTCTTGGGTGGGGAGGGGGCGTGGTGCCCCAGGGGGAGCGTTGGGGGCTGGGAGGGCCGGGACACCTGGGTTTGCCTAAGGGAGGGGGAACGTTGGCGCCCTTAAGGAGGCGCGGTCTGCTGGGAGGGAGTGGGGAGGAGTCTGGTTAAAAGCTGTTCCCGGCCTGGCCCACCCGCCAGCCACAGACGCTGAGGCCAGGTGAGAGGGGCTGCGGCGATCCCGCCGCGGGACTCCAGGACTCCAGGACTCCAGGGACCGGGAGCGCGACCGCGGGGCAGCGGGCTGGGTCCGGGACCCCGCGGCTTCAAGGGCCGGAGAGGGCATCCCCTCCCCTGCGGGTACGGGGCAGCGGATTTAGCGCCTGGCTCTCCAGAGGGTGCCTGATTGGTTGGGAGCAGGCGCTCCATTCTAAAGACTCTGAACTTGGGGACGACGTATACTTCTTAAGGCCGTGAGTTTCTCTGGGACGACTCCAGACTAGGGAGACCCTTCCATCATCAGGACACCGGTCCTGGGCATCAGCGTTTCACTTTGGAGGGGAGGGCGTGTAGGACGCCTTCTAAAGCCTTCCCTGCACCCCACCGGTCCCCATGGCGCTTCCCGGCTCTTCACACGACCAGGCCTGGGGCTTGGAGCCGCCCGCTCCCGCTGCTCCTACCAACTCGTCCTCGGGCTGCCAGGAGCGGGAAGGCGCCGGCAGCCCGGTGGTGTCCGGGGGGCTTCCCCTGGAGAAGGTGAAGCGACCCATGAACGCGTTCATGGTGTGGAGCTCCGCGCAGCGCCGCCAGATGGCGCAGCAGAACCCAAAGATGCACAACTCGGAGATCTCCAAGCGCCTGGGCGCGCAGTGGAAGCTGCTGGGCGAGGACGAGAAGCGGCCCTTCGTGGAAGAGGCCAAGCGGCTCCGGGCGCGGCACCTGCGCGACTACCCCGACTACAAGTACCGGCCTCGGCGCAAGACCAAGAGCGCGGCCGCCGGGCCGCCCCACTTCGGCCAGGGAGGCGGCGGCGTGGCTGGCGGCGGGCCGGTCTGGGGTCCCGGGTACGCGACCACGCAGGGGAGCAGAGGCTTTGGGTACCAGCCGCCCAACTACTCGACAGCTTACCTGCCTGCCGGTTACGGGTGAGTGCCTGGGACGCGCGGTGAGGGACGGGCAGGGGCCCCGAGCACGCCCCGTGCCGAGGTCGTTCCCAGGAGAGACCGGGGGCACACCCCCCCACACACACACCCCCCGGTGCCCCGTGAAGCCTGGGCCGCGAGCGCTCTGGTGGCCCAGGTTTCCCTGAAGGATGTTTCCATCCTGGCCCGATAGGGGCAGCCCCGCAGGACATACCCCCTCCCCCGGACGTGATCACGTTCTAGTTACCTGAATTTCCCGTTTCCTCCCCGCTTCTGGCCCTCCCGTGACCCGGCTTCCTCTCCCAGCCCGCGGGGCGAGGAGAGGCCAGGCCCAACTCTGCCCCTTCCTGGCCTGCTGCCCCGAAAGAGGAAAACAGGCGCAGCACGCAAGCCGGCTCCGGAGCGTGCCCCGACACGGCCGCTGCACTGCTCTTAAGCCATCCTGGGCTCTGGTTCTGAACCCGCGGTGCCCAGTGGGGCCCGGAGAGCCAGGGAGAGGGGTACGTGGGTGACAGGTTCTGCCTCCGTTGGCTAGAGTTGGGGGGCCCTGCTGGCCCCTCCCAACCCAGAAACGCGCTCTCTAACCCCAGTGTCTCTCTCTTTGCAGCTCTTCCCACTGCAAACCAGAGGCCTCGTCGCCGTGCTCCCTCCCTCAGAGTAACCCGAGGCTCCAGGGTGAGCTGCTCCCCCACTACAGCCCCTACCTACCCCCAGGCTCCCCCACTGCGTACAACCCTCCCCTGTCAGGGACCCCCATGCCCCTGACCCACCTCTAACTCTCATGAACATGGACTTCCCAGGAACGGCTTTACTCTCCTTTCTACCCAGAATCTCCCACCCCAGGCTGCAAACCCTTCTTTAGAACCCTGTTGGCCCACAGTTCAGAAGCCTGTGCTGCGGTTCCCTTACCCTGCCCCCAAAATACAACACATGGTTTTTTTTTTAGGACGAACACAGTTTTTATGATTAAACCAGGTCTCTGAGTCTTTATTGCCCCATTCTGTTCCCCTTCACTGCAGCAGGAACCAGCAGCCTCCACTCCCTTCCGCCTGGACCTGCCAGAGCAGGAACCTCCTCACCCCACCCTGGGGCCCTGCCTGAGTCATTCTCGTCCCCCTTCCCCACACCCTACCCAGCACTGGGGTCCTGGAGACCGTCCCAACCAGGTTCAGGGAGGGAGGCGGCCGCAAACCCCTAGTTCCTTCCACTGGCCAGACTCCGTCCTCTAGGCCATCAGGGAAGTAGGGAGATGGGGAGGACAGGGCAGACCTTGGCCCCAGAATACCTAAGTAGGAGGAATCTCAGCCAAAATAAATGAACCGGTAGTACATGCACGGGACAGCGGGCAGTAACTGCCAGACGTCAGCCTGGAAATCCCTACCCCTTCTAAGGATCTGCAGTCCCACTAAAACTCTGGCTCAGAATTTTACAGTTGCAGTGGAATGAATGATCAGAAGTCACACCAGCGGACTGGTTCGGATGAGAATGACCCTGAGGGAGGGTGGGTGCGTGGGTGGAAACGTGGAGGGGACTCCAGTAGCCGGCTCATCCCTACTGCTTTTTCTTCTTGATGGGGGCCTTGACGTTCCAGTAATAGATGAGCTGGGAAGCAATGAGGCCGTTGCAGAGGGAAGAGACCACGAAGGTTCCAGCCATGAGGGGGTCTCCGGTCTCCTAGGTGAGAGACAGCCGAGGTCACTTGAGCAGTCCTCCCTGGAGAGCCAGGAGACCAGGTTTTAGTGCCCTCTAGAGGGCAGAAGGTGCACTCACCTGAACGGAGGTGAAGATTCTGGCCAAGGAGCCCCCAAAGAGCAGAAAGACCGTGACAGCGGAGAGCTGGCCTGTGTGCCCGTTCCGGTAGTTAGTGGCTGCCTGGAGCAGCTAGGGGGGAAATTGAGACTCGGTTCTGTCATCTGAACTCTTACCATGCTCACCCCGTGCAATATCCTTCTCTTGCTCCCGGTACTCACCCTCCCCCCTACTACAGCAGGCACGTTGGAGGCCTGGAGCAGGGTGACCACGGACAGGGGCGTTAGTGGTGACAGCAGGACCAGCAGGACCAGTGCATAGCACACTAGGAAAGTGACACCTGGGGGTCGGGGAGATAAGGAGTCCCGATCAACCTCTCCAGTGCTCTGGCTTCCTTCCCCAAGCGCGAGTTCCCGGCAGGGCCCCCAAGAGCCACACTCTGCTCTCGGGTAAATCCTCAGCACCTTTCGCAGTCTGTCCTCTGTAGTGCAGGACCAGGAAGCAGATGGTGACTGTCTGGAGCGTCAGGAACAGGGCTTCACCCCAAGAGCTGCGGAGTCAAGAGTTGGGAAGAAGAAAGGCGGGCCTGGAAAGAGGCAGGGAGAGCCTCCATGGCCCGTCCATCTGGGGACACACTTCTGATCGCTCCCTGTCCTCCACAGCCCTACTGGTTTCCAAACAGCCCCCACCCGACTGACTCAGTCTAGATCCCGGGCATTCTTGGGAGGCTCACCTCCTCTCATCACGGCCACAAACAATGGCCAGATTTCCAGGAGGAAATCTTAAGGCTTCCTGCCCCTGCCTCTGCCTCTCCCCAACGCCCCGTTAGAGTTGTCAGCATTCTGCCTGGGGGGTAAAAGGCAGCCCCCCCCCCTCACCTGAAGGGGAAGTTGTTGGTGATGCTGTAGACCATGGTGCCTGTCAACGCCACCAGTTCTAACATCACGGACTGAAGGCTCAACCCTTCGGCACTCTTGGCTCTCAGAATTTTGAACACCTGGGGCAGTTTTACTAAGAGAAAGGATGAGAAGGACAGGGATGAGGAGACGACATCCCGTGGGAGTGCAAGTCAACAGCTACAGAGCGGCCTGGGAAGCGTGTTAACCCCGGTTCTGGTCAAGGGACCCGCCCAGTTCACAGACTCTCAGCCCTCCACCCTCATCCCCACAACTGGAAGAGAAGAGAAGATACATACCCAGCACAGACCCAGCCACAATGCCCAGACCCAGGCCTTTGCTGAGGAGAATCTTGAGACAGGGAACTGAGAAGAGAAAAAGGGGTACATGGAAGGAGGTCCCTGGCACCCAGGCCAGCGGTAAATAAAGGATTTTAATGCTCCTATGCTTGTCGCTGCTCCTTTAGACCCTGACCTACCCACACAAGGAAGCCCTGGGCTGTATGGCCCTTCCTGCTTCATATCCTATCACTGTCAGGCAGGTGACTTTCCAAAACAGCTTATACCGTGCCGATTACAGCTAAACTTCTTGGTCTTCTGACTTCCAAGGTCTCCATTGCTTCACTGAAAAGCTGAGCAATGCCCAAGAGTCCTCCAAGCCTTTATTCTCCTGAACAACTAGGATCCATTCCGAAGACAGGTCTCCCTGTCCCTCATGCCTGAACCCTCTGTCCCTGGCCCGCATCTTCCCATCCTGGAAGCTCTACCCGCCCAAGGAGCTTGGTTAGCCAAGTGGGAGTCATGACTTCGACCAAATCGTGTCCCAGGAGCGCGGTGGCGGACCAGGAACTGACCAGAACAGACTGGGAAGGCCTCCTAAAGGGTCTGGTGTCTGAGGTGGGCTTTGTGTGCAACTGCCTGACAGACGGAGTAAGAAGGCGGGTTGTTCCAAAAGTAAACCAAGAGCAGAAGCGGAGGGTGGAAGGAGCCTTTGAAACAAGTGTAACTTGGCCCCTGAAAGAATAGTGACCTATTAAAGACTGGAACGATTTGGTCAGATTTTAACTTTGTTTTGCAAAATTTGAGTCCCTCGGTCCGGGACCATCGCTAAAGCGCAAGCCTCACAAAGGAGTGGTTCCGCCTTCCTCCCGCCCAAATATGGCGAGCTCCCTCTAAGGAGACCGAGGCACTTCCGGCCCGGTCTGGAGTGACTTCCGCCCAGCGCTGCGGGGCCGCAGTCGCGGCCACCTAACCCGCAGTCACGCCCCGCTTACGGCCGAGGGCGCTCGAGCAGAACTTTGATAGGATGCCGAATTAAACTCACCGTGAAGCAAGTCCCACTGGACGAAAATTTGGTCGTAGCATTTCTCAGGTAAGAGAAGCGGCGCCAGCACTCGTTTGAGCGGGCCGTCCGCCTCGGCCGCCATGTTGGAAAACTAGCTTCCGCCAGTCTCTCCTAGCCGCCATTGACGTACGGTGCGCATGCGCGCTCTGGACACTCCGCCCCCTACCTCCCCGCGACTAAGCTGTACCGCCCCCTGTTCCCCGCTTTTTCTTACTCCTCCCCACTTTCTGCAGCGTGAAATAGGTCTCGTCCAGAGACCACGTTTTGGACGCGCCCTCCCGGTTCGAGTTTTGCGGCGTGCTAAGGCTGTGCGCCTGCGCAGTTCCATCTTTCGCGCCTTTGTTTACGCTTCCAATTCGGAGGCCACATTTAGCCTCCTCTCGGCGCCTCCTGCGCGGCGCCATCTTGTCTTCGCCCGGCAGACCTCGCCTTGTTCGAAGTTGAGAGAGAAGGAGCGGGAGTCTGCGAAAGGGCGTTGGGTGGGGGCGGCGTGGCTCCTCGTCTCCTGTGCTCTCGGCGTCTCCAGAAGGAACGGCGCCGGCGGGAGCAGGACGGTCGGCGCCAAAGCTGCGCGCAGGGCCCGTGTCTCTCTCTCCCCCGGTTCGCCCGGGCCTCCGAGGCTGGGTGCTTGGGCAGCTGCTGGGCCGGGACCGCGGAGCAGAAGAGGAGGCGGCGAGCCCAGGCCCCGCGAGGCTCGGCACATGCCCGAGGGCTCTCTCCCACCCCGTCGGCCCCGCCGCGTGCTGGGCGTGAACAGCAGCGGGGCCGGCGGGCCCAGCAGCCCCTCTTGGGAAAGGGGCCCTCGGACCGCCGGGTGGGAACGATGCCCTCCGCCCCCCAGCGCTGGGACCCCCAGCTCTCAGCCCTCCTGATGGAGGTGGGCCTGGCCGTCACACCCTGGCGGCCGGGCGCCGCCGCAGCCACCACGCTGTCGAGCGGCCGTTCTTGGCCATACTCAGCAGGGTCACACGGGACGTCGGGGACGCGGTGGTGGTGGGGCTGCTGGGGAGACGCGCCTGCTACGAGACCGGAACGGTCGTGTCCTGCCCCCCAGCCACTGCTCCGTGACCCTCAGTCGTGGTGCAGGCCGTGGCTGTACGGGAGGCCCTTTCTAGATTCTGGACACTGGCTGTCCTGGGGTGCCACCCACTCCCACCAGGGAGACCGCCACTGGGAGGACTAAAGGGTCGGCTTGGTGGGTGGCTCAGGCTGGAGGCAGGTTGTTCCTAGGAGCACAGAGGGGACTTGCACGTGCAGGGCAGAGTACCCGCTGCTGCCAGAGCTGATGAAACCCTTTGCAGGTGAGAGAGGAGCACGGGCAAGGCAGAGCATTCCGTTGCTAAGGAGCCTTGGGAAAGGAAATGGCACAGGTGTGATCTCCTATCTGCTTCACCTGTATTTGCCTAACAGGATTGGAGGGGTGGGGGAACCAGAGGAGGAGGAAGGGGTGGAGGCAGACCCTCCACCAGCCTCTGCCAGGTTGGCTGCGGTGGCGGCTGGGGGGGGGGGGGGGTGCGAACCCGTGAGGACATGTGGTCACGCATAGTGTTTTGGTCCCTCACTAGCTGTCTGGCTCCCTGAGACTCAACCGCAGAAGGCACAGTAAGGCGCGGGACAAGAAACTTACGGCTTTTCATCCCAGCCAGAAGGACGGGGGAAAGCAAGGACAGAGGCTGGAGCAGGTTTTATTTTTCTGGGGACGGGGGAGGAGAAACTCATCACATTCAATAAACCTCTTTCCTCTTGTCCCACCCCCCCCCCCCCCCCACCCCAGGTTGCATTATCTGTACTTTTGTTCTCAAAGACTGAGAGGGAAGGAAGGCCGCTTTGTTTCTGAGTCAGCTGAGTGGTGAGGAGTGCAGGCAGCCCCTGGGCCTCGAGCTCAGAGGGGCTGGTAGGTGGGCGGGCGTCTCCGGACGATGCAGAACGTAGCGAGCACCAGGGCGAGGAGGCCCAGGGAGACCAGGCCAATGACGAGGGGCAGCAGGAGGAACTGGTCAGTCGGACAAGGGAAACCTGGCCGAAGGGGAGGGCAGGGAGGCGTGGCAGCGGTGCTGAGGACAGGTGGGAAGAGGGTGGAGGGGAGGTGGCGCTCGTAGGGAAGTAGGGGGACTGGGGAGGAGCTCTCCTAGCTGACTCTGAGCAGTAGATAAAAGGGGAGAAGGGGACAGAGTCTTCTGGAGAACGAACACGTGCTCTATAGTTACGAGCAGCCTGAGAGAGGAAGGAAAGTTCGGGGTGGGAGCAGGGAGGCCTGGGGTGGGGCAGGGCCGACAGGGACACGGGGGGTAAGGCAAGGAGTAGGTCTTACTTGGCCCAAAGGCCCCTGAGGGGGGCAGCTGGGCAGCCTGGAGCCTCAGGTGTAGCAGGTCAAGGCGCAGTGCTGGGGAGAGAGACAGGCTTGCGTTCCCGCAGCTGAAGCTCTGGCCCAGGGGGGCTTGGAGAGCGTGAAGGGATGAGTTCTCAACAGAGAACGTCCACTCTGGAAGAGTGAGGAAGGGTCAGCTCTGTGTCCGTGTCCCCACCCCTCGGCTCAGCCCCCCACCCCCTTGCAGGAGCGCAGGCAGCCAGTGCAAGGGACGACGGGAGGGGAGGTCACTCACGTGCCGCCTGTGGGAGGGACACGTTGTACTCCAGAGCCACGTAGCTCAGGTAGACAGCGCTCTGCTGTGGCTCCTGGGAAGGGGACCGGGAAGGCTCAGGGTGGCTGGGGAGAGTGGCGTCCGTGTCCGTGGGGTCGGGAGCACAGCGAGGGACAGGTAGGGAAAGGGCGCGTGGAGGGTGAGGGCTGAGGGTGAAGTACCTGCTTGAATCCAAAGCTGAGCTGTCCGTAGGGGAACGAGAGAAGCAGGTGGGTATGGGCACCCTCACAGTCCCCCTGCGCCTTGGTTTTGTTGGGGTTCAGCACAGAGATGCCCCAGGCCTGCAGAAGTTCAGCAGTTTCGTAGGACAACGCAGCCGTGCCATCCGAGGTCTCCTCCATCCCCACCCTGCGCCCTCCTTCACTCTTCCTTCTGAGCCACGGCCTGTGGCCTCACTGGCTTCCCCTCATGTCCACGGTCCCCGAGCTTTACCTTTCCTCCGCCCTGGGTCGGGTACAGAATTCCGATCTGGATCTGGCTTTGGAGCCGGACGCAGGGCTGGGAGCCATTAGTCCATGTGTAGTCCCCTACAGCGCCCTTGGAGCCTGGGCTCGGGCTTGGAGGGGGTGGAGGGGGTCCCGGGTGGGGGGCACTGGTGGGGGCTCTCGGGCTGGTGGCCGTGCTGTTGTTTGTCGTCGGGTGAACCGTGGCGTTCCCGTGACTGGGGGTGGTGACCGTATGGTGGGTGGCCATTGTGGGCTCGTGGCTGGTGGCGCCCGCGGTGGTGGTTCTGTGGCTGGTGGTCGCAGGCCTTGCTGTGCTTTCTGTAGCTGTGGGTGTCACCGTGAAGGATGGCAGCAGAGTGGCCGATTTTTTGTGAGGACAGCTATTCACTGTCCCCTGGGCTTTGGGCAGAGGAACAGCCTGGTTAGCGGCCCAGGGGCGCGCTCCCCCCAGGTTCCCTCCCCTTTGGGCCTGTCTCCTTACCGACTAGAAGCCCCAACAAGGCCCCCGAGAAAACCACCACCAGCCTCATGGCAGGACAGCCTCACCCAGTCGGTCCAGGTAGGTTCAGTCAGTCCCAGCTGCTTGCTCAACCCTGTTCCCTCCGCTCTTTTGGAAAAGGAGGAATTAAGCTTATGACTTCCTGCAACTGAGACAGTGCCTGTCCCCAACCTGACTCAGGCACCTCAGCCCCAGCCACCACTTAGTCATTGAACTGTCGTCACCAAATTAGGGGATTGGCCCTGGCTGCACGAATGAGCCACAGGGAGTTAGGGGGCAGCTGTCCCATGGGGACTCACTTGTCTGCTTTAGGAAAGCCCTGAGGGGGAGGGGTTCCAAGCTGTTAGGGTGGGGGGGAGATGGCCTCTTCCCTCCCCGTTCTCTAGGAGGAAGGGGGGGGCGGTTTACTCCCTCTTCCCTCCATCTGTTACTTCCTCTTGGAGACATGTGAGGCACTTGTGATGGTGCCCGCACCCGACCACGTACAGACGGTCATGTTACCCAGTCATCGTGACCATTTCCCGGTCATAGTTGGGAAGCAGCTACACAAGGGAAATCTAGAAGGGTAGTAGCTGGGGACCCAGCCAGAGATGTACCCAGTAACAGGTGGGAGGGAAGGGGAGGCAAGAAATGAGAAGCCCAACAGGCGGTTTCCAAGTCATTTTATTCAGAATTTTGTTGTTTGTTTCCTGAATCAATAAATACTATACAAAACAATGTAAAAATGGCTACCATTTTCTCTCCCCTGCTCCCCCCACCTGGGGACAACCCCATGGGCCACCTAGCTCAAGGGTTCTCCAGATTTGGTCCAGCAAATGAGGTTGGGTGACACTATAGCCCCTTGAATCCTCTTGAGAGGCGGGCAGCTGGGTGGGGGAGAGCCTCTGGGGTTTCGAGGCTGAGTGGGTTACGGTCATGGATTAGTGTTTTTGGGAGAAGAGACGGCGCCTGGGGCAGGAATCTGCCCCAAAGAAAAGGGTGTCTAAAATGTTCACGGTTCCTCCTTTTGCCTCAAAAAGTGACATTTATTCAAAGAAAAAAAAAAAAAAAGAAAAAAAATGACAAGATGTCCATCCCTTGGCTCCCTTCCCTCCCCCCTCCTGCTCCTCTTCAGCCCCCCAAGGACTGAAGCCTGGGTAGGGCCAGGGCGCAGGACAGCCCCTCAGATGAGGTCAGCAACATTGAGGGGCATCTCCTCAATGGAGGTGTTGTAGAAGGTCTCGATGTCTCGAAGTGTCCTCTTGTCCTCTTCTGTCACCATGTTGATAGCCACACCCTTACGGCCAAATCGTCCACCGCGACCAATTCTGGTGGAAAACAGGACGCCTTGGTAGGTAGGATGAAGGGAAGGGGGGCCGGGGGGGAGCCACAGCGCAGGGAGGGGGGAGGCCGCGTTCCGGAGCCACACTTACCTGTGGATGTAGTTTTCCCTGTTGGTGGGAAGGTCGTAGTTGATGACTAAGGAAACCTGCTGGACGTCAATGCCTCTGGCCTGGGGCAAAGGAGAGGATGGGTCAGCGTGTGAACGAGAGGCGAGCAAGGGAAAAGAGAGGAGCACAGTATCGGTGCAGGAGGGACTGGAGCGCAGTGTAGGCAGCCGAAGGCAGGCAAAGGAAACAAAGCTCCCCTCCCCCAACGGCCTGAGGCTTGCCAGGTTCTGTTCCAAGCTGCTACTTTCCTGAAGAGGGGCACGAGCAGGCCCCTTGGAGAGGGAATCACCTTGGGTTTTCCCTTCTTCCTTCCCAGTCTTCTCCCGAGTCTGCTCTACTCACCAGCAGGTCAGTGGTGATCAATACTCTGCTAGAGCCAGAGCGGAACTCCCTCATGATAACGTCTCGCTCCTTTTGGTCCATGTCTCCGTGCTGGAACAGGAAATGGAGGGTGCGTCCTGAGGACCAGTGGTGAGCAGGGCGCGGACGCACGCGCTGCCGGGAGCCAGGTGGAGAGAACTCACCATCGCGGACACGGTGAAGTCTCGGGCGTGCATCTTCTCAGTGAGCCAATCGACCTTCCTTCGGGTGTTGATGAAGATGACTGCCTGCGTGATGGTCAGGGTCTCGTACAAGTCGCACAGTGTGTCCAGCTTCCACTCCTGAAGGGGGGGCGGGGCAGGGCGGGGGCGGGGAGATCAGTCAGGGGCTGTACCAACGACGCACCACCAGGCCCGCCCCCTGCCCCGGGGCCCCACCTCTCGTTCCACATTGATGTAGAACTGGCGGATACCCTCCAGGGTCAACTCCTCCTTCTTGACCAGAATTCGAATGGGGTCCCTCATGAACTTCTTGGTCACCTCGAGCACATCGGAAGGCATCGTAGCAGACAGCAAGACCACCTAAGGGAAGAGAGAAGCCTCGGGGTAGGGGCTCCTCCACGATGCCTGCCCCCTCAAACAGAAGCCGGCGTGTAAAGAGGCCCGAAGCGAGACACCCGGAATTCCTATGGTTTCTCTGGCACTTGCCATCGCTGTCCTATCCCCCCCCCCCCCCCCCCCGTCTCTAACGGCTTGCTCACCTGGGTGTTACTGTTAAGCTTCTGGAATATGTCATAGATCTGGTCCTTGAACCCGCGGCTTAACATTTCGTCAGCTTCATCCAGCACAAACATCTTGATGTATTTGGGAGCTACGACAGGAAAAACAACAGGTAACAAAACTAGAGAACCATGAAGTCAGGCTTCAACCTCCAGAGAAAGAACGGACCAGAGGTCTGCTCTCAGAATACAAAGGCTGATCCTTTGCCTGCGACCCCCGTGCCAGGCCAGGCGACAGGCCTGGGAAGTAGAACACTCCCCGGGCTGAGAAGACGGGGGAGCCAAGCCAGGCTCAGATGACACGCATGGGTTCATCACAGAGCAACTCTTCCACGGGCGAAAACAGACGGCCTAGGGGACGAGGTTGTAGTCAGGTGAGGACAGGGAAGACGGGGAAGCAGAAAGCTGACACTCACATAAGTATCTCCGGTTAAGCATGTCGAACACACGTCCCGGGGTCCCCACAATGATATGGGGTGCTTCCATCTGAAGCTTCTGCACCTCGGCACGTACATTGGTCCCTCCGATGCAGGCATGGCAGGAGGCACCCATGTAATCTCCCAACGCCATGACCACCTTCTGTATCTGAACCCAGAGAGAGAGAAGGACCCGCAGATTAGCTACAACCGTGCCAGACCCCCCCCCGGAAAGGCTTCTCGTGTCATTCTCTGCAGATCACACGTGCGCCGTGAAACTCACTTCCCGGACGAGAAACAAGCAGACGACTTCATTTAAGACCACACTGCCAAGAAGGGGCAGGCACGGGATCTGAACTTGGTGTGGTCCCGAAGAATACAAGGATTCACAGTAACGGCCCTTTCTAAAAGCCAAGAGCGACCCACTCGTTAGATCTCAAAGCGACCAGTTTAGTGAACAGAATGACCTCTACCTGCGTCCTTCTGCCACTGAACCGATCGATGCTAGATGCCATGTTCGCTCTTGAAAAAAGTGTGTTCTGCCCATTAATGCCCTAAGGAATCCTTCCCGAACTTCTTTACTTACTTCACCTGTATCTACAAGTTAGCAGAGAAACCATTACTTCCCCACCGAGGGTTTAAAAATAACTAGGAAACAAACGTTTCTCATTCTCTCTCCTCCAAGACCCAAGAAAAGTCTATCATTAGGATTTCATGTGCCCCAGGCATGAAACAGCTCTGGCCACCAACCCAGGCATCAAGCTAGGATGAACAAAGGACTGCGTCTGCTCTGCCCCAGGCTGATATAAGAGCAGCACCATCGCCGAGGTGTCTCTTTGCCCATCACCAGGGGGTTGGTTCACACAACAGCCACCAAACTTGCTCAGCCAGCCAGGCTCCACCTAGCTGCCTTTTCCCTGGACTCAGGAAATGGGCGGAGGAAACGATGCTTATTGTTCGTTAGGAGAGGGCATATAATTAACCCCAGCCAGCCTTCAGAGATCCAGCAGTCCTTGGCTCATTTTCTTTAGATCTCTCTTCCCCGATGCTTCGGATCTTGAGGTGGTGGCCCTTAGGGAGCACACCTCGGACTTTCTGATTATGCTCCTTCCCAGAGCACCCTCCAGGGGAGGGAAGCCACACGCTCACCTGCTGAGCCAGCTCTCTAGTGGGCGCCAGGACCAAGGCCTGTGTGGCCTTTAGATCCAATTCAATCTGTTGCAGAATCGATATGGCAAAAGTGGCTGTTTTCCCAGTCCCAGACTGGGCTTGAGCGATCACATCATAACCTAAACAGAGTAGAAGAAACTTGACGTGAGAGTACGTACGTGTTGCCATCAGGAGATGTTCAAGGCTCTGCTCCATCAACAAGCAGTTGATAAGAGCTAAGTGCCAAGCACTTAGTGCCTCCCAGACTTTACCGCGCCATAACCTAGTGCCCAAATGGGAACATCTGGAAACCAAGTTAGATTATTCATTCATTTAGGACTGCCCAGAATTGACCTTTGACCTAAAATACCAATAGCAGTGAAGAACTGGCTAAAATACCACCTTACTGAAATCCAACCAGCCATCCATGTGTCCAGGGCATGAACCGGGCACCGGCACAAACCAAAAGCCAAGCTGGGATAAACAAGGAATTGCTTTGCCCCAGACTGATAGGAGGCTGGCACCACTGACCAGGTGCCACTCCACCCAGGTCAGGGACCGTGCAGAACTCATTCTGGGGCAGAGGGATCGGATCTTACCCTTGATACAAGGAAGAATGGCTCGCTGCTGGATGGCAGAAGGCTTCTCGAAACCATAGGCATAGATGCCCCGGAGAAGGGACTCGGAGAGGTTCATGTCGTCAAAGCTGTCAACGATTTCGTTCCAATTGCTCTGTGGGGCACAAAACAATTCAAATGGTAGAAGAGGCGACGCGGCGTCCCAGAAGTGGAGCAAACGACCAAAGCTCCAGAGCCCACAGCCTCTCCTCCCACCTGGGAAGCTGGTTGGCTCTACGCGGTCTGGGAAGTCACTCTAAGGGGCCGGTCCACTTGTAAGAGGAGAGGCTGGACAGTATAGGAGAGAGGAGACTCAACACACAGGACGTGTTTCACACACGCTCAGGGACCTACCGATTTGGAACAGATCACTGGAAAGGACTTAGGATGGGTAGGCGAAGTCATCTACTTGGGAGTTAGGCAAGCAGCTCTCCAGAAACCAGGAGACACTGCTAGAGACACTGCCTTTCCCAGGGACTAAAGACAGTGGCGCAGGAGTGCCATCTCACCTCGATGACGCCTTCGGGCTCCATCCCATCGGGGCCATTGTCTCTGGATCTGTTGGTTTAAAGCAGAAGTAGGCCGACTGAGACGCCAGAAATCCCGACGGCCAGGCTCTTCCTACCAGCAACCGGCCTCGCACGATGCCATCAGCCCACGCTCCCCGACCCGACCCCATCCTGGACCCCAGGAGACACAGTGCTCAATTTACCACCGAATCAGGCCCCTGGCCCCGCCACCGAGGGGACGACCCAACCCCCGAAGGCCCGGAGGCTGGAAGGAACGGCGTCGGCGCTTCCGGGGGACCGGAGGTGGTCCCCGCGGCCGGGCCCACGTGTCCGGGGCCGGGCCGCTCCGAGTCCGAGCGCGCGCACCTCCCACCGCGGCCCCGGCGCGCCGGAAGTCCCGCCCCGCACCTCCCCGATGCGAGGGTAGGACATCCCCTTCCCCCCACGTCACTCCGCCCGCGCCCTCCCCCACCCCCTCCAGCCCGTCTCCCCCCCTCGCGGTGCCCGGATGTGGGAGGCCGCGGGCGGTGGCGGCCTCGCGCACAATGAGCCCCAGCCGAGCTAGCGAAGGGGGAGATTGCACAACACTGAGAAGCGAAGCGGGCTGGGGGAGGGGAGCCCCTCGGGCCGCCATGTGCTCGCTCCCTCGACCACCCAGCGGCGTCTCCCCCCGCCCCCCGCCACGGCACAATCCACATCCCGCCCGCCCCCGTCGCGAAATGGCGTCGCCCTCCCATACCTCAGGCCGCTCACCCCCGAAGGAAAGTGGACCTGCCCATCCGCAGTTTGCCAATTGCCCGGCTCGTGCGGCAAAATGGACCCGCCCGCCCGGCGCCGGGTGGGCTCCCGGTGCCTCACGCGGCCGCTCCTCGGGGTCAGGCTCGGTCCTGGCCGTCAAGAAAACCAGCACACTGAACGGCCGGCTTCTTCCGCCCCGACCCATCGCTCCGCGCGACGACGCGCCCGGCTCGCAGGACCCGGGCGTCCCCGCTCCGGCGAGTGGTCCCGTCGGAACCCTCCGGAATCCCGAGCGCGCGCGAGCCCTCCCTCAGGCAGAGAGGCGCCCGGACCCGCTGGCTCGGGCCACACGCGGCGGCGGCCGCCTCCGCCTCCCACGCCCGGCCGCGGCCTCGCCTGGCGCTCGGCGCCGGCCTCCCGGCGGGCCGCGCCTACTCGCTCCCCAGGACCGGGCCTCCCGGCGTGGCTGCCCCGCAACCCCGGGTGGGGGGAGGGGTGCCCAGGGCGGTGGGCCTCAGCTCCCCCCGCGGGGCCCTCGGGAGGGAGCGGCTGGGTAAGTAGCCTCGACCTCTTGCAAAAGGGTTTCTTACCGGGAATCCTGACTCGCAGACATGATCCTTAGAAACTAGGGCGGAGTGCCCGCCTATCGACAACTTATAGAGCGCCCGACCCCGCCCCAGCCATCGCATTGGCTTGGCCACCTCGGCCCCGCCTGCCGGCGTTCAGCGACTCGGCGTGACGTCAGCTCGCAGGAGCTCCGGCACGCGGCCACCATTGGACCGCCTGGACATCTGTCAAGGGGAAGACCCGCCCCGCGGCCCCATTGGCTCTGGGGCCCGCCTTTCTCGCCGGTACGGAAGTGACATATGGGAGTCGGGCCTCGAGGCCTGGCAGCCATCTTGGGGCCCAGCGCCCCTACACGTGCGGAGGCGAGAGCGCCTTGGTCATGTGGCCCAGCGCGCCCTATCACGCGAGAGGGGCGAGGTTTCAGCCTCCAGGGACTTCCGGGCTCCAGAGACAGCCGCTTCCCTTCGCCTCTGCTCTGAGTCTGCTCTGGACCTACATTCTGTTCCGTTCTCTCCTGGAGCAAAGGTAGATCGGACACCGTCCCGCCCGTTCCGGAGGTGCCGGGGATGACGGGATCAGGCGGTACGCCCCCGCGACAGGTCCCCCCCCCCCCCCCCCCGCCCCCCGGGCCACAGGGAGGGACAGGGATGGAACAGCCGACTTCCTGGCTTCCCCAGCATTTGGGGTCGCTGTCATGAACTTTGGCTGGCTCTCTTAAGTGTCCTGTTGCCCAGCTCCAGCACCTCTCAAGCTCCCTTACGGGACTCTTTAGGGATGATGAAGACAGGGTGCTGGCCAGCGAGCCAGGGGTGGAAGGCTGAGGTCTCCATGACCACGAAAAGGGGAGCTAACAGGGGCTGCTGAATCAAAGCCTGAGAGCGAGCATATCCACTAGTTTGATGCCCCTTAAGGACGACCACCACTGTGTATCTCCAAAGGATCCTTTATTGACCAGAGCAGGACCGTGGCATTTATATATATATATAAAAAAAAGTTTGAAGATCTGGCAGGCCGGAATCCCTTTGCCCGCCCTCCACCCCCAGCACAGATTTTCCTGCCCCCGCCCCTGCACACAGAAGGGGGATGGATGGGTGCCCCACCCAGGCCGCCAAGCCACGCTCCCCCAGGGCACAGAGAAAAAAGAGGCTTTTTCACGGCCACCCCCTGAACATCAGAAATCAACAAGTATTCTCTCAAAAGGAAAAAAAAAAAATACAGAAATCAATTAAAACATTTAAATATGAAAAACCAAAAGGGAACTGGGTGGGGAGAGGCAAGAGAGGAAAGGAATGGGAGTTTCTTGGGAAGGAAGGGTCCCCCATGTCCTCACGCCCGTTCATAAACGGGCTTGAGGCCTGGGATCCAAGGCTCACACAGTGAGTTTGCAGTGACACAGCTCCTTGTAGATCTGCCGACGAAGTTTGGGCATGTCCTGCTGGGTGAAGCTGAACGGCTGGGCCAGCGCCAGGTGCTTGCAGTACTGGGTGTTAACAAAGCAGGCCGTGAGCATCCCCCGCCCCCCAAGTCAGGACCTGTGCTACCCTCTTCGCGTGAGTGAGATCCACCTCCCTGGAACTTTCAGAGAACATCCACATTTCACAAAGGGAGCCAAGGTGCCCCAGTCTGGGGCTCAAAGTCTAAAATCACTGCTCTTGGTACCTGAAATGCCCGGTGTTAAAATACTCTGCATTGGCGGTTAGGAGGCAACTCTCCTTAGGGCCAGAAACCAAGGAGCAAGAGACCCAGTCCCGATGTGGGACGGGGAAGCCAGGAGAGCCAACGAAATCCATGTTTGTGCTCTCTGACACCTAAGGTTACCCTCTGCTCCACAAGGGGCTGTGGGCAATGGGGCAGGGCCGGGTTGCGGGACAGCCTCCCTCCTCTTGCCCCGCCCTTTAATCCAACTGTCATCTGCTTACCTGTAACACGAAGGCACCGCAGTCGCTGTCATTATTCTGCCTGGCCACATTCTAGAAAAGGAGAAGAAGGCAGGCCCTTCATTTAGAGGCTCCTAGGGGTGTGGCCTCAACTTCTGCCTCCTGCCTTACCTCTGTCACCACCCCGTACTCCTCCCTCTAGAAACTTACCATTTTGAAGTAACCTTTCCAGCCCTGGTGGAAATCCAGCCGGTCTTTCTTCACGGCCTCTGCCTGTAGGTACTTGGCAATATGCTGTGCAGACGGAGAAAAGGAGGGAGCGATGCCCGGTGTCTCCCACAGGAGCCCGGGGTATGGTGGTCACAGGCACCGAGCCCAGGTTTGCTCCTCAGAGCCCCCAGGCCCACCCCTCCGCCGCGAGTGCCGCCACTGGATTTCCTCCCCACTCTTCCCGCCTCCCTCCTTCCCACTCAGACCTTAGGGCAGCGGCGGTTCAGGGTGCGCTGCGAGTCAAAGTAGGTGATGGTGCGTCGCCTCACGTCAACCGAGATGAGGGACCAATGCACCTCCAGGTGGATGGGGATCAGCAGTAGCTCCTTATTGAAGATGTCCACCTAAGGGGGGCAGTGCCAGGGGTCTGGTCAGAGGGCACGAGAGTCCTGCCTACTGTCGTGAGGGGTCTAGAGACGAGTGGAGGCGCTGGCAGGAAGCCCCGTGGGAGGGCACAAGGCCCAGCCCTCCACCGGAAGGGGCGGTGTCAGAGCACACACCTGAGAGCCCAGGATGGCCCGGGTACTTTCCACACATTAAAGGTACCGGCGCTCAGTAGCGAAGAACCGAGGCTCAGCACTCTGGAGCCAGACTGCGGGGGTTTAGATCTAGCTCCTGCCTTTCCTAGCTCGTGGCCGTGGGCGAGCCACTCTATATGCCTCAGTTCTCTTCACCGTAAAAGGCTGGAAACGATAGCCGCTACCTCCTCTGTTTGTTCTGAGAATTAAGTCACACCGAGGACAACGCTGGGTCCCCGGCAAGTGGTCGGTCAGTTACCACAACCATCCTCCGAGGAAGTTCTCTCCCTCGATCTAACGGAGGAAACAGCAGCTTAGAAGACTAGGCAACTTGCTGAAGGCCACAGAAGGGGCAGAGGTGGGACTCAGATGCAGTATGCAGAGGCCAAGTTCTTTCACTGTAGGTCCCCCCACCTCTATCGGGAGCAGTAGGCCTGCCAGGTCGGGGAGGGTGTGAGCTCCTGAGCCCGGGGACAGAAACTAAGAAATGCTGCAGCCCGTGATCCTACCTCACTGTAGAAATTTCCTGGCCTTGGAATTGCAGGGCAGGGAAACTAACGAGAACTACCTTTTCCCCCTCGCCAAACGTGCTCTCTCCTGTCTTCCCCAGTAACGTCTGCTACAAACCCAGGCATCACCCTGATTCTGAGCTTTTCTTCGTTCCCTCGTCCAACCCGCCAGAAAGTACTTCGATTCTACTTGCCAAACCCATCCTAGAGAGCGCTCCTGCTCCTCCCTCAGCATCCTGGTCGAGTGTCTGTCTGGCCTTCTTCGCTCGCCTCCTAGTCAGTCTGCCTGCTCCCACTCTTGCCCCACTTCCAATCTCCATCAAAACAGGAGGCTCTTCCCTGCCTGCTTAAGGCTCGTCAACGGCGCCTCAGCCACACGGTGACCGCGGCCTCCACGCCCCACGCGATCAGCCCTGGCCAAGCTTCTGATCATATTCCCCCCGCTCACCCTGCCCCAACCACACCAGACACTCCCGTGGGCCTTCTGGGCCCCCCACAGTCTCACCTCGTGTCCCATGTACTCGCCGTCCCCTTTGCCTAAACCACTCTTGCCCCCCGAGCCACACGTGACCGGGCCCTCGTCATTCCAGGCTCAGAGAAGAGTGGCCTTCCCGGAGCCACCCACATTCCACGCTACTACATCTCCCTTTTAATTTGTTCATGGCGCCTAACACTAGCTGAAATTTAACTTACTTATTCACACTCCACGAAGGCGAGAAGTCTTCCTTACTTAACACCGAGTCCTTGCTGCTCACGACAGTACCGAACACACAGAAGACCCATGTTACTTGAAAGACTGAGTGAGCAGCCTTGGGGAAGGGACTCCTAGAAAGCGGAACTCTAATCCTTTACAGGGAAGGCGTTACCCACATACACGTGAACTGGCAACTCACGTTTTTGGTCCACCTTTTCACCCCATCATAACCCTTGGTACGGAGTTTATCGTAGAAGAAACTGTTGAAGAAATGCACCTGTGCCAATGACACAAAAGAGCTGGATGGAGTTAAAAGAGCTTCAGGCCTCCCTGCCAAGTCTCCTCCGCCCAGTCCGCTCCGTGTCACTGGGGCTCCGATGGGCCAGTTTCAACAACCTCCACTGCACTCCACTGGGGGCAGAAACCCAATTCTCTTCCTGCTGCCCCTCCCAACTGGTGGGGTGAGCCACAGGGAGAACCACTGCCGACTGGGGGGAAAGGAACAGAGAAGTTCGGGACCTAGGTTACAGGTCTGAATTTAACAGACCACCTTTTACCGCCTCTCCCCCAAACAAAGATCCTCCCTCCGTGAAAAGGGAAGAGATCAAAGGGAGTGAAAAGCTGCTGGGGGATCTGCAGAGGTTCTCCTGGGGACTGAAGTACCCTGTCAGGCCTACCTTTTCAGGGACCGTGTCCATGACCAGGTCTCCATACATGTTCATCACCTGGGGAGAAGACGGGCGGCAGCTTGCCATGGAGGGTGCAGCATGGGCACAGGGCTCCCCCGAGCAGAGGGCCCCAGACACCCCGCTCCCCAAATCCCCTTCGGGGCCCGTTTCTCCCTCCTCCTCACCTGGTCATTGAGCCAGTTCTGTCCGTACAAAGTCCCCAGGTCGTCCATCGTCAGCACGTGCCGCTTATAGGCCACTCGGAAGCCCCTCACCATGGCGTTGCCTGGCATGCGCTGGTACGACTGGATGAGCTGCAGCACCAGGCCCTTCCTGAGTAGGCCAAGGGCGGAGTCACACAAGAGACGAGGGGGCTAGGGCGTACAGAAGGCCCTTCTGCTGCCCAGAATCAGGATCTGTCTCAACTAGTCCCCGTCGGGGCTCGCGTAGCCTTCCGAGGGCCTGCTGAAGGGCCCGCTCCTGGGAAGGAGGCACGTGAGCACCGGGCATATTTCAGGGGCCCGGGGAAGGACCGCCCCATCTGCTCACAGGGGCTTCGCGCTTCACCCGCAGATTCCTCCCCCTCGGTCCCTGCTCCCTCCTCCTCCCCTGAGTCGGTCCCTCTGGGCAGCATTCTCTCCCGACCCCTGACCCCTCGGGCCCCGGCCCTCCCCTGAGGACCCCTCTGTCCTGCCTCACCTGGAAGGTGTAGAGAACTCCTGCTGAAAGATGTCCTCCAGTTTCTCCACCACCTCATCAGTGCTGAGGGGAATGAGGCTGCCGTAAGTCTGAAGGAATTCATCCAAGATGCCTGAGCGGAGAGGAAGAGGAGAGTGTGAGGCCTCCACACTCCAACTCAGGAGCTGGCGGAGAGAAGAGAAGGCCCGGCCGTCCGGGCTCCCTTACTCTGCACGCAGGTCACATGCTCCTCTCGCAGGGGGCTGTGCTGGCCGGCCTTCTCCCCGGGCCGCTCTGCCTCTTCTGCGGTGCCCAGGTCTGAGCCCTGAAAAAGTTCCTGGGCCACGTGGTCCCCGATGCTGCACACATTGCTGATGAGGATGCTGGCGTCAGGGGGTGCCAGGCCTCGCTCCCCTTCTGGCCCGGGCGGTCCCCCAAAGCCATTGGGAAGAGTACAGGAGAGGAGGCCTACAGCGCCGGGGAAACAGGACGGGGATGAGAAATTGGCTAAGACCAAGGAACAATGGGGAGATCAAACGATACAAATTCTAAGAGCACGGGGAGGAACCGAAACGGAATCTCCCGACAGGAACTCTAGGGGATGGAAACCGTAAAGCGCGAGAGAAGCGTGTCTAACAGGTTACAGAGGAACTGAAGAGAAGAGGTGCTCGTCATAGGACAGAAGCAAGAAAAGACTAAGACTCGGAGAGAGGCACGCATCCGAGACCTTTATCACCACCGTATACCTAGCACCGAGTACGGCACCCGGTGCACACGGAAGGCTCGATAAATACTCCAGGGACTGATAAAAACACAGCCCGACATTGTCTGCTTGCGTCCCCGAAAGAAACATTCCGAGTGCGAATGTCACACACGGCTATACAGGTGGTAACTGCAGAGAAATCCCATCCCAGTACCAGAGTAGCACCCTTCGCAGATGCACAGGCAAGGGCCCCTTTATTCGGAAAGGCCAAAAGAAAAGGGAGCTTGCGTGGATAATAAGACTAACTTTTCTAAACCTCATCTCCCGTTCTCATCTGTACACAGGACGCCTACTCGGCTCGGGGACTCTGTCACCCGGCCTTGACCGTCTCCCCAGACTTAGATCTTGCTCAAAGTGGGGCTTAAGATATTTCACAGCTATTCTGGACCCCCTCGCTCTGCCGTCCCACTGTCCTTAGGCCCGGCTCTCACCACAGCAAGAGGCTCCCAATCCTCCTGGATCTGAACCCTGCCCCCACCCTTCCCACACCCCATTCCCACCTTACCGGAGTCAGGGTCCAGAGGAGACTTTGGAGTCCACTTTAATCCATCTTCCTCCACTGGGGGCCCAGAGGACATTGGTGGAGACCCTCTCACCCCGTCCTCAGCCATGAGAGCACCTAGCAGACCGAGCCGGGGCGGAGGTGGCCCCCGAGGGGAGTCAAAACGACAGCAGGGGGATGGCAGCTGTGGTGTCGCACCCCCTTCCTGGGGTGAAAGATGGTTCTTGGGGTGTGCGAGGCTCCGCCGCCGGCCCCGGTGGCGCCCCCAAAGCTTCCAGTGGAATGTCAACGAGGTGCTTTTTGAGTACAGCAGCATCCGGAAGGCTCGCATGGCTCTGCGGCGGCGCTGGGAGCAGGTTTTCCGATGAGTAGGGCGAGGAGGGCGAGGCCGCTGGGAGGTTCCCAGCTGACCCCATCTGGGGGGCAGCCTCCAAGCTGCCCCTTCCTCTTCCTCATCTTCATCCTCATCGTCCTCTTCTTCCTCCTCCTCTTCACTAGCTGACGCATCAAAAGAGGGCCGAGGGACGGGGAGGCGTCTGGCTGGCACTGTGGTCCCTGACCCAGGATCTGGCCCAAACCCTCCACCTGATTTAAGTCGGGGTTTAGGGGGCGGGGGCCAACGAAGACGCTCCCGCCTGGGACTTGAGTAAGCCGGGGCCACGCCAGGTCCAGGAGGCTCAGGCCCCCAAGACCCGGTCCCTTGTATAGTCTCTTTCATTTTCCGGTAGCCTGTAAAACAACGGTTAGAGTGTCAGAATGCAAACACCCCGCACCCCAGATCCTGCCTCTCTTCCTCAGCATTCCAGAGGAGTCTGGAATCAGATACAAATAACCTAAGAAAAGAGGAAAAAGCGCAAAACCCCTACGAATTTCCGATCTTTTCGGTTAACAAGATCCACAGGGGCCCTTCAGAGTCCATGCCACCATCTCTCCCCCGACCACAGAGGAGCAAGGGAGAATGGCTAAGCGGCAGGATCTTATTTCTCGGACCCCCCAGGTTAAAGCCACTGTTGTCAGTATTTAATGCCACCAGGAGTATCTTAATTGAGAACCTAGTAAGGGCAATGGCTCAGCAGGAGTCTCCTGACATGATACAGAGATACCTGAGAACACAGCTTCCACGGGGAAACCGGGGTCTAGAGTGGGGAGAGAGTGCTCTACCACCTCGGAATGAATGGGGTGGGGTGGGGAGGGTACGGGCATGCTCAGGTCGTCGCAGGAGGGAATGGGGATCCCAGGGCTATGGTTCAGGTAGTAAAATCTAACGAAAACGGAAGAATGTTAAGGGAAACTGAAAGAGAACCCAACCGGTGCTCAGGCAGCCGGATCAAGCCGCTGGGACAGAACTGAGCCGCGTGAGCCAGGTTGGCCCAGCCCCCTCTCCTGCTCCGCTCCCCGGGGCCAGAATGCGTCCCACACCGGTTTGGTCCTGGACAGTTCGGCGCCCGAGGGCCTGAAGAAGCCCCTTCGAGGGCCTCCTGGGCCCCTGTTTGGTGGGAATGAGATCCAGGAATGGGAGAGGCCGCGGCAGGGCTGGGGGAAGGGTAGGGGGCGTCCTCACCGGGAGCGGGGAAGCCGGGCGGACGGGCCCGAGGGCGGGCGTCTCCGGCCTCAAGCTTCCCGGCTCATCTCTCCGGCGACGGCGGCGGCCCCGCCACTCCTGCTGTCTTCAGGCGCAGCCCTCTCAATTCAGGATTCCAACGCTTCTGGGCCGCGCGCCGCGCCGCCGAGCCGCCCCGCCGCGGCCGCCGCTTGCTCTGCTCCAGCCTCCACCTCCACCACCTCCCCCTCCTCCTCCTCCTTCTCCTCCTTCCCCTCCCGCGAGCCCCAGGCCCACCGGCGCTGGCGGCGCACGATTAGTACGTCACAGCCGGCGAACAGCGCCGGCGCGGCCAGCGCGCGCCTAGTCCCGCCTACCCCCGAACGTAGACGCCACGGGACCGTCCCGCCCCCGAGCCCCGTGCAGGGCTGCGCCTGCGCACGCTCGCTGCTCCCGGCCGCGCGCGACTAGCCCATCGCGCTCCCTTTTGCGCCTGCGCGACCCCCACCGCCGCGTGTCCCGCTGCGTAGCGCTTCTCCGCGCTGGCGGGGCCCGAACCCCGGGGCCTTGGTACCTCGGTCCCCGGCGGCGCGCCGGAGGACAGCCGGGAGGGCGGGGAGATCCCGGTACAGGGACGGGGCTGAGGCAAGGCAGCGGGGGAAGTGGAAGTCGTTTACTCTCCTATTTAAGTTTAAGCGGGTCTTGAGCAGAAAGAAAGCTCGAGGAGTGAAGGAAGACCAGCATTCGGGCCAAGATTTACCCGAGGCTGCCCGGCGACCCGTCCCAGCCCCGAGAGGCTTGGAGGGCCCGTCACGCTAGGGGAGCGGAGGGCAGGAAAGGCGGAACTTGGCACCCGTAGGGTGGTGTGTCTGCAAAGGGACTGTCGTCGTCGTCGTCGGGCACCCCCCCCCCCCAGACGGGCGCACAATAAACACACCCCTGGAGATAGTGATGGGAGCCGAGCCCGGGGCCCCGTTGGTGGAGAGGGAGGTGAGGGCGGGGCTTCTTGTGGAGGGAGGAGGCAGCGGGTACCTGGAGAGAGGTGTGGCCTGGGGAACCAGGAGTTTCCTGAGTGGAGGGAGGCTTCGTGGGCTTCTGCCAACAGGCAGGCTGCTTCTCTCAAGCTGCCGCTAGATGGTGGTGCTGTTCTGGAAGCATTCCAGTGGGACGTAAAGTAGGTCTCCACCGAGGCCTGGCATTGCCCCCCATTTCTCCCCCCACCCCCCAAGAATGTGGGGCTGGATGGGGGACGAGAGCAAGAGATTACACTTCTTTAATATCTGTGAAGTCGAAGTCCAGGGGATGGGGGCGGAAAGGGAAAAGGGAGGCACGGAGATTCGTGAGTCGTCAAACCCCGGGTTCCAGTCAACCCTAGAAGAGGCCTCTGTTCCCATTAGCTCTTGGCTGCCTCCAGTATGTCCCCACCCCAGTCTTCCGAGCTTGAGACCACCTCAAGATCACAGTTTCACAAAGCCCAGGAAGGTTCCAGATGGCGAGAGGCTAAGCTTCGCCCTTCCCCGGGGGATTGTGACACTCAGAATATCCCCTTGGTGTAGGTGGAAGACACCTGAGAGGAGAGAAGAGATGCTCAGTGAGGTCACGGTCACGCAGACTGATGTCTCCCTTCCCTTCTCCAGCTCAACCTCTTTTGCGCTTTCTGTCCTTCATTCCAGACCCACCTCTCCACCCAGGCTTCCAACCCCCTGCCGGAGCTTCCTCGTCACCCCCCCCCCCCCCGGGGTCAGAGAGACCTTGCTCTTCTCACGACCCCCCCCCCCCTCCACCGCCCACAGGGCTCCCACCTGCACTGTAGCAACTATTGTAGGCCCAGTCCGGATTGGAAGGCATACTTCGTATACAACGGAATAGCGTCTCCTGCCTTCCCCGGCCCTCCCGGGACACCACCTGACCCATGGTGAAAGTCACATCGTGGAACAGGACCTGGCAGGGAACGGAGGAGAAACGAGATGGCTCAGTGCTGGGAGGCCTCGGGAGCCTGGACAAGAGAGCCAAGGAAGGAAGGAGGGTCTTCTAAGTTTGGTATGAACAGAAGGGTCGGGAATTCTCAGTAGCAGGACTTACGGGCCCTGGGAGAACAGACCTCCGGCCCCCCACATGAGGCGTAGGGTATGTTTGGGATTACCTGGCTATACAGCAGATAAACTCCAGTGTCCCAGACTCGAACAACGTATCCTTGGGCCTCCAGGCTTCTCCCACGCTTAAGAGCTGGTTGCCAGATCACCTCTGTCACATCAGAGTCCTCTGGGGGTGAGGGGTGGGGCAGTCAGGATCTCCCTGCATTCTCAGACACTCTTCGCCCCCAGGAGTCTCTTGGGCCCAGGTGCCAGCCCCCCAGTTCCCCAATCCGGCCCCTCCCCAAAAGCCGTTATCGAAGAAAACTGCTCACCCTTGGAGGTGATGTTGATGGGGACAAGGTGCAGAACGGAGTGCTTCTCTGAGGAGAGAAGGGAATCTGAGCAGTGCCCACCTGCCCCGGCCGCCCTGTGCTCAGCCCCTCCACCCTCACCCTGGCTGCGGATAACTGTCCCCAGATCCCCATGCGGCTGGATCACCTCCCACCCCGGCTGCACCCCCGAGGCCTCACTCTTCTGTTTATGGGTGAGCACTGCTCTCTTTCTCCGGGACCTCTCCCCATTCTCCCAGGCTTCCAGGGCGTCAGGGCTCTGCTCACGGAAAGAGGGTCGGGGTTAGGCTGAGATGCAAGGGTCCCAGGCCGCCTCTCTTCCCAGCCCGCCCCCTCCCTCCGCCCCAGGAGTGCCTCACATCTCTCATGCACTTTTCCCCAGCAACCTGAGTCTCGGTGCTGGCTCTCCTCCAGGATCTGTTAGGTACGAGAAGCATTAATCTTTAACAATTTCCTTTCCTGGAATGGCTGCTCCCTTGACCTCCAAACCTGGGACCCTCTCTTGCACCTACTCAAAACTTTACAGACCGAGAGGCTAGAACCAAGAGGTCCGGAGATGGCCCCGCCATCCATCCCTTACTCCCCCACGCCCTTCTCCCCTCACTCACCTGCTCCCGGAGGCTCGGCCACGGATGCCCTTCTTCCTCCTTGCAGGGCCCTCCAGTCCTCTGCAGCCGAGTCACCTCTCTCCTTAGATTTTGCAGCTCTGTTTGCTGGGTCAGCAGGGCCATGGCACACGCCACAGCCCCTAGAGCCGCCCCCCAACTCAACCAGAGGGCGACTGAGAGCGCCGGCTCTCGGGCCGGGCCCCCCATGTCTCCCGGTGGCCCTCTGGGGGCTGGCAAGGAAGGAGACGAGGCTGGCATGAGCTGGGGACCCTGCAGAGAGCAGTGGCCTCAGGAGTGGGGTGGCGAGGAGGTGGTGGGGAGGGTGGGGGTGCAGAAGGGAAGAAGAAGAGTGTTACGCAAGGGAGAAATAAAAAGGAACTTGAGAATAAAAAGGAAGGAGGAGGAAAACCGGCTAGGGGCACTGCTGGAGCTCCTGGCACCCCACTGCGGGGCCGGTGGCGTCTTGAGACACGCTCCCCCGCCCCCCTCCCCCCCACACCCTTCTCCAGCCTCAGGAGAATTTGGTGACAATCTGTCTAGGAAGGACGGGACTGCCAGTGACACCCAGGAAGCAGCCCGAGCACGGGAACCCTGGGAGGGCCCCAGGAGTGGGGGAGGGAAGGTCGGCTGCCCCGGGGCACAGTGCCAAGAGCAGGGATGGAGGGACAAGCTGGGCAGCTTGGGGGTCAAGGGGTGAGGGCGGGAGACCCTCTGGCTGAGCCACGGGAGAGGTCTCTGGGCAAGTTGGCTGGGAATGACTGAACGTGCAAAAGGAGGGGAGGGGGCGGGTGGGGAGAAGAACCAGGGTCGCGGAAGCCAGAAACTGGCCGAGTTCTGGGGTTAGGGCCAGGCCGGGTGTGTTGGAATAAGGCCTGCGCTACTCCCTGTGCTGAACTTGGCAAGCAGGACTTCCTGTTTCCCGAGAAAAGCTCTTACATAAGGCTCTGGTCAAAGAGAGAAAGAGACAGCCCCAAGCACCCTACCGCTGGAAGGTTCCTCCCCTGGACCCAGGCCCCCCCACTCCCCCGGCCACGTCCTGCTTCCTGACCCCGAGCTCCCCTGCGAGCCTGCTCCCACCCCACATCCAGGCCAGGGCTTGGGCCCGCACCTGCTGAATGTCCAGAGGCTCCCGCTCCTCCCAGCCAGGGATCACCCTCGGGAGGAAGCCCGCCTCCTAGGTAAATGAGGCGGCTTCTGCTGGACCTTGGGCAGAGGATTGATTTTTTTTCCTGGCAGTTTGCCTTTTGACTCTCTGTTCATGCCTCAGGGGTCAGAAGCATGTGGGTCCCCATTCCCGAGCCTGTACATTGCCCTGGAGTCCCAGCCGTCCCGCACCCCACCCTTCGATGCCCGGCCCCCCTTGCCATGGCCCTCGGCTACCCTGAGAACTGTTCCCTAAGTCCCAATAGAGAGACCGTGGGGGCGCCTGGGTGGCTCAGTCAGTTAAGCTTCCGACTTCGGCTCAGGTCACGATCTCACGGTTCATGGGTTCGGGCCCCGCGTGCGGCTCTGTGCTGACAGCTCGGAGCCTGCAGCCTGCTTCACATTCTGTGTCTCTCTCTCTCTCTCTGCCCCTCCCCTACTCGTGCATTGTCTCTCTCTCTCCCTCTCTCTCAAAAACATTAAAAAAAAAAAAAAAAAGAGAGAGAGAGACCGTGGCTTATTCTCTTTAATATTCACTTATCAACATTTTGTCACAATAATAATAAAAATAATATCTGTTTTAAAAATCCACAGGGAATTATCGGGAAGGATCTCGTCTTGCTCTTAGCCCTCACGTTTGGGAACTCCTGGCCCCGTCTCAGTCTCCCTGGCGTCCAGCCCCTCTTAGTGCCTGAACAGGCGGTGGGGACCCACCCTCACCCAGAGTAGAGTAGACACAGTGTCCGGGGGCAGGGTGGGGAGGTTGTGGCCGGGGCAGGGAGTCAGGAGATAAATGGGGGGGGGGGGGGCGTCGAAAGACCAGGGATTCAAGAGCTAGTGAGGTGCAGGGGGGAGGGGGAGCGGGTGTCAGAGGAGAAGGGGGTTATCTATGTGGCGTGGCAACACGTGAACAGTCCAAGCAGCCTGCAGAGGGGGGGCAGGTCTGGGGCGAGGAGCAGCGGAGGGTGGGGCCCGGGGCGCCACCGGGGCCCCTCAGTGAACCTGGAAGAGTCCGAAGTAGCTGAGGAAGGGGGCGGCCTTGAGATGGGCCCAGGGGAGGGTGCGGATCCGCAGGGAGGACCCTGGCCGGAGGGGCAACAGCCCAGACACGTGGCAGAGGCGGACCTGGGACCCCGGGGAGCTGGCGGCCGTGGCGGAGAATTCTTCTAGGCAGCGCAGGGCCAGCGCGTCGTCCACCAGCAAATCGAGCTTCAGGTAGACGGCCTTCCCCTCGTCAAAGTGCACCTACGGGGAGGCGACACGGTCTCCGTGTCCCCTGTCCTCGGTGACCCAGGGATCCACCCCCCCCCCCAACCCCAGCCCAAAGCCCGAGCTCCCCGCCCACCCGGAGCTGCCCCTGCCCCGTGACCCGGACCCTCGTCCCCCGGTTCCCGCGTCCCCCCCGGAGCCAGGCGGGGCTTACCTGACTGTACAGGTAGTACAGCCCAGCCCGAGTGACTGTAAACTCCCCGCTCTGGCGGTCATAGCGCAGTGGGTTGGAGCTGTTGATTTTGGCCTCCTCCCAGCCACTCACCGTCCCGTCCACACCTGAATGTGGGTGTTCAGAGATCGGGGAGAGTCCCTTCCCGGGACTTCCTCACACTCCCCAAAGACCCATCGGGTACAGAAGGCTCGGGGGCCCGCTGGGCCCAGAAGACAGACACGTGGCCCCAGGCCCCGGGTGGAGTCACGGCCCACGGAGCCTGTAGTGTCATAGGAAGTTCTGTGCAGAAATGCAACGTATGTGTGACCAGAGGGGTCGGGAGCAACCCGTCACCAGCCACTTCTGGGGAAAAGAGCCAGATGGAAGGAGAGGTGGGGGGGGGGGGGGTTGATATTTTGTGTCTCTAATTTTTTAAATATTTTTAAAAATATTTATTTGGGGGGGGGAGTGAGCACGAGTGGGGGGAGAGCAGAGGGGGAGAGAGAGAGAGAGAGAGAGAGAGAGAGAGAGAGAGAGAGAGAGGATCCCAAGCAGGCTCCATGTTCAGCGCAGTCTGTCGAGGGGCTTGATCCCACGAACCCTGAGATCATGACCTGAGCTGAAAGCAAGGGTCAGATGCTTGACCAACTGAGCCACCCGGAAGCCCCTGTGTCTCTACTGTTTGTCTGTTTTGAGACCATATACGGTACTTGAATCATATATTACTGGGATTATTAAAATTGAAAATAACAAGGGGCACCTGGGTGGCTCAGACGGTCGGGCATCCGGCTTCAGCTCAGGTCACGATCTCACGGTCCATGAGTTTGAGCCCCGCATCGGGCTCTGTGCCGGCAGCTCAGAGCCTGGAGTCTGCTTCGGATTCTGTGTCTCCCTCTCTCTCTGCCCCTCCCCTGCTTGTGCTCTCTCTCTCTCTCTCAAAAATAAATAAACATTTAAAAAAAAGTGGTACCCAAGTGTCCATCAGACGATGAATGGGTAAGGAAAATTGTGGTATATCCATACAATGAGAAATTATTCAACCCCCAAAAGAAATGCTATGGGGGCGCCTGGCTGGCTCAGCCAATTGAGCGTCCAACTCTTGATTTTGGTTCAGATCGTGATCCCAGGGTCGTGAGATTGAGCCCTTTGTCGGGCTCCTCTGGGATCGTGGAGCCTGCTTGGGATTCTCTCTCTTGCCCTCTCTCTCTGCCCCCCCACCCCAAAATAAGTAAACTTTTAAAAATAGAGTTTAAATGGGCGAATTGTATGGACCCTGAAGCATAGCTCCATAAAGATGTACCGGAAAACAAAACAAACAAACAAAAAAACAAAAAAACACCACTCTAGAACTGGACCAGTTACAAATTGCAAAGAAGGTAAATACTAAAACGACAGAGCACAACTCAAGTGGCTTCCTGGGTCCTCCCAGGCCCGCCCCAGTCCACCTCTCCAATGTCACCCCTCTCTCGCTGCGCCAGCTCACAGGACTCCCGCCTCCTTCCTGTTCCCGCCGCACACCTGGCACCTTCCCTCGGCCAGATCCCGACTCCGCTGGGAACCCTTCCCCGGCCACCCTGGCGTGGCCAGTCCGGCCTGTCTTTCACCTGCTCGCCACGGCCCCCACCCACCCCCCCCACCCCCCACCCCCGCCTTCGGAGCAGCCGCCGTCGCAGGAAGTCATCCGGTTTAGTTACACAGGAGGAAGTGTGGGGTCCCACCCGGCCTTACTGTCTACTGTCCCGTGGCCCCCGGGGCTGGGCCTGCTCGGAGTGGGCGCCCAGGGGACACTGGTGGGAGGAAGGAGGGGGTGGCCAACGTGGCCCCCCGGCTCTGGCTTCGTGTGGCTCTGGCGGCTGCTGTCCCGGGCCTCGCTGGCGGCCTTCCCCCTCTGCCGGCCCCGGGGCGCTGTCCTTGCTACTTTTCGCAAGGACGCGGTAACGCTTGCCGGGCGTTCTCCTGCCCACCTACGAGATACCTGTCACCCTGCAGACTCCCATGTGGGCCTCCAGCCCCGCTCTTTCCTGCGTCCTCCCCACCCCACTGTGCCGTCACCATCGGACCGTAATATCATCTGGACCCAAAGTGAGCGTGGCCCCTCCACCCTGGCCTCACTTTCTGTCTCTGTTCCCGCATCTGGCTCCGGGTTCTTGCCCCCACGGGGTACCCAGGCCCCTCTCTGCCCCCCCCAGTGTGGTCTCCGCCACTCTCACCGGGATTCTTCCCAGCCTCCTTCCTCCTTGGGCCCCACCCCCACCCCACCCCGGTCTCCCTGGTCCCCAGCTCCGGTATATTCCCTACACACAGCCACGGGAAGTGAGGTTTCAAAAACGCAGATGTGAGCCTGCCTCTACTTGCTTTGACCTTGGAATGACTTCCAGAACGCCTGTGTGGCCCGGCTCCATGTTCTTGTCCAACCTCGAGTCTCATGCTGTTCCGCCAGCAATTCCCTCCGACCACGCTGGGCTTCTCCTGGTCGCCCCGCCTCATCATCCTCTTGACAGACTCGGGGCTTTGGCACAAGCGGCTCCTTCCACCTGGCACGCCCTTGACCCCTGGTCCATCTTACATTCGTGCTGCAGGGTCCACGCCTCTTTGAGACAGGAATCCCGACTCCACTGTAAAGTTGGGTGTCTTCCTCTCCGCCACTGCCTACCTCTGGCTACTTTCATTCTTGTTCCTGTCCCAGCCTACCGTAACTTGCAAATCCCTATGCCTGTCTCCTCTCCTAGACGGTGACTTTTTCTCGCGAACAGGTCTGGGTATCATCCCCCGTGGGCGCCCGGCCCGGTCCTTACCAACAGCAGGTGCTCAGTGCGTATGTGTTCCGTCAGGGGACGAATGAATGTCTGGGCTAAAATAAATGGCCCATCTGGAGGGGAGGAAGGCTGGCCTGGGGCCTGAAGAGGAGGGGGAGAGGAGGGAGGGCGCGCCCCACTATGGGACCAGCCTGGGCGAAGGCTGGTTGTGGCCAGGGGGCACGGGGTCCCTGGCACCACGATGTCCGCCAATGTCACCACCACAAACCTCAAATGGACATTCTTTATAGCCTGGCAGCCTTCCTGCTCCTCCCCACGAAGATCGCTCTTGCAGTCCTCAAGATAAGCGTTTTGTACCACCTCTGCTCACCGCCCCCCCCCACCCTCCTCATGCTCCCGAGGACCTAGAAGTCATCACACAAGGGCTCCCTCACGTCCCCCCACCAGCACTAAAAACTGACCTGTCATCACACTCTCCAGGGGATGATGTGTTCCTCTCTCGGTTCTGGAACCCACCCCTGGCCCCCTTCCTGGACGCTGCCCTGCAGGCTCCCCCCACCCCCGCACCAGGCATGTCCGGGACACAAGCCCGCGCTGGCTGGGTTCAAACCCGGGCTCCACCCCTGGGTATCCTCGAGGCCTCGCACAGGTTAAGTGGCCTCTATCTACCGGACTACCTGGGTGGCTCAGTCGGTTAAGCGCCCACCTCTCGGCTTTGGCTTAGGTCATGATCTCGCAGTTCGTGAGATCGAGCCCCGCATCGGGCTCCGTGCTGACAGCTTCCTTTTAGGGCTATTGCAGAGACTGGATGAATGTTCCATTCAGTAGCCGTTGGCTAAGACCCCTGTAGGGTTGCTCATCACCAGAAGGACTGCACCCTTCCTCCTTACACAGCTCCCTCCAGCTACTGGCCTGTTGCTCCGCTCGTCACAGAGAAACTTCTAGAAAGGGTTGTCACCGTCTCCAATTCCTAGTTCCCATTTTCTCTTAACCCAATCCACACTGGCGTCCATCCTAACGGGCCACTGAAACCGCCCATGTCCAGGTCACCAGCTGACTTTTAAGGTTACCAAACCCAGCGGTCATCTCATGTGACCACTCAGCTGCATGGGGCACAGATGGCCACACCCTCCTGGGTGAGACCGAGTCTTCTCCCAGATCACAGGACACTCCCCTCCCCGGTTTCTTCCCTTCTGTCCAGCTGCTTTTCTCAGCGTCCACTGGGCTGTCTTTGGCCTCCCCTCTGGATGTCCCGAAAGCCTCAGGAACTCACTCTGGGGGTGCTTCTTCCTCGCGGTGTTTCATCCAACCCTACAGCTCTAAATACCACGTCTGTGGCTGTGACTCCTGGCTGTTCGCGTCCTGACCTAGCCTGAGCCGGCCCACGATGTCCGGCCAGCTATTTGTGGAAGCCACTGGCTGATTATTAAACACTTCATGATTAATTTACGTATCTCCCAACCCATTTCTCCCTGGTTAACGCCACCTCAATAAATGGCATCATTAGGGGCGCCTGGGTGGCTCAGTCGGTTAAGCGTTTGACTTCAGCTCAGGTCATGATCTCGCGGTTCCTGGGTTCGAGCCCCGCGTCGGGCCCTGCGCTGACAGCTCGGAGCCCGGAGCCTGCTTCGGATTCTGTGTCTCCCTCTCTCTCTGCCTCTCCCCTGCTCATGCTCTGTCTCTCTCTCTCAATAATAAATAAACGTTAAAAAAATAAATAAATAAATGGCATCACGATTCCCAAAGATGCCCAAGTTCAAAACCGAGAAGTCATTTGTGATTCCTTCCTTCCCCTTCCCCCCGCACAGCCGACTCATAAGCAAGCCGCTAGCCTCAAGCCACATACTGAATCTACCTACTTCACTTAGAGGCCTTGGCAACGCAGGTGGGATGGAGTAGTGGGGGGGGGGGGGGGAGAGTCTGGGAGAGGAAGGGGCCAGAGACTCCGTTTGAGGTTCTGAGGTCATAGTGCTGAGTTGGGAGGTCGGGTAAAGGTGGAAAAGAAGAGCCTAGTAGAAACATTTCGAGAAAAGTGATCAGACTGGTGAAGATTCATAGAATACGGGACGGGGGTGGCGGGGGGAGAGGAGGGAAGGATCCAATGTGCTTCTTGCACAAGAGCGAGGCCTAATGGTTGGGTGGGGGCAGACTGCCTGGGTTCCCACGCCTGGGTCACAGACAAAGTCCAGGTTTGGGGGCTGAGAGAACCGAGCCCCTGAAGATTTTCTTGAACTGGCTTCTGGGGTTCCCCAGCTGAAGGCAGGGAGGATGGTGGGAAGGGAAAGGTTTTGAGGGGCTCCTTGTCCAGGAGGTCAGTGCTGTGGGGGGCAGGGGAGAGCAGGGGCAGGTGGGAATGGGGTCTCACCGGCCTGCGCTCCGTCCTGTCCCGGTCGTGGGTGAACTGTAAGACACAGGAAAGGGTGGGTGAGACCTGGCCTGCCCCTCCACCACCCGCCCTCCCTGGGCATAGCTCCCCCATCGCTCACCTTCATAGTGAGCTGCGATCGCTCTGCGAGCCCTTGCTTTCCGGCCTTTGGGTGCTGAGAATCAAGGAAAGACAGATGGGCAAAATAGTGCCCAGAAGCCACTCTCCAGCCCCTTCTCCCTCTCAGAAGCCCAGCATCCCCCTTCTGGTCCAGGCTCCTGTCCTCAGAACCTCAGGCCTTATCTCCCTCCACAAGTAGAATGACTATATGATTTCTCATCCAAACTGGGTTGTTTCTGAGAGCAAAAGTCTTGCTATTAATAATCGCACTGACAAAACACTTGTAAGCTGGGACAGTCCCGTGCAAACCTGGGCCTGTAGTCATACGATCATCCCATTCAGAAGTTTCTTAGCTTATTTGGGCCCGGGTCCCTGACTCCCCAACGCCCCACTGTGTCTCCATCAGGACCCCAGGGGCTCTCCTAACCCCAGACCGTTCCTCCTTCCTATTTGGTGTAGGGTTTGAAATGAGAAGCAGGTCCAAGTGATGGAACAGGCTTCAGAGAGAGGGCCAGAATTCTAGGTTTGAGCGTGCCTCAACTGGTTGGCTGCATGACTGTGAACCACCCCCCCCCCCCGCCCCAACACTGTGCCTCAGTTTCTCCATCCCGCCTGTCAGTGAGGTTCGTGGTTTCGGCTCTGCCCGCTTTGTGGGGCTGTTAGGGCAAACAAACGCAATAATGTGTGCAGAAGCCACGGCAGACCCGTCACTGTTCCTATTCCGGAAGGTGGGATAAGGGGTGCTCACCGCTTCTGCGAGGCCGCGCCAGCCGCTTCAGGAAAGGCCCGGCATCTCGGCTTTCCTCTATCTGGAGATTCAGTTCCTAAGGGAATTAAGGGCAGGGCTAAACCAGGGTCTTGCCTGGGGACCAGCAGAGACGTAAACTGAGACCGACAGGGGGCCCCGTCAGGAGAGGCACCAGCCAGCAGCAGGCACAGAAGCCTTGGGGGGGGGGGTCCAAGGGGAGGCAAGGTCCGGGGGTCCGGCCTGCCCCAGCCCTCACCGCGCCCCCTCCCCAGCCCCCCACCACACACAACCAGCACAGACCCTTGGGCGCGATCGGCACATGGCACACGCGCCCACACCCAGTGTGCACGGTGGGCACACGCCCCGCACGCACACATCACGAGCATCCCTCCTCCTCCTCCTCCTCCGGCGGCGGGCTCCCCCCCCCCGCCCCGTCTCATACCCCCACTTCACCCGCGGCCAATAAACACTCCGTACTCGGGTGACCCAGACCCCTTGCACGCAGCCGTCACCCTCTCTCCCCCTCGCTTACCCGTGCACGGCGGTGCACACCCCCGCGCACACGCGCGGCCGGCGCCGCCAGGGCACACCCCGCACCCTCCGCTCGCACACGCTCCCCACGCCCAGACGCGCGCGCCCGCCGCCCACGGCCACTCACCGGCGGGTCCGGGTCCTCCTCTGCCACCAGCTCCCCCTGGGAAGGCTCCTGCTGGGAAGGAGGCAGCGTCACCCAGCCCTCCTCCACCTGACATCTCACCCTCCACCCATCTTCCTGGCCCCGAGCCCTCGGCCCACCCGGCCGCGCCCGCCGCTCCGCAGACGCGGCTCCGGGCCGGCCCCGGGAGGGCTGCGCCGCAGGGGCCTCACCTGGGCGGGCGGCGGGGGCCGGCGCCCCAGGCTGACCGCGGCCAGCAGGAGGCCGAGGCAGGCGAGCGCCAGGCCCAGGCCCAGCGCGAGCGGGGCCAGCAGGGCGGTGCCCGGCTCCCCCAGGAGCCCCCTCCGCCTCTGGCTCCGACGGCCGGCCATGGGGGCGGGGGGCTGTGCCTGCCGCGCCGCCCCCCCCCCTCCCGGGACCCGCGGGGGCGAGGGAGGGGGAGCGGGCGGAGCGGGCGGCGGAGAGGGAGGGGCGACGGACGCGCCCGGGGAGGGGAGCGCTCAGGAAGCCGGACGCTGCTCGTGCGCCGGGGCGCGGGCGGCCGGGCGCGTGCACCGCGCAGACCCCGGGAGGAGGCCCGCGCCGTCGGCCCCGTGCGCCCGCGGGGCCGGGGTTGGCGGGAGGGGCCCCGGCCAGGGGGCGGGGGGGGGGGGGCGGCGCGGGCGGCGGGGGCGCGGCGCGCGCGGGGCCTCCACCCGGCCGGGGGGCGGCGGCGGCGTTGGCGGCGGGACCCCCGCGCCTCCGACGGGTCTCGTTGATTTCAGGCTCCTGCCCGAGGTCACCGCGCGGTGTGGTTGGGGCCAGAGCAAGTTGGGACTTTATCGGCTGCACCGCAGGCCGGTACTTCCGTGCAAGTGATGAGAGAGCCTAAGGCCCATTGAGGGCCAAGCGCAAGCCAGCCCGATCCCCCCCCTCCCCGCCCTCCCCTGCCCCCACCCCCGACATGGGATGTGTGTGCTATTCCTCAGGCACTCCCGGCCGCCCGAGAACAAAGGAGAGGAAAGAAAAACGAATGGTTAACTGATAGAGATCACAGTCGTGCAGGACCTGAGTCTCCCATCAGCCTGTAAATATTTTAGTAAAATACAAGAAAAAGGCAATCCTATGGATAGCCTCATCTCCAGACACCTGTAGACTCAGTTTCCTGGAGCCCCAGCATCACCCTCCCCTCCCTAGTGATGTGGGGAACACAGGCGAGAAGGAAATAGCAGGTATGGGGCGCCTGGGTGGCTCCGTGGATTAAGCCTCCGACTTGGGGTCAGGTCATGAACTCACTGTGAGTTCAAGCCTTGCTTGGAACTCTGTGCTGACAGCTCCGAGCCTGGAGCCTGCTTCAGATTCTGTCTGCGTCTCTCTGCCCCTCCCCTCCCCTGCTCTCTCTCTGTCTCAAGTGTAAAATAAAACATTAAAAATTAAAAAAAAAAAAAAAAAGAAGGAAATGGCAGGTGACATTAAATGCCCTGATAATCAGCAGCCCATTGAGGCAAATCCAGAGAACATTTCTCCAGGAAGCCCCTACGTCCTCCTGTCCCTCCTGTCGATGCCTCGCTGGAGGGGAAAACAGCCTTAGCCTGACAATGGCTGGGCCTTGGGTATCTTAGGAGTCCTCTTTGGCGTATCAAAGTCCTTCTGGAAACCTCCCTTTGGTCTTCACCTCCCCAACTCCTTAGTATATGAGCAGCCTTCACAACCCCCCCCCCCCCCCGGGGCAGCTCTTTCTACCCAGGGGTCCTGTCCCCGTGCTTTAATAAAATCATCTTGTTTTGCACCAATGATGTCTCAAGAATTCTTTCTTGGCTGTCAGCTCAGCTCTGAACCCCCTGCCCTCTTCAAAACCCCATCACGAGGAACTGGAAAAGAACCTGAGGACATGGTTAACGCGGGTCCTGTTTTCACTACTCTGGGCAGATCAGTTGGTGGTCAGTTAAAAAACGTGAGCATCTGGCGGTGGGTTGCATCATCCTCCGCCCCGTTAGTGTTCCCCAAATGCGTGTGTCTGGAAACACAAGGGCTGCTTCCGGTAATCACAGGGCCTAAATGAGCTCACGGAGAGCTACGAGAGCCCCATAAATGAATTTGGTAAAAGCCGGAGCCTCAAGAACGCATTTAACACATGGGGCGCCTGGGTGGCTCCTCCGATTCTTGGTTTCAGCTCCTGTCATGATCTCACAGTTTCCTGCGTTCGAGCCCCTCGCCGGGCTCCTCGGTGAGCCTGCAAAGCCTGCTTGGGATTTTCTCTCTTCCTCTCTCTGCCCTCCCCTCACTAGGACTGTCTCTCTCCCTCGCTCTCAAAATAAATAAAAAAAAAAACTAAAAAGAATGCATTTCACCTGTTAACATTCACTTCTGCACATTTGCAGTGAAAAAGGATTAGCAAACAATTCTGTTGCAAGAGGAATAATTAAATAGGATAAAGCAGTGATTCTAAGGGAAGTGTATGGAGAACCTTCTGCCTTGAGGCTCTGTGTCGTCCTGCCCTTTTGTTCTGGAACCTGCTGACCTACCTTCCTCCTTCAGGGTCTCATCACTTTTATTCCCCATACTTGGGACACTCAGACCACCCCAGCTCAAAGTCATTTTGGAGGGTTTTCCAGGTCATCTTTTCTAAACAAGATCCAAACTTCCCTCATTCTCTGTTCTGGTACCCCTTATCGGTTTCTCAGCTCTCACAATTTATAATGATAGATTTGGCTACTATCTCCCCATCTACATTGTAAAGTATAAAATTATATCTTTTCTGGCTTCTGCTTCTAGAAGAAGCGTCTATTTCTAGAAGGTAAATTCTATGAGGACTTTATTCACTATGTTCCCAGCACCTTGTCAAATGCTGGTTCCCCAAACGTCACTAGAACAAACTGTTGAGAAGACAAATTAGACTTTATTGCTTGCCCCTCAAAGGTCTGACACCTCATAGGGAAATGGGCAAGCCCATGACATTTATTGAGACCTTGAAGTCTGGTTTCAAGCAGGTGTTCCCATGCAGGGGCAGGAACAGGGGTTGTTGATTAAGGTAGGTAAGGGTTAGGGTGGAATCGTAGAGAATTTACACAACAAGGTGAGAGGCTCAAATACTCTTCAAGTGTAAACAGTCAGTTGATAATCAGCTGATTTGTTTTAGCCTTTTTTTTTTTTTTTTAAGGTAATCTCTACACCCAAAACGGGGCTCAAACTCATGTCCTTGAGGTCAGGAGTTACATGCTCTACCCGACGAGCCAGCCAGGTGCCCCTGATTGTTTTTTGCTGTTGTTTTTAATGTTTTTATTATTATTTTTTTAATTTATTTTTGAGAGAGAGAGAGACAGAGCACAAGCAGGGGAGGGGCAGAGAGAGAGAGCCAGAGCTGAAGTGAGATGCTTAACCGACTGAGCCCCCCAGGCGTCCCTTAAAGAGATTGAAGAAGACAAAACATTCATAACATAAGAAGTAGATACTACATGAAAAAGGAACAATCAGAAAGCAATATTTCCCAGTGGCTAAAAATATGGTTGCAAAATAAAATAAAATAAAATAATTTTAAGTAGGTTTCATGCCAGTGCAGAGCCCAATGCAGGGCTTGAACTCACAACCCTGAAGTCAAGACCTGAGCTGAGACCAAGGGTTGGACTCAACCGACTGAGCCACCAGGTGCCTCTTGTTAATTGTTTACAATTTTTATTTATTTTTTTTAAATTTTTTTTTTCAACGTTTTTTATTTATTTTTGGGACAGAGAGAGACAGAGCATGAACGGGGGAGGGCCAGAGAGAGAGAGGGAGACACAGAATCGGAAACAGGCTCCAGGCTCCGAGCCATCAGCCCAGAGCCTGACGCGGGGCTCGAACTCACGGACCGCGAGATCATGACCTGGCTGAAGTCGGACGCTTAACCGACTGCGCCACCCAGGCGCCCCTATTTTTTTTTAGTAATCTCTACACTCAACCTGGGGCTCAAACCCACACCCCAAGATCAAGAGTTGCACACTCTTCCGACAAAGCGAGCCAGGCGGCACCATAAAAATAAAATGTTTCATAGAAAGATTAAAAACAGAGACCTGGCTGGCTCAGTTAGTGGAGCACGTGACTCTTGATCTCGTGGTTGTAAGGGTTTTTTTTTGTTTTTTTGTTTTGTTTTTGCTGTTGTAAGTTTGAGCCCCACATTGGGCGAAGAGATAACTTAAAATTAAAATCTTAAAAAAAAAAAACAAAACCAGAGTTGAGGAAAACAACTGTATAGAGCAAAAAAGATGAAAAGTGGGAAATCAGGGAGAGAAGATAGCAAACGCAGAGGACCAATCCAGGAGGACTATACGGTTATTAGGAATCCTAGAAAATGAATTTGAATAAAAGGGAGGGAAGAAAAATATCTTAGGAAACGATCAGAGATAATTTCCAGAACTGAAAGGCTTGTCTTCATTCTGGACGGGTCTGTTGTGTGCTCAAACTAATGAATGAAAAATTATCCATGTGTAGATACTTACTCGTGAAATTTCACAACATCAGGAATAAAGGGAAGATGTTAAAAATTTCTTTTTTTTAATGTTTATTTATTTTTGAGACAGAGCATGAACGGGGGAGGGTCAGAGAGAGGGAGACACAGAATCCAAAACAGGCTCCAGGCTCCGAGCTGTCAGCACAGAACCCGACACGGGGCTCGAACTCACGGACCGCGAGATCATGACCTGAGCCGAAGTCAGACGCTTAACCGACTGAGCCACCCAGCCGCCCCAGATATTAAAAGTTTCTAAAGAGAAGAAACAAATCGTCTCCAACGGAACAGGAGCCAAGAGAGAGGGAGAGAGTGCTTGAGAGCACAAGAAGGGGCAGAGAGAGAGAATCCATAGCAGGCTCCACACCATCAGCACAGAGCCCAACGGGGGCTCGATCCCACGAACTATGAGATCATGACCGAAATCAAGACAGATGCTTAATGACTGAACCACCTGGGTGCCCTGAGAAATTCCTGCAGTTTTGGAATGAGGGCCTTGAGTACCTCCACGATGACCTCGAATGTTCTAATTGATGAAGTTCCTCTTTCCAGCGCATCTCTTAACTCGGCCTAAAGACCCTGGAGGGAAAGCATCCCCAGATGGGAACCCAACCATTCCCTTGAACCATAAGTACTGCCCTGAGCCCGCATGACCCTGCCTGACCGACCCGAAGACAGTGGTCCAGCCACCTGTCCGCACACACCATCTTTTATCCCAATTTTCCTTCCGTAAACCTACAAGTCTTTTCAACGCAGTCTTTGAGACACTGTGTATGCTCTTGGTGTTGGCCTCCCTGAAATAAAGTCCTTTCTTGCTTCACCACCATGGATCTCTCTGCCTTTGGATTCGTCAGCAGCGAATGGCTGAAACTGGTCTGGTTTTACATAGCTTTATTTATTTTTAAAAAATGTTTATTTTTATTTAGAGAGAGAGCACGCGCACATGTGCAGGGGAGGGACAGAGAAAGAGGGAGAGAGAATCTCAGACAGGCTCAGCACTGTCAGTGCAAAGCCCAATGTGGGGCTCGAACTCATGAACCGTGAGATCATGACCTGAGCCGAGATCAAGAGTCCCATGCCCAACCCACTGGTCACCCAGGTGCCCTGAGGTTTTAAATAAACTTTATTTTGTTTTAATTTTTAAAAAATATTTATTCATTTTTGAGAGACAGAGCATGAGGGGTGGAGGGGCAGAGAGGGAGGGAGACACGGAATCCAAAGCAGGCTCCGGGCTCCGAGCTGTCAGCACAGAGCCCGACGTGGGGCTCGAACCCACGAACTGTGAGATCACGATCCGAGCCAAAGTCAGACACTTAACCGACTGAGCCACCCAGGCACCCCATAAACTTTAAAAAAACAAACAAAAAAGATATTATATAGGTAAAGAGTACAAGAAGAGAGAAAAACAATTGGAATCTCTGGTAGAAAAATTCCAAAACTGAAGAAGAAACTCTTTCTTAATTTATTTTTTTAGTAATCTCTACACCCAGCATGGGACTCGAACTCATGACTCCAAGATCAAGAATTGTTCTTCTGACTGAGCCAGCTGAGTGCTGCTAGGATTTTATTTTTAAGTAATCTCTACTCCCAATGTGAGGTTTGAACTCACCACCCAGAGATCAAGAGTCACATGCTCCATTGACTGAGCCAGCTGCGTGCCCCAAGAAACTCTTCATTTAAACGAAAAGTAAGATAGGGATCCATGTGGGGTGTGGAGCCTACCTGAAAAGAAAAGAAAAGAAGAAGAGAAAAGAAAAGAAAAGAAAAGAAGAGAAGAGAAGAGAAGAGAAGAGAAGAGAAGAGAAGAGAAGAGAAGAGAAAAGAAAATCCTTACATAATATTGATATGCTTTTTTTTTTAAATTTTTTTAAAGTAGGCTTTATGCCCAGCACAGAGCCGAATGCAGGGCCTGAACTCAGGATGCTGAGATCAAGAGTTAGGAGCTTAACTGACTGAGCCACTCAGGTGCCCCTAACTGATACACTTTTAATGAATGACCTTGAATGCTTGAAACGTTCTCCTGGACTGTAGGATTGCATGCAGGAAGTAGGACATGTACGGCTTGTGTTTTAGAGTCAACCTGTAGAAAATTCCAGAACACTTGGTTATGGTTGCAGGAAAGACTGTTGATACTCAAAATCTTAACTTTGTAACTGTGAGGCAAGAAAAGGTTGCCTGTGGAAGTGGAGAAAGAGGAGTTACGAGCTGGCTTCTCTCGCCAAAGACACTGATAAAATTAGAACAGAGGCTCACCTCTTTAAGAGAAATGAGTAATACAAAAACAAAAATATTTATACAAGCAGTGATCACTGGAAAAAGGGGACGAAGAAGTAGGGGTGAGTTAAAGGCCTCACGTTGTGTGTCGGAAAGTCAATATTCGCTAAAGGCAATATAGAAAACAAATCCAAGTACGCTCGTTTTAGCTAGGGTTTCGGAAGTAACTTCCAGAAGAAGCAGGAGCAGGAACCGTTAACGGTGCTTGTGTCTAGGTCGAAGGGGTGGGGCGGGGTGAGACTGGATGGGAAGGCGTGAGGCAGTGTTGTTTTCCATGGAAATCTCTGTTCTGCTGGATTTGCTATCAAGTGAACGCAGCATTTCAGTTTGTAGAAAGAAAAAAAAAATTGCAAAAGAAAGCAGGAATCTTGCTGAGCGGGGGAGAGCCATGTGGCCTCCACCAGGCCTGGGGTCACACCTGCTAATGGAAAAAAACAGGGATTGGACCCTTGGAGACCGCACATCACCCTCTGAGCCTTTCACTTTGGCTTGAAAAATTCATTCAGTACGTTTAACCTTTTTGCTCTTGGTTTGTGGCCAATGTGAGAATTAACTTGCATTTCTTTGGACACCAAGTGGAAGTGACTGGGGAAAAGAGGGAATCGTAGGAAAAATACCGAAAGGAAATCCGTCACTGTGATTTGTTTTCCTCTGGCTTTTTACGCTTTTCTTCTCAAAGTTTCTACCGTTATCACGAGAGAAAGTAAGGCTTTGGGGGTTTGGGGGTTTTTGTTGTTTGTTTGTTTTGCTTTTTTGTTTTGTTTTGTTTTGCTTTGTTTTTAGAGGCCCAGTTTGATTGATATCGCTTATGTGCAGAGAAGGAATTTCCCACGGTCTGTAAGGGTGGGGGCTGGGAACGTTCCGCTGGCCTCGTGTTTTCCGTGCCAGCAAAAGTTTGTTGAACGTGTTAAAAAAGACATCGCAGGCCCCAAATGGTATCACTCAGAGTCCCCAAAGCAGTGTTCTGTACATCATTTCTTTTAACCTCCCCCAGAAATGTAGTCCTAACGTCATCCAGGGATTTGGGGTCTGGCGGGAGAGGGCCACCACCCCCCTTCCTCATCCCTGTCGTTCAGGGAAGGATGAGGCCCTGTGCACAGTGAGACACCTTGCTCCCCACTCCCCCGCCACCCGAGAAAGCAGGCCTGCCTGGAACAATCCTTTCTTTTGCCAATAACTTTCTGGCCCCACCCTCCTCCTATAAAAGCCTCTGTTTTGTACTACCCTTCCCGGTGTCTCTCTCCTTGCTGGATCCGGTCCTGCTGCCCCATTCGTGAATGGTTTCTCTTTAATGAAACCAATGAGAGGGACGCCTGGCTGTGACTCTTGATCTCTGAGTCCTGGGTTCGAGCCCCACGTGGAGCTAAGAGATTACATAAAAAGGAAAAAAAAGTGGGGGTGCCTGGTTGGCTCAGTCGGTTAAGCGTCTGACTTCGGCTCAGGTCACGATCTCATAGTTTGCAAGTTCGAGCCCTGCATCAGGCTCTGTGCTGATGGCTCCGAGCCTGGAGCCTGCTTCAGATCCTGTGTCCCTCACTCTCTGCCCCTCCCCCGCTTGCACTCTGTCTCTGTCTCTCTCTCTCTCTCTCAAAAATAAACAAAACATTAAATAAATAGATAAATAAATAAAAAGTAGTAATGCCAATGAGCTCTTCAAATTTACTTGGTTGAAATTTGTTTTTTAACAAGAGTTTACGTACACATTCCATAATTGATCGCTGAATTCACCCTAGAGTATTTTACACTGGGAATGCTTTAAAAGAAAAAAATCTTAATTTATTTATTTTAAGAGAGAGAGGGTGGGAGTGTTCGCATGCACACAAGTAGGGGAGGGGCAGAGAGAGAGGGAGGGAGACACAGAATCAGAAGCAGGCTCCAGGCTCTCAGCTGTCAGCACGGAGCCCGACGCAGGGCTTGAACCCATGAACAATGAGATCACCACGTGAGCAAAAGTCAGACACTTAAACCACTGAGTCACCCGGGCACCCCTAAAATGTTTTTTAAGTTCATCTTTTATTTTTAGTGACCTCTACACCCAACATGGGGCTCGAACTCCCAACACAACCCCAAGATCAAGCACTCCATCTTCTACCAGCTTGAGCCAGCCCGGTGCCCCTGTGACATTGATTTTTTTTTTTTTTTTTGGTTTATTTATTTATTTTGAGGGAGGGAGAGAGAGAGAGGGAGCACAAGCAGGGGAGGGGCAAAGAGAGTGAGAGAGAGAATCCCAAGCAGGCTCACGCTCTCAGCCCAGAGCCTGACGCGAGGCTCGATCTCACGAACTGTGGGATCATGTCCTGAACTGAAACCGAGAGTTGGATGCTTAACCGACTGAGTCAGCCAGCCCCTGTGACGTTGACATTTTTGAATACAGGTCTGTTGTTTTCTAGACTGTGTAAGGGACCCACTCACTTCTGCGTGTGTCTCCTCTACTCTCCGTGCTACACGGCTTTACTTCCGACGGCAGGTACGTGGGTTTCCCACCCATTGACCAATTCTGCGACACCGACTGAGCCACCCATGTGATGGGTTTTTGGAGAGATGGGGGTTCGGAGCTGAGCTGACCCAAGGAAGAATTCTTGAGACGTCTTTGGTGCAAAAACGGTGATTTTATTAAAGCACCCCTGGGGAGAAAGAGCTGCCCTGGGGCTGTGAAGGCTGCTTATATACTAAGGAGTTGGGGAGGTTTCCAGAAGGACTTTGATACGCCAAAGAGGACTCCTAAGATACCCAAGGCCCAGCCATTGTCAGGCTAAGGCTGTTTTCCGCTCCAGTGAGGCATCGACAGGACGTAGGGGCTTCCTGGAGAAATGTTCTCTGGATTTGCCTCAATGGGCTGCCGGTTATCAGGACATTTAACGTCACTGCCATTTTTTTCTGCCCCTGTTCCCCACATCACTGTGGAGGGGAGGGTGAGGCTGGGGCTCCAGGAAACTGAGTCTACAGGTGTCTGGAGATGAGGCCATTGATAAGATTGCCTTTTTCTTGTATTTACTACGGTATTTGTAAACTGATGGGAGGAGACTCAGGGCCGGCACGATTACTGTAATCTCCATCAGTTAACCATTCGGTTTTCTTTCCCCTCCTTTCTTCTCGGGTGGCCCCGGGAGTGCCTGAGGAATGTCACACACATCCATCTGGGGGGCTGGGCGGGGCTAGCTTGCACTTGGCCCTTGGCTGGCCCGAGGCTCCCTCATCAGATGACCAACTCCATTCTGAGAGACAGCTGTGGGGCCTGCAGGTGAAGGAGGGGCTCTCCCCGCCCCCACACACTCCAGACACAGTCAACAAGTCCAAGTTGGCCCCTGTGCTTCTGGCTGACGGGCTATCGGAGGTTCCCAAGACTTCCTCCTCGGGTTTGATTAATCCGTTCCAGCAGCTCACAGAACTCAAGAACGCAGTTCACTTACCAAGGTTTTATTACCAGAGGGCACGACTCCGGGACAGGCAGAGGGAGAGGTGCACCGGGCAAGGTGCATGTGGGGGGGGGGGGGCGCCCCCCTCCCCACACCTCCCCGTGTTCACCAGCCCAGGGGCTCTGGGGGTTTTATGGAGGCTTCATTACACGAGGCCCCGTGGGTTAAATCCCCAGTCCTTGGTGACCGGACTCAACCTTTTAGTCCCTCTCCCCTCCCCGGAGGTGGGAGGTGGGGGAGAAAGTCCCAACCCTAACATCGCCAGGATTCTCCTGGCAACCAGCCCACCTTTAAGAGCTTCTATTAATCTAATTCATTAACATAAAGTCGGGTGCGGTTGACAGGGGCTGTTAGGACACCCGACACGCCTTTCACCTCTTTTGGCTCGGGAGCGATTTCCCCGGAACCCGGATGACAAACACGAAGAGCCCAACAGATGCTCCCGTTGTCCTTATTGTTCCAAGGGTTCTAGGAGGTCTGTGCCAGAGATCAGGACAAGAGTGAAATTCTGTATTTAGTATAAATCACAAGAGCACAGAATGTCCCCTCATTTTTCTCTTACGGTTAAATTCAGGTTGCGCATTTTTATTTTATTTTTAAATATTTATTCATCTTTGGGCTGCCTGGGTGGCTCAGTTAAGGGTCCGACTTTGGCTCAGGTTGTGATCTCACGGTTCATGGGTTCGAACCCCGCATCGGGCTCTGCGCTGTCAGCTCGGAGCCTGGAACCTGCTTCGGATTCTGTGTCCCTCTCTCTCTCTGCCCCTCCCCGCTGCTGCTTTTTCTCTCTCAAAAATAAATAAAGATTAAAAAAAAAATTGATGTCCTAGCCCAGGACATCAATTCACTCCATTACTGGTGATGCTAACTTTGATGCCCTTGCTCAAGGTCACGTGTACCAGGCTTCTCTACCCTAAAGTTACGATCGTCTTTGCAATGAACAAATAGTCTGTGGAAAGACATTTGAGACTGTTCTCCAGGATCCTGTTCTCCATCAAACTTCTTCCTAAAGATTTTAGCATCTGTAAGTGATTCTTGCCTGAATCAACGATGACTCTGTTGGTTTGAGATCAGATTTCTTACTTCTCCCTCTACATGTATTAAATACATTCGACAGTAATTGCCCTTCTCCCCATCTATTTGTTTTTATTTTTAGCACAACCATGCACTCTTTACTCGGGTATTTTTTAATTTGTATTTCATTATTTTTTAAATTGTATTGTTTTATTTTGAGAGAGAGAGAGAGAGAGAGCGTGTGCCCAAGTGGGGGGCGGGGAGAGGGAGAGAGAGAAACCCAAGCAGGCTCTGCACCACCAACGCAAGAACTGGGAGATCATGACCTGAGGGGAAACCAAGAGTCGGAAGTTCAAACGACTGAGCCGCCCAGGCGCCCCTGTATTTTTTAATGTATTGTAACCCATTAAATTATTATCATTTTAACATTTATATTGTTCCCAATTTTTCCATCTGGCTCCTAGGTCCTCTACAGTTTCTGAGCGCTTCCTTCCCCGCCTCCTGCCTTCGTCCTCCTCCTCCCCCCGCTCCTCTGTCTCTGCCTTCTCTCTTCTGTCACCATACGATGTTCTAGGCACGCTTCGTCCTTCTGCAGCACCAGCTCTGGGATCAGCAGCCATTTCTTCGAGGAACTCTGTTTCCCGTCACGGACAAGGTTATTGAGAAGCCAAGGTCACAGAAGAACTCAGTTCTCCTGGAAGTGTCACTGACTGTAGGCTCCTTTGTCAGACAGAGGTAGGATATGTAAATATCATATAATAAAAGTGTAATGTCACCTGTGATCCTGGTCCGACTCCTCATCACCTGCCCCGTGTTCGCATCCCCTCCCCCGTATGCCTATTCACGACACTGTGTTTCTACCACTGTTTACCACAGTTTATATTTGCTGTCCGTCTCCCTCACTTGAACGTCAAGTTCCCTGAGCGCCGGGGACATGCCTGCCTTGAGCACCCTTGTGTCTCGAGCGCCTTGCTTGGTGCGCGGTAGGCACTTTGTGTATTTGTTGGATGAACGGCTGCTTTTCCTCGGCTGGTCCTAGGGAGTGCCCCAAGGGGCCTTTCAGGGGCTCTGCCCGTGCTCTCCCTGGTTAGGGCCTCCCCCTGCCTTGTGCTGCCCGCGCTCAGCCCGACCCTCGCCATCCCCATCATGTCACTCACCCCGCCGTCCTACTGTCAGCTTCCTGGGTGCGGGAACTGTGACCTATTTGCCTTTGTGTCCCCGAACCCGGCCAAGTGCCTTACCCACGGCAGGTATCCCGTGGACATTTGCTGCATTAGACGAGTGATTTTGCTCAGATGCCACAAGCTGGAAGTGAAGGCACCAGAATTCAGACCTCGTCTCTCCTCGAAGCTTCCATTCCTTTCCACAGGGGAAAGAGGACCCAGCTTTGAAGACGAGGGAGGATGTTGTGAGCGAGGAGGCGGGGTCAGCATTTCAAGGCCCGGTGGGTGGGCAGTCGCCTGCCTTTCATCGGCTTCTTTGGCTTTTGCACACCTTCTCTGTTTCAGAGATTCCTGGGTCACATGGTTTAACTTTTGTCCCAGCTCTCCATCCATCACATACGTGTCGCAAAGTAAGGAAGATTGAGCCCAGACAAAAACTGGGTGTCAGGAGGGGGCCAGGAGGTGAGTCTACCCTCTGGCCTTCTGGCCTGAAGCTCAGACTTGGCCGCGTCGGCCCCTGGCCCTTGGCACCTGCCGTAGCCTTGGCCCCGAGCTGACAGCTTCGCTCAGTCCTAGCTTGGCTCTGATGGGCCAGACCATCCGGCCCCCCCCCCCCCCCCATGCAGGAGAGAAGCAAACATACCTCCCGATACCTCAATGGCAGCTGCCTCAGACCATTTAGGGAAGTCAAATGCAAGTGCAGAAATTAGTTAAGAAAAGATCAAAAGCCTGTATGGCCAACAGCCATTCACCTCCTGGCCAGAGGTGAGCTGGGAAACGAGGAACCTGGATTCCGGGCTCCACTGGCTTCTGGACTTTGGCAAGGCCTTGGGTGGACCACCCAGCCCCTTGGGTCTCGGAAGGGAAAACGAGCTGGAAAGAAATCCGACCCGGGTGGGGGCAGCACTCTGCGGGAGCGGAGAGCTGGGGTCCCCTCGCGGCCCACTCTAAAACAGTGTGTTTTTTCATTGTACAACTGTTTGTGGCAGAGAAACCGGACAAAACCTAACGTACACGTGCACCGTTTTAGAAACAAGCTCTCACGTGCACGGCAAAGTGGAAAACAAAAACGTGGAACACACACACGTCTTGCACTCTTGTGCGGGCACAGCCTGTGCGTCTGGAAGGAGACACAAGAAACTGCTACCAACATGGGGCGCCTGGGTGGCTCAGTCGGTTGAGCGGCCGACTTCGGCTCAGGTCACCATCTCGCGGTCCGTGAGTTCGAGCCCCGCGTCGGGCTCTGGGCTGACAGCTCAGAGCCTGGAGCCTGTTTCAGATTCTGTGTCTCCCTCTCTCTCTGCCCCTCCCCTGTTCATGCTCTGTCTCTGTCTCAAAAATAAATAAACGTTAAAAAAAAAAATTAAAAAAAGAAACTGCTACCAACAGCTTCTTCGGAAGAAAAGGAATTGGGGGGGGCGGGGGGGGCAGGAAGGGGGTGCCTGGGTGGCTCGGTCCGTTGAGTGTCCGACTCCTGATTTTGGTTCCGGTCGTGGTCCCACGACCTAACAGCCTGGAGCCTGTTTCGGATTCTGTGTCTCCCTCTCTCTCTCTGCCCCTCCCCTGTTCGTGCTCTGTCTCTCTCTGTCTCAAAAATAAATAAAACATTAAAAAAAAAAAAGAGTTGGACGCTTAACCGACTGAGCCACCCAGGCGCCCCTGGAGAAAGAGAGTTTTGTAGTTATAAATGTATATAAGCATATTTATGTCCATACCTATATATAAATGTTCCATTGTAGAAATATAAGCGGTCTAGTCAGGTCTGAAGGAGTGGAAAATGAAATTACAAGCAGCCTCAAGGGCAGAGAACATATCTGCCAGGTCACTGCTGGTCCCCAGTGTCTAATGCACGGTTCCCGTGCTCGGGAGGAGCCCAGGGGCTGCTAAACAGCAAGCCCACAGTGAGCCCCACCTCATCTTGTGCTCGCGTCTAGTAGGCAGGATATTTCTTTTTCTTTTTTTTTTTCCCTTCTTTTCCCTTCTTTTTTGCTTTTCCCTTCTTTTTTGCTTTTCCCTGCCGAGTGCCGGGCACTGTATGGATACGGTATTATTTAATTTAAAAATTTTTTTCAAATATTTATTTATTTTTGAAAGACAGAGACAGAGGAGGGGAGGCGCAGAGAGAGAGGGAGACACTGAGCCATCAGCACAGACCCCGATGCAGGGCTCGAACCCACGAACTGCGAGATCATGACCTGAGCTGATCACTCAACCGACGGAGCCACCCAGGCGCCCCAGTATTATTTAATTTAATCCTTAGAAAAACTTCTCTGGTGATACAATGATGCCCATTTTCCAAATGAAAGAGTAGATTCAGAGGTAAGGCAAACGTGTACAAGGCCAATGAGTCAAGGGCTAGAAATGGGTCCCTGATTTTTTTTTTTAAGTTTATTTATTTTGAGAGAGAGAGAGGGCCTGCCAGTGGGGGAGAGGCCGAGGGAGAATCCCAAGCAGGCTCTGCACTGTCGGTGCCGAACTCTATCAGGAGCTCGAACCCATGAACCACGAGATCATGATCTGAGCCAGGATCTGATGCTTAACCACTGAACCACCAGGCGCCCCGAGGGTCTCTGATTTGTGTCTGTTGCTTTTTCTGGAGCACGCGGCTCCTCCTTGAGGCGCTAGGGCACATTTTGGGGGGCATGTGCATCACTAGAGGGCCTGTGAAAACACCAGCTGCCGGGCCTTCTCCCCAGGGTTTCTGATTCTGAGTGGCTGGAAGGAGAATTCGCGTTTCAGGAGATGCTGCTGGTGAGGCTCTCTCTGCCTGTCCCTGCAGCTTCGGGGTCCTGCTCACGCTCCACTGGAGGGGGCCCCTGGATGGAGTCTAGGCCCTAAACCGATGCATGGCCCTCAGACCAGCAGGACTAAAAGCCTCCAGCTCGAGTTCAAGGTTTTGTTTTTTTTTTTTCACGTTCAAGTTCTTGTCTGTGCTGGAACCATGAGAGTTTTTACAATTCAAAAGCGCCCCGGTAATCTTCAGCAGGAAAGGAGTTTACTGGAAGGCCAGAGGTAGCTTCTGGAACCACCAGAAAGGCTGGATAAGAAACCTGCAGCATGGACAGGGGCCAAAGCTCACTGCCGATCTGCCCTGATGAGGACACACCTGCCACAGGCCCGGCAGGACAGACACACAGCCAGGAAGGCCAGCACCGCTGGCCCCAGACTCTGGAGGGCGCCACTGGCCCCAAGACGGATGGATGATGTCATGTGCCCCCCCCCCCCCCACCCCCGGTCAGCTGCAAGGGATGCTGGGAAAGCAAATCTCTGGCTTTGAGGCCTCCAGCGAGGGTGCAAAGCTCCATCTCCTAATGCCCCAGACGTGGTGGTTAGACCTTGGGTCGCCATTGAACACCAAATGTCCACACCGATGGCAGCGTTGTCCCCGGGCTTTTGCTGGATGCTGAGGTTTGCTTCTATTCTTATGTTCTTGAGTCATGCTTGGGCTAGTCAGCCAATTCGTGAGGCGCTGTTCCCGCTAACACTCATTTGCTGAGCCCTCACTCGCATGCAAGGAGCTGTAAGAGGCAATTTGCTCGTACGGTTTTCACACACAGGAAATGGTAGCTGAATACAAGGAACGTATCCGGTGTCCTGCCCGGCCAGGCTTTATTCTGAGGAAACCTTTCAGGCTTCTCTCTTAAAGTGCCACAGAAGGACAGGCCCCGTTTTGCAGGGAGCTGAAAAAACCCCTGTGTTAAAGCATCCATCCACCTGACCTGTCGTTCCGGGCCCGCAACGCATCCCACTGGGAGGGTGCTGGGGGCGGCAGGCGACAGGGACAGAACCAGCAAAGAGCTGAATCAGCAAAGAGGTCTGCAAAAGCTTGAAAGGCCACAGCCCTGAAGGAACAAGTTTGGGGGGCGCCTGGGGGGCTCAGTCGGTTGGGCGACTTCGGCTCAGGTCATCTCAGGGCTCGTGGGTTCGAGGGTTCGAGCCCCACGTCAGGCTCCGTGCTGACGGCTCAGAGCCTGGAGCTGCTTCGGATTCTGTGTCTCTCTCTCTCTCTCCCCACCCCCCACTCATGCACTGCCTTTCTCTCTCTCTCTCAAATATAAACATTAAGAGAGAAAAGGAAAGGAAAGGGAAAAGGAAAGAAAAGAGGAAAGAAAAGAGAAAAGGAAACAAAAGAGAAAAGAAAGGCAAGGAAAAGAAAAGAAAAAAGAAAGAGAAACGAGCTTGGTTCTCAGTGTGGAAACGGTTTCAAAGGAGCAGAGGTTTCCATGCTGCCCTCTGTATCTCCAGCTCCTCCCCCACTCACAGCCATCCTGCACCCTGCTGCCAGAGAATCTTCCAGAAGCAGCATTTTACAAAAATTTGTTGGCTTATTTTTTTTTTCCAATTTTTTTAATTTATTTTTGGGACAGAGAGAGACAGAGCATGAACAGGGGAGGGGCAGAGAGAGAGGGAGACACAGAATCGGAAACAGGCTCCAGGCTCCGAGCCATCAGCCCAGAGCCCGACGCGGGGCTCGAACTCACAGACCGCGAGATCGTGACCTGGCTGAAGTCAGACGCTTAACCGACTGCGCCACCCAGGCGCCCCTTATTTATTTATTTTTGAGAGAGAGTGAGACAGAGCATGAGTAGGAGAGGGGCAGAGAGAGAGGGAGACACAGAATCCGAAGCAGGCTCCAGGCTCTGAGCCATCAGCACAGAGCCTGAGGCGGGGCTCGAACTCATGAACTGTGAGATCAGGACCGGAGCGGAAGTCCGAGGCTCAACTGACTGAGCCACCCAGGCGCCCCAAGAAGCAGCATCTTAGTCTGTCACAGGGTGGATCTGACCCCTCGCTGGCTCCCCTCATCCCTCTGGTCAGACTCATGTGCCCAGGGCAGGCGGGACCGCCCAGCCCCCTTCGCCCTGCTCCTGCCAGGCTGGCCACCTATTGATGTCAGATGGCCTTGCTCATTGTCATCTCCGTGGCTGTGCTGTTCCCTCCAGCCGGAAGCCCTTCCCAAACTTCTTTTCTTTCCAAACCTTTCCTGGTCTTCAAGGCTTAGCTCAGATTTCTCCTCTTTCTGACCACAGACTTTACCCTCCCCCTGTGGTTGTCTGTCCCATTGACTTGACTCATGCATTCATTCAGCCGTCCATTCACTCAACAAAAATGTACCCGGGAGGTAGCAGGTGCCGTACTGGGTGTTGGTTGTCGAGAACAAGAGACTCCTATCTTCAAGACCATAAATGCCCGCCAATTAAAAAACCTCGGCGCACTCGTGCAAAGGGCCACGAAGGGAAGGATGTACTGTGTGGGCCATGAGAAAATGTCACAGGGCAAGTGGCAACATGGCCTCCCGGGAAGGAAATTCGTCACGCAGCAAAACTGGAATTGGAATTAGCCAGGGAGAGAGAAGTTTATGAACATTCCCAGCTACGACTCTAAAACTCTTGGAAGAAAACACACCAGGGAGAAAGCTTGGCAATGATTTCTAGTCATTAGGAAAATGCAAATCAAAACCACAGTGAGATACCGCCTCACACCCATTGGAAACCTACAAAAGACCCACGAGATAAAAGTGTTGGCAGGGAGGCAGGGAAGGTGGGACCTTTGTGCCCTGATGGTGGGAACATAAAAGGGCGCAGCTGCTATAGAAAACAGCATGGCGGGGGCGCCTGGGTGGCTCAGGTCATGATCTCGGGGGTTCACGGGTTCGAGCCCCACATCGGGCCCTGTGCTGCCAGCTCGGAGCCTAGAGCCTGCTTCAGATTCTGTGTCTCCCTCCCCTGCTTGTACTCTGTCTCTCTCTCTCTCTCTCTCTCAAAAAAACAAAAACAAAAACAAAAAAAAACACATTAAAATTTTTTTTAAATGGTTGAGATAAAAAATGGGTACAGTGATAAATTTTATGTTATGCATCTCTTACCACAATTTAGAATATTTTATAAATTTATTTTGAGAGAGAGAGAGAGAGAGAGAGAGAGAATCCCAAGCAGGTTCCATGCTCATCACGGAGCCCCACGCAGGGCTCGAACTCACCAACTCACCAACTGTGAGATCGTGACCTGAGCTGTAAGACAGTCCGGCACTCAACCGACCGAGCCACCCATGCGCCCCCTACAATTAAAAAAATTTGAAAAACCGGTAAGAAATATGTTAACCTAGATAATATATGGGGTGGGGTGGGGAAGAGCATCCCCAGACGGCAGATGAAGGCCCCCCCCTGGGGTCACGATGAGGGAACTGCCCGCCTTCAGACCTTCCTCAACAGCTCGGAGTTTACCCTGAGGACAGAGGGAAGCCATTAAACCGGCTGGGAGCCCGGGAGGGAGGAGACTTGATCCGACAAAGATCACGCGAAGCAAAGCAGCCGGGTTAGAGGCCCCGCAGCTGGCCGGGCGGGGAATGCTGGCAGTTTAGGCAAAGTGGGAGGCAGTGGGAACGGAGGGTGTGGGCTGCCTGGAGGCGCATTCGGCCTGAACCCGCACAGCGCACGACCTGGACGCCGTCCCGGAGGCGGAGGCGGAGGCGGAGGCGGAGGCGGGCTCTGGCAGCTCAGGCCTCTGGGTGGACGTGGGTGCCGCACGGACAGGGAGCCGCGGACCCCGGGGGAGGAAGGCATTGCAGACAAAGGCGCTGTCCTCTGCGAGATCTGGCTGGCACCCCGGGTGTTCCGGGCTGCAGCCAGGCCGAGGGTAGAAGCGATATTTTAAATACATGGCACTTCAAGCCCAGGGGGAGGATCAAGGGGGGTGGGGAGAGTCAGGCTGAACTCCCTGCACCCCCGGGAGCTCTGAAAGCCTGGAAGGGGAGCAGTACCCCCACCCCCACCAGCAGAGGGAGGCAGGGAGGGGGAGGGGTCCGCCGTGCAGATCTCACAGGCCGGTTAGGACAGTCTGGGCGCAGGTGGGGAAGCAGCGGTTGGACCCCAAGGGGAGAAGGTGGCAGATATTGGGGGCAGGTGGTACCCAAAGCCCCCCCCCCCCCCCCCCCGCCGCCCCGGGGCCGGTGGGAGGGTGTTATCTAGATCTGATCAGTTTGTTGTTGCTGTTTGGGTTTTTTTGGTCAAATATTTAAAATTCTCCCCTTCTGTTTTACTTGCAAAAGGAACGCATGCTTCTGGGAGATGGCGGGAACCCTAGGGCCCTTCATCATAGAGGAATTCAAGGGCACAGAAGGTTTGCACTGAGAGGGGACCCCATCGGGAGTTTCCGGGGTTGAAGCGCAGTTTTGTGTATTTGGGCTGTTTGTAGCTTACGTGGGAGGGATCAGAGGCGGACTGTGTGTTGAAGGCGAGGGCCTGCAGGATTGGAGGTCTGGGGGGGCGGGGGGGAGGCTAAGTCCAAGCTGACAGCTGCCGTTTTTCAAACTCTGGAGCCCGAGGTGAGGTCCTCAGGGGAGAGAAGACTCCAAACAGGCGGCCGGCTGGCTCCTGGGGTCCCATCATTGGCCTCCTGTGGCTCCTGTCCCTCCACTGACACAGCTCTGTCTCCCCGCCTGTTCCCGACCCAGCAGCCAGCTAAGCCTCTAAAACATTCCGTGAGATGACATCACTCCCCGACTTCAGATCCTTCCTCTTGTCACAAAGAGCGCCGCCGTAAAAGTCCTCACAGGGCCTCCCTGCCCTAGGTCGGGTGGCCCATCCCCTCCGAACTTGGCTGCTGTTGTCTCCCTCCAGCCCTGCGGGCTCTCAGCAGTTTTGCAAGCACCAGGTACGTGAGCCACAGGCCCTTTGCACCGGCTGTTCCCTGCACTAGGCCAGAGTCTCTCAACCTGGGCACTACTGACTCTTTGGGCCAGATGATTCCTTGTTGTGGGGGCCGTCCTGTGCATTGTAGGATGTCAAGGGCCCCTCCCTACTAGACTCTCCTCCAGCCTCAGTCGTGACAAGCAAACATATGTCTTCAGACATTGGCAAAAATCACCCCTTTGGGGTAAGAGGGCAGAATCACCACTGGGTGAGAACCACTGGCCTGGGGCAAGCTTTCCCTAGACACCCACCAGGCATCCTCCTCTTTCAAATCAGGGACACATGGCTGGATCAGTGGGTACAGCATGTGATTTTTTTTTTTTTTTTTTTAAGTAAGCTGTATGTCCAGTGTGGGGCTGGCTTGAACTCACAACTCTTGATCTTGGGGTTGTGAGTTCAAGCCCCACATTGGGCGTAGAGGTTACTTAGGGAAAAATCAAAAGACAAAAAAAATTTGGGGTGCCTGGGCGGCTCAGTCGGTCAAGCGACCAACTCTTGATTTGGCTCAAGTCGTGATCTCATGACTTGTGGGATCGAGCCCCACATGGGGCTCTGTGCAGAGCCTGCTCGAGATTCTCCATCTCCCTCTCTCTCTCCCCCTCCCCTGCTCGCACGCTCTCCCGCTCTCTTTCTCAAAATAAACAAACATTAAAAAAGATGGACAGGGAAGGAGAAAAAAATGGGCAAAAGATTTTCCCAGGCATTTCTCTAAAGAAGATGTGAAAACGGCCAATGAACACAGTTCCTCAAAATGTTAACTACAGGCTTCCGTACGACCCAGCAATTCCACACCCCGGTGTCTACCCGAGGAAATTAAAAACATGTTTGCACAAAAGTCTGCACATGGAATGTTCGAAGCAGCATTATTCACAACCGCCAAAAAACAGAAGCAACCCAAATGTCCATCAACTGACGAAAGGATACGTAACACGCGGTGGGGCCCTACAACGGAGTATGATTTGAGCATAAAAAGGGACGAAGTCCTCATGCGGGCACAACATAGGTGAGCCTTGAGAACATCGTGAAAGAAACCAGACCCAAAAGGCCGCATATTACGATTCCATTTGTATCACACTTCTGGAACAGGCACATCCATAGAGACAGGAAGAGCGGTTGCCTAGGGCTGGGAGAAGGGGGAATAGGGAATCGATTGCCCATGGAGTTTCTTCCTGGGATGATAAAAATGTTCTGAAATTGGCGGGTGGTGACGGGCGCCCAACGTTGTGAATATCCTGAAAATCACCAAGTCTTAACACCCCGAAAGGGCAGAGTAGAGTTGATGGGATACGGGTTACGTGTCGGTAAAGCTGCCATTCAAAAAGAGAGAGAGAGAGATTTCCCGTCCTGCGTGTTAAGGAGCTTGGGGGTTGTCACTCCAGCCTAACAGGTGGAAAGCCGAACAGAGCAAACGTCGACAACTCTTAGACTCATCTGAGAACTGAGGTCACGACAGCAAGCTGCTGTCACCCCGAAATGGAGAGACGGACGGGCAGATACAAAGGATTACAACTTGCGTCTGACTTCCGCCCTCAGGTCACGATCTCACGGTGTGTGAGTTCGAGCCCGGAGTCGGGCTCTGCGCTGACAGCTCGGAGACTGGAATCTGCTTCGGATTCTGTGTTTCCCTCTCTCTCTCTGCCCCTCCCTCGCTCTCTCTCTTTCTAATAAACATTAAAAAAAAAAAAAATTTTTTTTTTTAAGAATTACAACTTACCAGAGCAGAAACCTCCATCAGGTTGGGGGGCAACTGAGTGGCTCTTGAGGAATTGCTGGGGGCTCAGTGTAGACAAGTCCGAGAGTTAAAAACCCCAGGGAGAGGGGCGCCCGGCTGGCTCAGCGGGAAGAGAACTCAACTCTTGACCTCGGGACTGCGAGTTCGAGCCCCCCTCCAAGAGCCCCACTAGGTTCTTACAGTGAAGATGGGGAGGAAATCCCCCTCTGTGCCTCGCAGGGGAGGGAAAAGTAGCCGTTTTGAAATTCATCCGGAACATTCCGTCCTTCTTGCCAAGGCCTGGCCTCCAGAGAAGCTATTTTACCAGAGCCTAACCTACTGAAATGTAATCACAACCTAACTCACCTGGCAGGAGGGAAATACCCACTCCCAGCCCTCCCTAGTGGTTCTGGCCCTCCCGAGGGGGAGAAAGAACGGGAAGCTTGCTGCACCTGAAACTAATGTGTGTAATACATGTGGGTCAACTAGGCTCCAGGGTGGCTAGAGTATGCGACTCTTAATCTCCAGGTCGTGAGTTCAAGCCCCGCGTCAGGCTCTGTGATGACAGCTCAGGGCCTGGAGCCTGTTTCGGATTCTGTGTCTCCCTCTCTCTCTGCCCCTCCCCCACTCATGCTCTGTCTCTCAAAAATAAACATTTATTTTTTTTTTAATTATTTTTTTTACGTTTATTTATTTTTGAGACAGAGAGAGAGCATGAACGGGGGAGGGGCAGAGAGAGAGGGAGACACAGAATCTGAAACAGGCTCCAGGCTCTGAGCTGCCAGCACAGAGCCCGATGCGGGGCTCGAACTCACGGACCGCGAGATCATGACCTGAGCCGAAGTCGGATGCCCAACCGACTGAGCCACCCGGGCGCCCCCAAAATAAACATTTAAACAATTTTTTGAACAAACAAACTTGGGGCGCCCGGTTGGCTCAGGGGGTAGAACATCTGACTCTTGAATTTGAGGTCGTCAATTGGAGCCTCATGCTGAGTGTAGAGATTAAATAAATAAAACTTAAAAAGTAATCAAGGAACAAATGAAACTCCAGTTAAAAACAGTAACTGAGAAGCACCTGTGAAGCTTACAGCCCAGGGAACCCAGGCTCGCTAACAGGGCTCCCCTCCCCCACACCTGGCGGCCGCATCACTAAAGGTCTATTTATAGCCGTCTCTTTCACCCTGCGCCTGCTGTCTGGCTTGCGGACAAAAATTTACAAGCCGTACTAAAAGTCAAAACACAGTATGAAGATAGACTCAGATACGGCAGAGAGGAAAATGTCAAACTGCGGCCGCCCCTCGGAACCCTGGCTCTCTTTTTCTGCTTCCAAAAAGGATTCGCGTCTGATGTTGCAATTTTGGAAATTTGGACACAGAGTAGACAAGATCACATTTTTGGTGCCTTCTGTGGGAACCCGGCAGAGGCCTGCTTGGCAGGGGGCGTGGCTTCTTCCCGAAGTCACCCTTCTGCTTCTCAAGTTCCCAATGTCCTTTCCTGCCTTTCACAAATGGGATCTTTTTCAGAACTTGCCAGCAGAGGAGGCATTTAGGGTTTGTGGGAGTCTGGCATTCTGGTGTCTCTGTCGCGCAATTCACATAAAGGTCACGAAGGAGTCTGAGCAGGCTTTTTTCTTGGAGAATGGAGGCAACAGAGGTCACACTTGTCTCATTCCAGATCTTAAAAAGAATGTTTCTCCAGTCTCTCTCTCTCTCTCTTTTTTTTTTTTTTTTTAAAGCTTTTCTTTTTAAGGGAAGCCTGAGTGGCTCAGTCGGTTGAGTGCCCGACTTGGGCTCGGGTCATGATCTCAACAGTTTGTGGGTTCGAGCCCCGTGTTGGCTTTGTGCTGACAGCTCAGAACCTGCTTGGGATTCTCTCTCTCCCTCGCTCTCTGCCCCTCCCCCACTCACACTCTGTCGCTCTCAAAAAAAAAAAAAAATACACATTTTTTTTTTTTTTTTTTTGGGACAGAGAGAGACAGAGCATGAACGGGGGAGGGGCAGAGAGAGAGGGAGACACAGAATCGGAAACAGGCTCCAGGCTCCGAGCCATCAGCCCAGAGCCTGACGCGGGGCTCGAACTCACGGACCGCGAGATCGTGACCTGGCTGAAGTCGGACGCTTAACCGACTGCGCCACCCAGGCGCCCCAAAAAAATACACATTTAAAAAACTAAAAATAGGGGCGCCTGGGTGGCTCAGTCGGTTGAGCGTCCGACTTCGGCTCAGGTCATGATCTCGCGGTCCGTGAGTTCGAGCCCCGCGTCAGGCTCTGGGCTGATGGTTCAGAGCCTGGAGCCTGCTTCCGATTCTGTGTCTCCCTCTCTCTCTGCCCCTCCCCCGTTCATGCTCTGTCTCTCTCTGTCTCAAAAAAAAATAAATGTTAAAAAAAAAAAAAAAGTAAAAAAATAAAAGTAAAAAAAATTAAAAATAAATAAAAAATAAGAAAACACTGATTAGAACTCGTGTCTACCTATGTGCCTCTCACCAACCAGCTTCCCTGACAGCCCCAACACACAGTGATCACCATCCTGAATCTTGCATTAACTCTTTCTTGCTTCCCCACCTTTATTAAAGTATGATCGACAGATTAAATTATATATATATTGAAGATATACAGCATGGGGGCACCGGGCTGGCTCAGTCAGAAGAGCATGGGGCTTTTGATCTCAGAGGTCATGAGTTTGAGCCCCACGTTGAGTATGGAGGTACTTAAATAAAGAAAACACAATTTTTAATGTGCACAACACAATCATTTGATATATGTATACGCTGCGAAATGATTACCCCCATCAAGCTAATTAACAGATCCATCACCTCACACGTGTGTGGTGACAACAGGCGAAATCTGTTCCCTTGGCAAATTTCAAGCGCACAATACATCGTTATCAACTCTAGTCCCCGTGTTGTACATCAGGTCTCCAGAATTTGTTCATCTCATAACTGTAAGTGACCAACCTGTTCCCATTTCCCCCTTTCCCCAGCCCCTGGCCACCACCATTCACCTTTGTAAGATGCCACATGGGAGTGAGATCGCGTGGTTTTTATCTTTCTGCATCTGGCTTCTCTTAGCATTGTGTCCTCTAGTCTCATCCACACTGTTGCAAATGGCAGGGTTTCCTTCCTTTGTAAGGCTGAAGAATACGCCATTGTATGTACGCACCCCATTTCCTTTATCCATTCATCCATCAATGGACATTTGGTTCACTTCCTCTCCTTGGCTATTGTGAATAATGCCGCCGTAAAGACGGGGGTGCGGCTACCTTTCCGAGAGTGTGATTTCATTCCCTTTGGGTTTATACCCAAAATCGCGAGTGCTGGATCATATAGTGGTTCTATTTTGAAGTTTTTGAGGAAACGCTAGACTGTTTTCCACGGCAGCTGTAAGCAATTTACCTTCCCACCAAACGCGCACCAGGTCGGCCTTGCTCCACGCTCTTGTCCGCACTTCATACCTTTTGCGGTTTTGATAGTAGCCATCCTACCAAGTGTGAAATGATGCCTCTCGTAGCTTCGGTCAGCATCTCCCTCAGGGTCCGTGATGTTGAGCATCTTTTCGTACACCTGTTCTAAGCGGCCTGGGGACAGGCTTCCTGACGGATGCCTCGAACACTCTGAGGTTGGCAGCCCTTTGCTGACTTCTGAGCCTCGGTTGCTGTGCTCCCGGCCTCTCCACCCCCCTTCTCCTGCCAATACCTCAGGATCGTGGGAGGGGCGGGGAAGTAGAGTGTCCCTTGGGCAGTGTCCTGCACCGCTGAGGGAACTGGGTACCCGCTCACCATGCGTTCGCCTTAGCCCCTGGGAGACATCGCGGGCTGGGGTGGGAGGGTCTCTCTCCGCGTTGGGCTGTGCTGCCTTCGGGAAGGCGCCATGAGGGAACATGAAACTGATCATCTTATCCATTTCAGCGTGTCTCAAATGTTTTCTTCCAACAGGGTGCTGGAACTTCGCTGGACTCCTGGACTCCTGGACTCCCACAAAGATACTCTCATCCCTGGATGGTTTCCAAAATCAATATTCTGTGCCAGGATGATGTAGGTAACCCCTCTTCTGCCAACTCGTTGACATCACTTGGCACGGCTGTCTCTTGCGTTTATCACATACGTGCGTGGTGCTGAAATATTGCTTAATTTTAGTTAACTATTAGCTTTATAAAAGCGCTATCAAAAAAATAAAAATAAATAAAAGCGGTATCTTCTGAGATTTTTTTTTTTCGTTTAATATTCGATGTCTAAGATTCAACCATGCTGTCGTGGTTCAAATGACTGTGTAATATTCCATTTGGCGATTACGCCATGATGTACGTATTCATTCTCCTGCCTGTAGACACTTGAGTTGTTCTCATGTGTTTGCCATTATAAACGCTGCTGTCGTGAACGTGTTTATACATGCTTCCTGGTGCTCAGATGAGCTCGGAGCACAGAGTTAGGATTGGAATCCGAGGTCCGAGGGTGGATAACGTCCAACTTTGCGAAGTGACGTCAAACTTTCCCAAACAAATTTACACTTCCTCCCTTGAGCGGGACCCACCCTCTTGATCCTTATCCCCTCGATACTCGCTATTTTGCAAAATTCTTTATTCTGCCAGTCAGTTGGATGTAAAATAGTATCGAACTACAATTTTGATTTGAATTCCCTACTTACAGAGAAAGCTGAACATCTCATTGTTTGTGGCTTATCTCTGAAGTGCTGAGTTCTGTGTTTTTGTCCATTGTTTCTATCGGGTGATTAGTTCTTTCCTTATTCGCTTCTAAAAGTGAGTAATTTTTATCCGAGCTGTCAGCACAGAGCCTGACGCGGGGCTGGAACCCACAAACCATGAGATCATGACCTCAGCTGAAGTCGGACGCTTAACCAACTGAGCCACCCAGGCACCCCATTTTTAGAAGTTCTTAACGTATACTTTGTCAGTTGTATGGGTTGCAAACCTCTTTCCCCAGCTTTGCAACTTATTTATTCACTTTCCTCATGGTGTCTTTTGATGAACAGATGTTCTTAATTCTAATTTGTCTAAAAGTGATCTCTGCACCCAACATGGGGCTCAAACCCACAACCTGAGATCGAGAGGTGCATGCTGTACTGACTGATCCAGCCAAGTGCCCCCTTAATTTCAGTTTCTTCAAATGTATTTTTTTTATTAGTTTGCACTTTTTGTGTGTCATATGTAATAAAATTTTCCCTAGCCCAACCTCAGAAAAACATAGTCTATTTTAACTACAAATTTAAACTTTTTCTTTTGACATTTCAGTTTTCAATCCATCTGGGATTGTTTTTTTGTTTTGTTTTGTTTTTTTAAGTTCATTTAGTTATTTGCAGGAGGAGGGGCAGAGACAGAGGAAGACAGAGAACCCCAAGCAGGTTCGGTGCCAACAGCATAGAGCACAATGTGGGGCTCGAACTCATGAATGGTGAGATCGTGACCTGAGCTGAAATCGGGAGTCTGATGCTTAACCACCTGAGCCACTCAGGTGCCCCTGGGATTGGGTTTTGGAGGTAGGATCCAATGTCATCTTTTTTCCCCCTTTGGCCAGTTTTTTCCCCTCGTTAATGGAATAGTGCCTCTCCTCCCCACTGGTCTGCCATTACATTGCTATCATGTGTCATAATCTGTGCACGTGTAGGTCAATTAAGTAGGCTCTTAATTCTACTCCAGTACGTCTAACTCTCTGAGGGTACTAAGCCATTTTATTTACAATAGACTAGACTAGACTAGAATAGAAGAAAAATAAATCTTGTTCTTTGGGCAGGTTCCCCTTTCTTACTCCTCCATTCACAAATATCTCTGCCCTTCGTGGCCCTTCATGCTTCACCACAAATTTCAGAATTAGCGTGTCGTGGTCCATGCAGAAACACCTAATTATAGACACAGAAAGCAAATTGGTGGGTGTCCGGGGTTGGGAGAAAGGAGAGCAAGGAAGGACGGCTAAAAGGTACAGGGTTTTCTTTTGAGTGACGAACATACTTTGGAACGAGACGGAGGCGGTGGCCGCACCACCCCGTGAACGTACTGCACGTGCCCGACTTGTACACTTTGGTTCATTTTAAGCTTTGTGAATTTCGCCTCAATTAAAAGCAAAAACAGGGGCGCCTGGGTGGCGCAGTCGGTTAAGCATCCGACTTCGGCTCAGGTCATGATCTCGCGGTCCGTGAGTTCGAGCCCCGCATCGGGCTCTGTGCTGACAGCTCAGAGCCTGGAGCCTGCTTCACATTCTGTGTCTCCCTCTCTCTCTGACCCTCCCCCATTCATGCTGTCTCTCCCTGTCTCAAAAATAAATAAACGTTAAAAAAAAATTTTTTTTTAAATAAATAAACAGACACACATAAAAACCCAGGTTATATATTGATCAGTGGATGAAAATGTTGTGACCAGAAGCTTTTAGGAATCTAACCCTGCTTTTCTCATATGAGTAATAGTTCAACATTTGCTAATTCAGTGTCCATGGTGACTTCATAAAACATAATTATCAGGGGCACCTGGGTGGCTCAGTTGGTTGATGGTCTGATTCTTGATTCGGGCTCGGATCATGATCTTATGGTTTGTGGGTTTGAGCCCTGAATTGGGCTTTGCACAGGCAGTATGGAGACTGCTTGGGATTCTCTGTCTCCCTCTCTCACTGCCCCTTCCCTCTTCATGTGTGCTCTCTCTCTTTCTCTCTCAAAAATAAATAAACATTTAAACAATAAAAATATTGGGGCACCTGCGTGGCTCCGTTGGTTAAGCAGCCGACTTCGGCTCTGGTCGTGATCCTGTAGTTCGTGAGTACAAGCCCCATGTTGGGCTCTGTGCTGACAGCTCAGATCCTGGAGACTGCTTCAGAGTCTCTCTCTCTCTGCTCCTCCTCAGCTCATTCTCTGTCTCTCTCTCTCTCTCAAAAATAAATAAACATTCAAAAATTTTTTTAAAAACCCAAAATATTAGTAAGAGCCTCAGAGACATATGGGGAGAATCAGAAAGTCTAATGTGCATATTAGTGACTACCAGAAGGAGAGAAAAGAATGGAACAGAAAAAAAAATATTTGAAAGAATAATGTCTGAAAAGTTCCAAATACGGTGAAACACACACATTCACAAGATCAAACTTTTCTCAGGGAAAGCCAAACAGGATACATTTTTTTTTTTTTTTTTTTTTTATTTTTATTTTTGGGACAGAGAGAGACAGAGCATGAACGGGGGAGGGGCAGAGAGAGAGGGAGACACAGAATCGGAAACAGGCTCCAGGCTCCGAGCCATCGGCCCAGAGCCTGACGCGGGGCTCGAACTCACGGACCGCGAGATCGTGACCTGGCTGAAGTCGGACGCTTAACCGACTGCGCCACCCAGGCGCCCCAAACAGGATACATTTTAAAACTATGCTTAGGCACACCAGCGTCAAATGGCTGAAAAATCACAGATTTAGGAAAAAAAAAAAAAAAAAAAAAAAAAGGCTTGAAAGCACCCAGAGGGAAATAACACGAGGAAGCAATAATTCTGCAAATTTATCACAAGCTATGCAAGCCAGAAATCTAGGACATCTTCAAAGTGCTGAAAGATGAGCCCCAAAGAACAAGCAACATAATAAAAAACAAGCAGAACCACATCAAACCAAAAAGCTTCCGCATGGCAAAAGCAACCATCCACACAACGAGGGGCGCCTCGGGGGCTCATTCGGTTAAGCGCCCTAGTCTTGATTTCGGCTCAGGTCATGATCTCACCGACGTGGAATCGAGCCCCACATAGGGCTCTGTCTGAGGGTGGAGCCTCCTTGGGATTCTCTCCCTCTCTCTCTGCCCCTTCCCTGCTCTCTCTCTCTCTCTCAAAATAAATAAATAAAAATAAATAAAATAAAGAAGCAATCAGCAACATGAAAAGGCAGCCTACAGACTGGAAAAAGTGTTTGCCAATCATACTCTGACAAGGGGTTCATATCCAAAATACATAAAGAACTCATACATCTCGATAGCAAACAAAATAAAACCCAAATAATCCAAGTAAAAGTGAGCAAAGACCCAAATAGACATTTTCCTGAAGAAGATATATGACTGGCCAACAGGTACATGGAAAGACGCTCGATCAAAATCACTAGCTGAAGGGAAATGCAAATCCAAACCACAGTGAAATTGCCTGTCAGGCGTATCGGAATGGCTATCATCAAAAAGACAAGAAGTAACAAATGTTGGCGAGGATGCGGAGAAAAGGGGATCCTCATACATTGTTGGTGGGATTGTGAATTGGTGCACCCACTGTGGAAAACACCATGAAGTTTCTTCAAGAAATTACAAACAGAACTACATAATTCCACTTCCGGGAACATATCCAACGGAAACCAAAACACTACGTAGAAGAGGTGTCTGCACCCCCGTGTTCGTTGCCTCATTATTTGCAATAACCAAGACATGGAAACGACCCAAGCGTCCATTGGCAGATGAATGGAAGACAGATAGATAAAGAAGTTGTCGGGATATAGAGATAGATAGATAGATATAGATAGATACAGAGCTATATATAATGGAATATTATTCAGCCAGAAAAAGGAGAAAATCCTTCCATGTGCAACAAGATGGGTGCATTAAAAAAAATTTTTTTTTAATGTTATTTATTTTTTAGAGAGAAAGAGATACAGAGCACAAGTAGGGGAGGGGCGGAGAGAGAGGGAGACACAGAATCCCAAGCAGGCTCCAGGCTCCCAGCCATCAGCACGGAGCCCGACGCGGGGCTCCCGCCCATGAACAGCGAGATAGTGACCTGAACCGAAGTCAGACGCGTAATGAACTGAGCCACCCAGATGCCCCAAGATGGGTGCATTTTGAGGGCATTCTGCTAAGTGAAATAAATCAGAGAGAGTAGAAACTGTACAATCTCACTTGTATATTGAATCTAAAGAAACCAAAGTCCGGACTCATAGAAAAAGAGATCAGATTTGTGGTTACCAGAGGAGGAGGGTGGGGTGGGGGATTGGATGGGGGTGGTTTAAAGATACAAACCTCCTGGGGCGCCTGGGTGGCTCAGTCGGTTAAGCGTCCGACTTCGGCTCAGGTCATGATCTCACGGTCCATGAGTTCGAGCCCCGCGTCGGGCTCTGTGCTGACAGCTCAGAGCCTGGAGCCTGTTTCAGATTCTGTGTCTCCCTCTCTCTGACCCTCCCCCGTTCATGCTCTCTCTCTGTCTCAAAAATAAATAAACGTTAAAAAAAAAATTAAAAAAAAAAAAAAAAAAAAAAAAAGATACAAACCTCCAGTTATAAGACAAATACGTACTGGGGCTGTAATGTATCAATGACTATAGTTACCACTGTATGGTATATTTGAATGTTGTTAAGAGAGTAAATCCTACGAGTTCTCATCACAAGGAAAAAACTTTAAAAAAAATCTATGAGATTGTGGATGTTGAGCTAACGTACTGTGGTGATCACTTCCCAATATATGTAAGTCAGGTCTTTTTGCTTTAAACTTCTATGTCGATTGTATCTCAGTAAAACTCGGGGGTGGGGTGGGGTGGGGAGAATGGGAGCAAAGAAAAAAAAAGGGCTAAAAGAAAAAAATAAACCTCACACCAGAATCTAATATCCAGTGAAGATATCCTTGAGGAATTAAAATGAAATAGGCATTTGTGGATGAAAGAAAACAAAGATCACTTGTCGACAGCAGCCTGACTCTTTAGGAAATACTGAAGGAATGGGGCACCTGGATGGCGCAGTCGGTTAAGCGTCCGACTTCAGCCAGGTCACGATCTCGCGGTCCGTGAGTTCGAGCCCCGCGTCAGGCTCTGGGCTGATGGCTCAGAGCCTGGAGCCTGTTTCCGATTCTGTGTCTCCCTCTCTCTCTGCCCCTCCCCCGTTCATGCTCTGTCTCTCTCTGTCCCAAAAATAAATTAAAAAAAAAAAAAAAAAAAAAAAAACGTTAAAAAAAAAAAAAAAAAAAGAAATACTGAAGGAAGTTGTTTCGGCTGAAGGGAAGATACCAGAAGGAAACTCACACTTTGGGGGAAGGAATGAGAGCTTGGGAAATGCTAAATCTCCAGGCATAAAAATCAATTGATCAAGCAATCAATCAATCAATCTCTAAGTAAATACAAGACTCTTGTTTTTGTATTAATTTGTTTGAAATACGACATAACTGTTGACAGCAAAAACAAAACCAAAACAAAACAAAACAAACCCCAAATTAACGAAACCATGAAAATAGTGGAATAAATCCAAAGAAAGTAGGAAACAATAACTAAACATAGAAATTAATTAGAATTCAAACATGGAAAAATCAACATGGCCAAAAATCCATTGTTTAGAAGTAAAGAGACAACCCTATGGCAAGATGGCTAAACAAAGAATAAACAAACAGTACAAGGCACAAAATGGTAGAACTCCAGAAACAGAAGAAATTAAACAGATAATAATAATAAATAAAGATGATGGAAATAAGATACAAATAACTTTATTTGATAACATGATCCTAGGAAAATATGCCATTTACTAAAACTAAGTCGAGAAGAGGGGCCCCTGGCTGGCTCAGTTAATGGAGTGTGCGATGCCTGATCTTGGGATTATGAGTTCGAGTCCTATGTTGGGTGTAGAGATTACTTAAAATAAAATCTCTATATATACGTATATATACTTTAAAAAAAAACTAAGTCAAGAAGAAACAGAAAACACGACTAGTCCTATTGATAAGGAGACTGAATGGATATATATCTGTCTTCCCACAAAGAAAACACATCGCAGTTGGCCCTGACTATTTAAGGACAGTGTTGCCAAATAGAGGACAGGTAGTCTTGTATTATTCTGAAAGGTCAGGAAGTGAGGAAATAATCCCAAACACTTTTGAGGCTAGGAAAGCCTTGGACAAAATAAGTTTCATAGGAGTGCTTGGCTTGTTCAGTCGGAAGAGTGTGCAACTCTTGACCTCAGGGTCGTGAGTTTTAGCCTCACCTTGGGTGTAGAGATTACTAAAAAAGAGAAATAAACTTAGAAAATTTTTAAAAAGAAAAAAAGTATGTTTCATAAAATTTGATATTTATTCATAGTTAGATCTTACGGCAAACTAGATGTAGAAGGATACGTCCTTAACTTGATAAATGTTTATTTAAAGAAAAATAAAACCAGGGGTGCCTGGGGGGCTCAGTCGGTTGAGCGTCCGACTTCAGCTCAGGTCATGATCTCACAGCTCGTGGGTTCAAGCCCCACGCTGGGCTCTGGGCTGACGGCTCGGAGCCTGGAGCCTGCTTCCGATTCTGTGTCCCCCTCGCTCTCTGCCCCTCCCCTGCTCATGCTCTGTCTCTCTCTCTCTTTCTCTCAAAAATAAATTTAAAGACATTTAAAATATTTTTAACAAAAAATAAAATAAAACTACAATGTACATCATACTCATGGTGAAATAATGAAAGCATTCTTTTTTAAGATCAAGAGCTCACGAAGGTGAGTCATTCTAGTAAACAACTTGTGCAAATTCGTCAGAATACATAGAGTAACACAGGGAATAAAGGGTTTTTTTTGTTGTTGTTGTTTTCCTTGTTTGTTTTTTTCTAAGTAAGCTCTACACCCTACAGGGGGCTTGAACTCATGACCCTGAGATCAAAATTTGCATGCTCCACTGACTGAGCCAGCCAAGTGCCCCAGGAATAAAGGTTTTGATAACTGGGAAGGGTAGAAACAGTGTCGGCATCATGTGTATATGACATGACTCTTTATGTATGGAGCAAAAGTCCTACATATAAATTAAGAGATTATTGAGAGATTATGGAGTTTGCTGGATATAAACTCAATATACAGAAATTATTTCGTTTCTGTACATCAAGATGTGAGAAAATGAGGTATGGAAAAGGATACTGTATTATATCTATAAAAATATAAAGAATTTGGGGCGCCTGGGTGGCGCAGTCGGTTAAGCGTCCGACTTCAGCCAGGTCACGATCTCGCGGTCCGTGAGTTCGAGCCCCGCGTCAGGCTCTGGGCTGATGGCTCGGAGCCTGGAGCCTGTTTCCGATTCTGTGTCTCCCTCTTTCTCTGCCCCTCCCCCGTTCATGCTCTGTCTCTCTCTGTCCCAAAAATAAATAAAAAACGTTGAAAAAAAAAATTTAAAAAAAAAAGAAATATAAAAAATATAAGACTGGAGAGAACATAAAGGTGAGAGTCTGACTCTTGATTTCGGCTCAGATCATGATCCCAGGGTTGTAGGATCGAGCTATGCGTGGGGCTCTGTGCTGAGCAAGGAGCCTGCTTGAGATTCTCTCTCTCTGCTCCTCTCCCCTACTTACATGCATGATCTCTCTCCCTCTCAAATAAAAACAATTAATATACATAAACTATGATATATTAACTATATATAAATACATTAATTATATGAGCTATAGATATAATGAAACTTTATTTTAAATGTTTACATATTTTTGAAAGAGAGAGAGATAGAGCGTGAGCAGGGGAGGGGCAGAGAGAGAGGGAGACACAGAATCGGAAGCAGGCTCCAGGCTCTGAGCTGTCAGCACAGAGCCCGACGCGGGGCTCGAACCCACGAACCGTGAGATCATGACCTGAGCCGAAGTCGGACGCTCAACCGACTGAGCCACCCAGACGCCCCCCCGTTTACTTTTTTATTTTTTTTCAACTTTTTAAATTTATTTTTGGGACAGAGAGAGACAGAGCATGAACGGGGGAGGGGCAGAGAGAGAGGGAGACACAGAATCGGAAACAGGCTCCAGGCTCCGAGCCATCAGCCCAGAGCCCGACGCGGGGCTCGAACTCACGGACCGCGAGATCGTGACCTGGCTGAAGTCGGACGCTTAACCGACTGCGCCACCCAGGCGCCCCAACCCGTTTACTTTTTTAAACTGAAGCAGAGTTGGCAGTGTTCCACGGAAGTCAGGTGCACAGTAGCGAGTGGACGTGTCTATACGTTATGTTGCCTTCTCCACAAGTGTGGCTGCTTCCTGCCCCCACAGGATACCGGGGGCTAGAATTCCCACGCTGCTTTTCATCCCCCAGGACTTCTTCATTCCAGAACTGGAAGCCTGGATGGGCTTCTCACCTCCCCTCCACCCACCATCCCCTTCGTCGCCCCCTCTGGCCACCAAGTTTGTTCTATTTATGGGTCTGACTCTGCCTTTCGTTTATTCATTTGTTTTCACACGTATGTTAATGGGGAGGGACCTTTTAGGAAGATTTCTCGTGGAGATTTATGAATTCGCCGAAGCGTTTTCTCCTTAAACATGATCGGGTTTATTAAATAGTATGTGCCGTGTGCTGAACGTTGGTCTCCCCCAAATGCCCACATTGAAAACAAATCCCTAACGTTATTTGGAGGTGGCGCTTTGGGGAGGTGCTTAGGTCACGAGGGTGAAGCCCTCTTGGGATGGGGGTCTCAGAAAAGACCCCCAAGGGCTCCCTGCCCCTTCTGAGCGTGAGGACGCAGTGCAAAGATGGCCATGTATGAACCCTCCTCAGGTACCAAATCTGTCAGTTGCCTTGACCTTGGATTCCCCAGCCTCCAGAGCTGTTTCGAGAAATCGCTGTTGCTTATAAGCCAGTTTATGGTACGGTTGTAGCGGCCCAGATCCAGACAGTATGCAAACAATCCTATTCTTTTTTTTATTTTTTTAAATTTTTTTTTCAATGTTTTTTATTTATTTTTGGGACAGAGAGAGACAGAGCATGAACGGGGGAGGGGCAGAGAGAGAGGGAGACACAGAATCGGAAACAGGCTCCAGGCTCCGAGCCATCAGCCCAGAGCCCGACGCGGGGCTCGAACTCACGGACCGTGAGATCGTGACCTGGCTGAAGTCGGACGCTTAACCGACTGTGCCACCCAGGCGCCCCCAAACAATCCTATTCTTACATGACTTCTGTGTAATCTCCTATCTTCCTACGCAACCCGAGAGACGTCTGCACTTACATTCACCAAGTTCTGGTGTTCAGTTTTTGGTGGTGGGATTTGGGAAGATTTGGCATTTCTTTCTACAGTGTTTCGATCTTTTATAATAAACGTATACCCTTTTTATAAAAATAAGTCATTTCTCGGGCGCTTGGGCGGCTCAGTCGGTTGAGTGTCCGACTTCGGCTCAGATCATGATCTCACAGTTTGTGGGTTCTGGCCCCGCGACGGGCTCTGTGCTGATGGCTCGGAGCCTGGAGCCTGCTTCGGATTCTGAGTCTCCCTCTCTCTTTCTCAAATATGAGTGTTAAAAAAAACTTTAAAAAAAAGAAGTCATTTCTTTCAAAACAACTTAAGATTGGGGTTGAATATACCCAAATGGCATCTACATAATTTCGGTGATGTTAATAGATCTTGGTCATAATACTTGCCATACCGTTCTTTGAAATACTTCAATTTAAAACATGAATTTAAAACATTCAAAGTGAAGCGGAAATGACTTGCAGAGGACAGAGGAATGTTGATCTCCAAACGAACAAGAAACTAATGAAAACAATATGAAGTGGCCGAAAACAATAAATTATTCCCAAATCCTTTAATTCTAGTTTTCAAACGTATTACAGCATCCAGAACCTTCTCATTGTTGGTTGGAGGCCAAAACAAAAACTGGTCAGTAGTGACTTGAGAAACGTGCAGGAAAAATACCAAAAGAAAACGTGCCTCCTGGTGGCGGCTTGAAGGGCAAGACGTGTTCTGCTTCTGTGGCGCGTACGTTGCCACACTTGTCCAAACTCCGGACCGGGAGAGGCGGACGGGCTAAAAAGCTGTCACGTGGAACACGCTCTAACCTAAGGCAGGGGCCTGAGCTGCTCGCCCAGCAAGCTGGTGAAAAGCACCACGGAGCACGTGGTAGGTATTTGTTCAGAGAATACGTGTACCCTCGGGGGCATCTCCCCGCCTCTTCCCGGCCTGGGCAGGGGGCCCCACACTCAGCAGCAGCCCAGGCGGGTGGGCCAGACACAGCTGCCTCCCAGTAAAGCACTCAACGTCACGTTTTTGGCCAAAATTAGTAAGCTTTATTTGAACTTCAAAAAAATAAAATAACAGACGAAAGGCAGCTTTAGCTTTGTTCTTCCATAGGGTCGGATAGAATGACCCAAAGCAGGAACTACCCCTAAGAAGTCAAGCCACAGGCAAGGAGGGATCCTCAATTCGGGGACGGGCCTGGGGTGGGTGGGGCAGGAAGACCACCAGAGCCAGGCGAGTGGATTCTGAGACAGCACAAGTGGAGAACGAGACAAGCAGCCCCAGCGGAAACAGAACCAGAACGTCAACGAGGAACTTTGTCACAAGAACTATGTACAAGGGAGGCGGGCCGGGGGCCTGCGCCTCGTGAGGGCACCCCCCGGGCTGCCCTTCGCCCTGGCCGATGGCCGCGGTGCCCCGCTCACCCTCAGTTCTCCTCATCACTGTCGTCTGGGCTGATGGCCGGGCTGGTGAGGCTGTAGGTGGGGCTGGTGGGCGAGTAGCCGGGGGAGGTGGGCGAGTAGGTGGAGCCTTTGGGGGAGGTGGGCGAGTAGGTGGGGCTGGTGGGCGAGTACTTGGGGGAGGTGGGCGAGTAGGTGGGGCTGGTAGGCGAGTACTTGGGGGAGGTTGGGGTATAGACCGGAGAGGTTGGCGAGTAAGTAGGAGACGTTGGGGAATATTTTGGGGTGGTAGGTGAGTAGGTGGGGCTGGTGGGTGAGTACTTGGGGGAGGTGGGTGAGTACTTGGGGCTGGTGGGGGAGTACTTGGGGGAGGTCGGGGTGTACTCCGGGGAACTGGGGCTGTAAGAGGGACTGGTGGGGGTATACTTCGGCGAGGTGGGGCTATAGCTGGGGGAGCTGGGGCTGTAGCTGGGGGAGCTCGGGGTGTAGGTCGGAGACTGCGGTGTGTATCGTGGGCTTGACGGGGAGTAGCTTGGTGAGGTCGGGGAGTAGCTGGGTGAAGTCGGAGAGTAGCTGGGAGAGGTTGGGCTGTAGTTAGGGCTTGTCGGTGTGTAGTTGGGGCTCGTGGGGGAGTAGCTGGGTGATGTTGGGCTATAGCTGGGGGACGTTGGGGTATAATTGGGACTGGTCGGAGAGTAGTTAGGGCTGGTCGGGGAGTAGCTCGGGGATGTTGGGGAGTAGCTGGGGGATGTGGGAGAATAGCTGGGGGATGTGGGGGAGTAGCTGGGGGAGGTGGGGGAGTAGCTGGGAGAGGTCGGGGAGTAGCTGGGAGAGGTCGGGGAGTAGCTGGGAGAAGTGGGAGAGTAGCTGGGAGAGGTCGGGGAGTAGCTGGGAGAGGTGGGAGAGTAGCTCGGGGAGGTGGGAGAGTAGCTGGGAGAGGTCGGGGAGTAGCTGGGAGAAGTCGGGGAGTAGCTGGGAGACGTGGGAGAATAGCTGGGGGAGGTTGGGGAGTAGCTGGGTGACGTGGGGCTATAGTTAGGACTGGTGGGAGAGTAGGACGGAGAGGTCGGGGAGTAGGAGGGCGAGGTGGGGGAGTAGGAGGGGCTCTGGGGTGTGTAGCCCCCGGGGGAGCGAGGCTCGTAGGCAGGAGACGTGGGTGAGTAGCTAGGAGACATGGCACCACCTGGAGGAGGAAAAGCCGAGAGGAGCCACGTGAGGGAGAGTCACCCGGAGGAAAGGACCGGGACGAAATGATGAACTTGGCCCCCACAGACGGACAGGGCCTGCTCACCTGGTGAGGGGATGTAGGGGCTCGAGGGGCCCGGGGAGCCCGGCGAGCCTGGCGTGGGGGACCACGCAGGGGAGTAGCCTGGACTGAAGCCGCTGGCATCCGAAGCAGCACTAGGGGAGAAGCCAGCCGCCCCTGGGGTCATCCCACTTCCTGTGGAGTGACAGACAGAGGAAACAGGCATTAAAACCAGAGCTGGAGCCCCCCCCGCCCCCCAACTTGCCCCACCCCACGCCTTCTGACACGGAGACTCCTCACCCTCCTGTGACCCCCCCCCCGGGGGGCCCGTCTGCCAGCCGGGGTCACTCACCGACACTGGGAGACCAGGCGCCATAGGCCGGAGTGGCACCCTGGTTCCAGGGAGTCATGGCCGGAGAAATCCCTCCCATGGGACTGGGCGCTGAGCCGAAGAACATGCCAGTGGCTGTGCGAGGAGGATGCACAGGGACTGGTGAGCACGGCGTCTGGGGACCGGCCTGTCCACCCCCCCCCCCCCCCGCCGCCCCCCGCCCCCTCCTACTCACGTCCGGCGGCCCCCAGGCCGGGGATGTTGGTGGGGATCTCCATGCCGTACTTGCACTTCTCCGCGTCGAGCAGGAGGTCGAAGCAGCCGGTGCCGGCCGGAGCGAGCTGGCCCAGCATGATGTTCTCAGACACCCCCTTCATGGGGTCGCTCTCTCCGTGCGCGGCCGCTTCCATGAGCACATCCACCTGAACGGCCGGAGGACGGGGGGGCGGGGGGGGGGGGGGGCGCGTGAGACCCGCCACTCCCAGTGCTCCGGGGCCGCTCCGCCCCCGGTGCACACACCCGCCCGACGGGGCAAGGGCAGCGGCAACGCCTCCCCTCTCCCCGCGGCGCTCCCTCCTCCTGCCCCCTCTGCCCGCCCCTGCTCCGTTCCGCCATTACCGTTTCCTCAAAGGAGCATTTCATGAGAGGTCCCGTATCCTGGCGGTTCACCCCGTGTCGCGTGATGGCCATTAAGTGGCCACGACAGGTCATGGTATCGCACAGGAGAGCCAGGTGGCGGTAGTTGACGTAGGAACCGTCAAAGGAGATGACGTGGTAGAGCTCTCGCTCCAAGGCCTTCCGCACGGCTTCGATGCCCAGCACCTGGCACGGGGTGGGGGGTGAAGGGTCAAGACCGAGTGGCCGCGCTCTCCTCTCGCCACCCGCCCCCGCCCCCCATCCGGAGGGACAGTCGGGAGTCGGTGCAGCCCAGACTCAACAGTGGACTCGGGCACGGATAACCCTGGGCGAGGAGATGCGGCGTGGGAGCTTCCGGGCTCGAGCGGCTCACCGTGAAGATCTCCACGATGTCGTTGGACGTGGTGCGCACAGGGTCCACGTCCTTCTCACTCAGCACCCGCATCAGGCTCACACCGTCGGTCTCCAGGATCCACTCCTGCAGGGCCTTGAACTCTCCGTCCTCTGTGATGATGATCTTCTTCTTGTTGTCCGTCTGCGGCAGGTGCATGTACACCTGCGGGGATGGCGGGAGCTCACTGGGGGCGGGGGCGGGGGGCGGGGCGGGAGCTCACTGGGGGCGGGGGCGGGGGGCGGGGCGGGAGCTCACTGGGGGCGGGGGCGGGGGCGGGGGCGGGGGGCGGGAGGGGAGGGCTGACCTTGCTGATCTGCTCAATGCCCTGCAGGGTCATGTCCGTCAGCATGTTGGACTCGATGCAGCGCAGGAAAACGTCGTCGTCCATCTTGTCCACCACCTCTTCTTCCTGCGCCAAGAGCGAAGCCAGAGTCTCAGAACCCTCGTCGTGTCCTGGGCTCACTCACGCCCAACCTCAGCGTGCCCCCAGGGAACCCACAAGTCGAGTCAGGCGCCAGACCCTGCCCCCCTCCGTCCCACCGAGTTCCCTTTTATCGTGTTTTTACGATCCTAGTAAAAGAAACCTAAGGAAAAGCACCCACACTCCACCCTCCTGACACAATTTCCGTGTGTGTGTGTGTGTGTATGTGTGTGTGTGTGCATCTGTGCACACACGGCCCCAGGACTGTAACTGCACAAGCAGCACCACCCCCTGCCTTCATGGCACTCACTACTTGCCCAGGCCGCTACTTCCTGGACAGATGAGCTCGTTCATGGAGATCTAGAGCAGAAGATGTCGGGACACGTCGAAATCCTGGGGTCTACTCTCCGATAGTTCGAGAGTAAGTTCTGAGTTTTTGTTATTAATACACCAGGCACCCCACATGCTGAGCGGTATTTTCGGAGCGGTGCTCAGGAGGGAAGTCACCGGTCCAACGTTCCCTTGGGTCTTGTGTTACCCGCTGGCATGCCACTTTCCACGGGACACGGCAATTTTGCTGTCAACCCGCCCCTGGCTCTGCCCTCATGCAGGAGCCTCCCGGGAGGAAAGCCCAGTGACTCCCCTGCTTCGACACCATCTGTTTTTTCGACGGGGCCGCTGCCCCGGTTTTCCAAGGCTTCTGCGGCTACAAGTCTGGGGATCGCTGCCACTCCCCCACTCCCCGTCCCCATGGCAGCCGGCGTGCCTGGTCCCTCAACGCTTCCATCGGGACTTCTCTGGCCCGAGCGAGGCTTCACAGCCTTCCACACCCGACGCTGCCGATCCCCTAGGGCGTCCGTTACCTCCTGCATCTTGTTCTCGTCGCTGTTCATGATGCGGATCCGCAGCACCAGCTTCTCCGCGTTATCATCGTTAAAGATGCAATTCAAGTCATCGCCAAAACCTGGTGGGGAGCAAGAACTGTGAGAAAGACGGCCGCGACCACACCTCGCGGTCACTGTTCGTCCACTGCTCTCCCAGCCGGGGCTCCTTCTGGCTTCTCCTCCCTCTCACAGCACTGTCCAGAAGGGGGGGGAAACACTGAGCGCGGAGGGCAGAGAGGGAAGGGAGGGCGGCTCGCTGGGGATGGGCGGGCGGTGACGTGACAGACGGGGAGCCCAGGCAGGACCCCGAGCCGGGCCTGCCCCGCCGCCTCACCAGCATTGATCTTTTCGGCAATCTGCTCCATGGTCAGCTTCCGGTCAGTCATGTGCTTCCGGTCCAGCTCCACCCGCAGAAGCCAGGGGGAAATGCGGGCCACGTCAAAGTCAGGCATCTCGTAGTAGACGTTCACCCACTCCTGGTCCTCGGCCACCACTGTGCTCTGGGGGTTGGGGTCGTAGTAGATGGCTGTGTTGGCGGTCACCTTCCTCAACGTCGTATGCTCCAGGCGGCACAGAATGTCCTGGGACAAAGAGGGATTGAGGACACGGCACGTGGGTGGCTCCAAAGGCCCCTCCAAACCCTCTGTAGAGAGGAGTTATTCCAGGATGAGAGTTCTCCTTTTCATCCTGCCAGGAAGTCCATCGACCCACCCCCTACCTTGGCCCTCTCGGCGTCCCGAGCAGACTGGCCCAGCAGGAAGACCGTGAGTGACGGGGTCTTTGGTTTCTTGGAAATGTTGATCAGCTCCTTGAGTCGCGGCACGCCCAGGGTCACGTTCTTGGCAGACACACCGGCGTAGTGGAAGGTGTTCAAGGTCATCTGGGTGGCAGGTTCTCCAAGGGACTGTGCAGCCAGGGCCCCCACCATCTCCCCGGGATGGGCCTGCGGAGTAAGAAAGGCCAGCATCAGAATCAGCAAACCCCTCCCTTCCGGCCGAGAACGAGACGCAGTCAGGACGGGGACAGAGGCGTCTGCACGAGGCAGAGACTTAAAGTGGAGTCCCGCGTACCCCTCCCTTCCTCGGTGCCTCAAGTGACACACGTTTGCCCCCAGGGGGTGCACACCCAGAAAAAGGCTCTCCCATCCAAAACCCCCATTTCTAAAGTACGCCAACATTACAGGCTAAATGTTCACTCTATAGCAGTCTTCCAAATGGGAAGCTCCCAATTGTCATCGAGGTCGTGAGCACATAAAATTTAACCTTTCAACGCGAATCATACGGTACGTAGCCTTTTCAGACCGACTTCTTTCACTTAGATACAAGTTACTGTATCGTCTTCTGAGGGCTGGGCTCCTCACGGCTTTCATCACAGGATAATATTCCTTTGTACGGGTTTGGCAGTTTGGTTTACCCATTCGTCAGTGGATGGACTTTCGGCCTGTTTCCACCGCCTGGCTATTAGGAATGATGGGGCCCTGAACACTCGTACTGGGTCTTGTGGACACACACTCCGCCGTCTCTTGGGGACACTCCTAGTGGGACTGCTGGTTCAAACGGGAACTCTGTGTCCCACCTGGAGTGGAGCAGCGGGCCCTGATCCCCAGCAGCAGTCCAGGAGACTTCTGATTCCTCCACATCCGCGCCCGCCGTCCCTTTATTCCCCACTGTAGCCATCCTAAACTCGTGGGGCGTGAACTGGTAGCTCACCGTGGCTTTCACCCACAGTTCCTTGACGGCTGAGGACGTCGAGCATCTCTTCACGTGTTTACCGCTCGCTTACTTCAGTGAACTCTTCGGGGGAAAGGTCTACTCGAATCCTTTGACGTTTTTCTTTTTGTTGCTGACTCTCAATAGTCCCTCGTGTATTTTTCATACACAACCTTATCACGTATGTGATCTGCAAACACTTCCTCCTGTTCTGGATTGTCTTCTCATGTTCTTGCTGGTATCCTGATACTGGATTTACGTCAAACATATTCGGAAGTACGCCTATAATTATAACGCTTCTCTCTTCCCACTACTCTGTAAAATCCTTGAAGACAGTGACGGTGTGGCGCCTGGCTGGCTCAGTCAGTCAGGCGTCTGACTCTTCATTTCTGCTCAGGTCATGATCTCGCAACCATGAGTGTGAGCCCCACGTGGGGCTCTGTGCTGACAACGCGGGGTCTGCTTGGGATCCTGTCTCTTCCTCTCTCTGCCCCTCTCCCACTCACGCACTCTCAATAAAGTTAAAAAAAAAAAAAAACCAAACCACTGGTAGTACACCTAGCTGCTGTCTTGCTCACTCTCCCCGATCCCCTACCTCCACCTAAACTGCAACTCGGCACACGGCAGGCACTCGAAGAAGATAAAGAACAACCCTCCCATTTCATAGCGCAACCACGCAGCTTCTTTCCTGTACAACTGCCTGTCCTAGAGTGGTCACTCTGTCCCTCCAAGGCCCAGGTTTCGTGTCTGAAACATGGGGCTCCCAAGTCGCCCGGTGGTCTCGAGACCGCTAAGAACTGAAGCAGCCCCTCCACGAACAAGGGCCATCATCGGCGGGGGGTGGGGGGGCTGCTCTCAGAGCCCAGACGCGTCAGCAGGTCAAAGGAGAAGAGCAAGGCTGAGAACACCACTCACAATGGCTTGGTTGAACTTGGACTCGATCTCTCCGAGCAGCCAGTCGAAGGCCTCCCCGCTGAGCCGGAACTCCTCGGCCATGCGGCGGGAGCACAGCGTGGAGCGCAGGTGGATATTGAAGAGAAGCGTGGCGTTCTCCTGGGCTTGCCGGCTCAGGGGGTCATCCCCATTCACGATCACCAGCTTCTTGCTCAATTCCTTGACTCCTGGGACGCCCAAAGGAGATAAAGAAGTTGCAGACCGGGGCCCAGCTCCCTCCTGTCCCCCCGCCCGGCCGGAGGCCCAGAGCAGCTACTCACCCTCTACGACCTTGATGGGGTGCAGGTCGGAGGGGAGGCGAGGGTTGATGTGGAAGATCTTCTGAGCGTTCCAGATCATGCGCAGCAGGTTGCAGGGGAGGACCACCTGCGGGAGGACGAGAGGGAGCGAGGATCGCGAATGGGCACAGTCTCGCGGGAGCGGCAGCTCGCCAGCTCAGCCTTCCCGTCCACGCGTACCTTGCTGTCGCCGGTTGGGAAGATGACCCTGAGCACCTCCCGATCCTCACGCATCCGCTCAAATTCGCGCTCCAGCTCGTTCTGAATGTGCGCGTTGCTCAGCACGTCCTTCACCAGGTCCTCCTGCAGAGTCCGCCGCAGGGCCCTCTCGTTGGTGTAATCGAAGCGGAACCTGCATGCGGCAGGAGGTGGCGTCAAGGGGCAGGCGGGCCCAGGGCCTGACCCCTGCCCGGGGCACCGAGGTTCCCGAAGGGGCACGGTCTGCGCAACGGGGCTGTGGAGGCGAGACTCTCGGGCAGGGAAACTGCAAATAGGACCTGGAGCGGGGCAGCCCGTCTGGGTTTGCTCTGTGGGGTCATCGGGCACGGGCCGGGGACGGGTCTCAGGTCTGTTCCCCACCCACCCACTCCCACCACGCGGCGTCCGTCACCCGGGTGGGCGCGGGGCTCTGGGGGATCGAGCTGCCTGCAAGGCACAGTCCAGGCGAGCAGTCTGCGTGCAGGGAGGGGGGCCCCCCAGGAGGCGAGAACCACCCCCTGCCTCCTCCTCACTTCTTCTCAAAAGCCTTGTTGGACGGCTTGAGGGTGGCCAGGTTCTGGAACTCGACGCTCTCGCCGGCCAGGCCGTCCTCGCCGTAGCGCAGCTGCACCACCTGGTTGATGGAGTTGCGCACGGTGGCGTCGTACTTCACCATCACCGACTCCATGGACTTGATGAGCCGCCGCTGGATGTACCCTGCGAGGAGGTCACCGGGGCCTCACCACGGGCCGCAGGGCAACGAGGCGAACACGTGGCCCGAAGAGCCTCTCTCAGAGCGAGCCCTGCCGGCGGCCCGAGGGCCTTAGCCCACCCGAACCTCAGAGGGGGCAGCCGGTAGCCCCCTGGTCCCCGAGGCCTCTCCGTGAAAGCCGAGCCTACCACCGACCGGAACCGGGCCTAGAAGAGCCCCTTAGGAACCAGCCACCGGACGGGGCCCAGAAGGGTGCCCTAGGAACCAGCCCCTGCGTCATAGTGCACGACAGAGACCCCGAGCTCCTCCCCTGCACATGGAAGGCTGCAGGGCCGTCACACGGGGGCGGCTCCCTGGCTGTGGCTGCCGTTCCCCCCCCCCGAGGGACAAAACCACATGTCCAGGAGAACGCCTACCCCTCCCTCCACGCCCTGCCCCCGCTCCCGCCCCCCCCCCCCCCCCCCCCCGGCCCCGACCGATACGCACGGGCCCGAAGGCCTCACCAGTCTCAGCTGTCTTGACAGCGGTGTCGATGAGCCCCTCGCGACCCCCCATGGCATGGAAGAAGAACTCGGTGGGCGTGAGGCCGGCCAGGTAGGAGTTCTCCACGAAGCCTCGGCTCTCGGGCCCGTAGTCGTCCTTGATGAAGTGGGGCAGGGTCCGGTGCTTGAAGCCGAACGGGATCCGCTTGCCCTCTACGTTCTGCTGCCCGACGACGGCGATGACCTGGGAAGCGAGAGGCGGGGTGCACCCGGCGCCCTCTGCACCAGGACCGGGGGCTCCCAGCACTACCCCCTCCGCCGCTCCCAGCCTTCTCTGCGGCCCAGATCTGGAAAGACAGGGCTCCCCACCTGGGAGATGTTGATCTTGGAACCTTTGGCCCCGGACACGACCATAGACTTGAAGTTGTTGTATTCAGACAGGGACTTCTGGGCGGAGGAGCCGGTCTTGTCTCGGGCGTCGTTGAGAATGCGGTTCACCTGGTTCTCAAACGTCTGCCGCAGAGTATTCCCCGGGGTGGGCTCCAGCTCATTGTTATGAGCCTTCTCGATGACCTGGGTACGTGGGCGGGGGCAGACCTCAGTGCCGTCCTACTCCCCTTCCCTCACACCCGCTGGGCTCTCGCGGACATCACGTTCAAAGTCTCTGAGTGTTCTGCCCACCTCTATCACATCCTGCTTGGCCTTCTTGATCGTGTTCTGAATGTCCTGGTAAGTTTTAGAGTCCGCAATGGAGTCCCCGATGCCAATGGTATGACCTAGGGAGAAGGAGAAGCATCAACACCCTCTGAGGGCTCCCCAAAGACCTGGGATAGAATCACAGCCAAGAGAGTGCCAAATCCAAGCAGGGAAGAGAAGAGGCTGGAGAAGAGCAGTAAAAAGACAGAGTAAGGATTCAAAGCAGGTTTGCTAGAGCCTTCTACTCACCCTCGATGAGCAGCCAGTTGTTAATGACGGTCTGAATGTTGGAGTAGAAGAGGCGAGTGATGTCGTGACCCATCTCCAGGTATGAGATGTGGACCAGCGAGCCAGCGGACGTGCCCAGGGACTTCTTACACAAGATGCCCATGATCAGCTCCCCGTTCTCCACCACCACCTGTGCACAGAGCACCCTCTCAAGGCCCCTGCAATGGCTCCCCTGGAAATCCCATGGATTTCAGCCAGAAGGCCAAGAGGCAAGGTGGCGGCCAGGTCCGAATGCCGTTCCCACACACGCAGAGACCAGGTCCTACCTTGGTGTCCCCGGGAGAGATGTGCTTGTAGGGACCACTGTCCTCATCGTCGGGATGGGTGCTGTGGGTGCGGATGCAGTTGATGTGGCCCGGTATGATGAGGGAGAAGATCTGCTTGCCCGTCCACAGGGGACGGGGCTTCAGAATGGCTGGCTGTGGGACCTTCCCGTCCCACGTGGACAGGAACATCAGGAGGTTCATCACCTCACCCTGGGAGGGAAGAGCGGGCCAACAGACTTCAGAACTGCAGGCCCCGCTCTTGGGAATGTCACCTGCCCAAGGGTGACAGCCAGATTCTGGAGGCAGAGAGATGCCAGGAAGTGTTCTCCAAAATTTTAATTGAAAATACAATAGCTAGATTTTAGGTTTTTCTTCTTTTAAACAAGAAGTACAAATTACTTTAAATAATTAGGAAGTAACCGGGGCGCCCGGGTGGCTGTCAGTTGTGTCCAACTTCGGCTCAGGTCATGACCTCGCCGTTCATGAGTTCGAGCCCCGTGTCGGGCTCGATGCTGTCAGGGTGGAGCCCTGCCTCGGCTCCTCCGGCTCCTCCTCTCTCTGCCCCTCCCCACTCATGCTCTCTCGCTCTCAAAAATAAACGGACAAAACATGACTTGAACAGTGAGCTAAAGTGGTAAACGTTTCGGCCCGTGATCCGCCTGACCCATTTTCCTTCTGCCTCACATGCAGGTCCGTGTGACGCGAGTCAAGGCAAGAGTCCTGGCTCTCCCTCCCAATCATCCCCTCGCCGCCCTGGGGCCCCTCTGCCCGTCCCGAGTCGGGCTCCCTCCCCAGGGGCACACACCCGCTCCAAGAAGACGTCTCTCTTTGTGAATTTGCGCACTGCGGTGAGCGTGTCCTGCACGATGCCCATGACGGGGCGATTGCTCTGGGGGGTGACAATCATGCGTGGCACCATGGCGAGCTCCTGGATCTCCGCCCGGGTCTCCAGAGACTGTGGCAGGTGCAAGTTCATCTCGTCCCCGTCAAAATCAGCATTGTACGGAGTTGTCACGCTGTGGTGACGGACGGAAGCCGGGGTCAGGAAGACGCCTGCAGGGAGGCGTCAGGGAGCAGCCCGGCCCCGCCTGCCTCCCTCAGCCAGGGCGCTGACCTCAGATTCAAGCGGAAAGTCGACCAGGGCAGGATGCGGACCCGATGCCCCATCATGGACATTTTGTGCAAAGTCGGCTGCCGGTTGAAGATAACAATGTCTCCGTCGCACATGTGCCGCTCCACCTGTCGGGGGAAGTGTGGACAGGTCTTAGGGAAGGCGCTGTGAGTGGGAGGACAGGACCGTGGGCCTGAAATGCGCTACACGTGGAAGCAGACGACGCTGTGGGGTTAGTTTCACATGGAACACGTGTCAACCACGAGCTTCGGGCCGGGTTATCAGCGATGACAAGGCACAGTTATCCACCAGCCTCAGGGAACTCAGCTGTGAGAGAAAGCCCAGAGACCCTGGACACGAAGCCTCCTGTTCTGTTCCTCCCCTGGATCTCCCTTCCCTGCCACATACACCCCTCGCGCTGCGCTTGGGTTTATGCGACCCCCACCCCAGATGCCCACGGCCAGCAGCTCTGGCTCCACTAGGAGGCGGCAGGTCTCAGAGTCTCCACGCACCTGGATCCTAACCAAGAGGACAGGATCCCCCCGCCCCCAGGGCCCCCCTGCCAGAGAGCTTCCTGCTCAGGGGACAGAGGCCCTGGCCTGTCACGTGCCTTGTAGCCGGTCTGCAGGTGAAGGTCACTGGGCTTGGGGTGGAAACGCAGGTCGATACGATCGCCGTTGTCCCGGATGATGTACTTGGCGCCCGGGTACTGGCTGTTCCCCCTGCGCACCAGCTCCTGAAGTCTAAGGAGGACAGAGGCACGATGAACACACACCTCCCAGGAGCCCCCGCCGCCACACTCAACCGGAGCTCTCGGTGCGGGCCCACTCCCCTCGTGTGTCCACAGCCCTCCCGGCAGGGTCCCAACACGGAGCCCACCTGTCGATGTTGAAGGGCGTGACGATCTCCGCAAAAGTCATGTTGGCAGCGATGGAGCGGGGCACGCCGACCTGGTCGATGGAGAGGTTGGGGTCGGGGGTGATGACGGTGCGGGCCGAGAAGTCCACTCGCTTGCCCATCAGGTTCCCCCGGACCCGGCCTTCCTTGCCCTTCAACCGCTGCTTCAGGGACTTGAGGGGGCGTCCGGACTTCTGCATGGCCTGTGAGGACACACGGGGAGGCGGCCGCAGTCAGCACGGCCCCTCCTCCGGGGCAGGGGCGCAGGGGCGCAGGGCAGGCGGGGGGCGTGCGGACTCACGCGGGGCAGGCCGGGCAGCTCGTTGTCCACCATGGTGGCCACGTGGAACTGGAGGAGCTTCACGTCCTCGGCGATGACATGTGCCGCCGCGCCGTTCTGCTCGTTCCGCCGCAGCTGGTTGTTGATCTTCACGATGTCGGCCAGCTTGTGCGTCAGGTCGTCCTGCGGCGGAGAGTCGGCGTCCTCACCGCCAGGCGCTCGGGGTCTCCCTCACCCCCGGGCGGGCGGGCCCTGCCCATCCCTCCTCTCCCAGGTACAGAGGCACCTCTGTGACCGTCACCGCGTTAAGGGCCTCGTTGAAAGGCGCACGGCTAGTAAGCGGCGGTCACCTCTGCACACCCGTACCCGCGTTGTTCCCTGTCCCCCCCCACCCCCCATCCGCCCCGGACAGGCAGGGTCCCCGGGCCGCCGACCTGGTTGCGGGCGGAGCCCTGCATCACGACGGCGGGCCGCACGGACAGCGGGGGCACGGGCAGCACCGTAACGATCATCCACTCGGGCCGCGCGAAGCGGGGCTCCATGCCCAGCACGAAACACTCCTCGTCGGAGATGCGCTTGAAGATCTCGTGCACGCGCTCAGGACTCAGCAGGATCTTCTTCTCCTGCGAGTCCTCGTTGACGTGCTTCCACTCGGCATACAGCTCGAGGCCGGAGCGCCGGATCCTGGGCTGGTAACGTCCGCAGCCACCGTGGCCCTTCCAGACAGAGGGGGGGTCCGTCAGAGCCGGGAGGTGCCGGCGCCTCTGTGCCCTCCCGGTGTCTTCTGCCGCCCCCCCTCCCGCGCGGCGTCCCCGACGGCCGCTACCTTCTCCTTGGCCAGGTCCTCGTCGCCCTCCGGCTGCTCCACACCGAACTTATTGTCCATCTCCTCTCCGCCCTCGCAGATGTTCTTGCCCTTGCACAGGTCGTACACGTGTGTGAGCCGCTTCTTGGGCTGCCCCTTGGACTTGGCCAGAATGTCCTTGATCTTTGGGTTGTTCTGGGGACACGGCAGAGCAGGGTCGGTTGGGCCTGCTCCTCGGCCCCCCCAGGCATCCCCTCCCCCGGGGCCAGGGCCGCCCCCCCCCCCCCGCCCCACTCACAGAGTCGACGAGAAGCTTGGAGCAGAAGAAGCAGACGCAGCGCAGAACCTTCATCGTCTTCACCAGGAAGCCCACGTGAAACACAGGTTTGGCCAGCTCAATGTGGCCAAAGTGGCCGGGGCACTCTGTCATGTTTCCTGTGGGGACACACACCTCAGAGACCAGGCCCCCAGGTGTCCGCCCTCAGGCCGGGGTCCAAGGAGCCCAGCCTCCCGCTCCCTTTGGGGCGCCGCGCCAGCCCCCCCAGCGCTCACCTGCACAGGTCTGGCAGCGGCCAGTCCGCTCGATCACCCCCTGCCTTGGATCCATCAGCCCCCCAAGCTTGGGGCGGCCTCCCTCAGTCGTCTCGGGGTATTTGATACCCCCCTCGGTCACGGACATTCGTTTCTACAGAGAAAAAGACCAATAACAACTAAACAGGATTCCTACTTTCCAGCTTTCGTATGCTAAGGCCTCGAAGAACCCCAACTACCCAGAGCAGAAAGAGCCGGGTATAGCCCGGGGTGAGGGGAACAGGGCACCAGTGTGTGTGCTCCTCTGCGAGGGACAGAGCCAGAGTATCGGGGTCCCGGCCACTGCCAGAGTGGGAGGGGGTGCTCACACTAGCGGGCCGTGGACCCCAGCCTCCAGAGAAGCTGGCTAGCTCTTGGACTCAAGCTCCAGACACCCCTCCAGACCGAATTCCTGGTCTCTGGAATCCACAGGATGCATCCCCAAAGCTGAAAACAAGCCCAGAATCCGAGCCCCTGGCAGGAACCCCTCTGTATGGCACCCCGCCGTGACCGTGCACGTGTCCCGCCCCAAGACGTGGCCTGCCGAACAACCGGCTCTCATCCTTGCCACCTCCTCCTCCCCAACAAGGGCCCGGCCAGCTCTGCAGAACCCTTCCTCTTCAGATGGAGAGCCCGTGGTAAGACGGGAAAGGCAGGTGTGGGAGTGGAAGGTCGGTGAGAATGATCCGGAGAAGGGTATCCGGGCGCCCCAGGAGAGGGAGGCAGAACCCGGGGTGGGATGCCGACAGGGGCGGGAGCGGGGGACAGAGGAGTTCAGAGGTCTGTGTGTGTTAGAGAAGAGATCTCTGCCCTGGGCGAGAGGCGGGCTAAGGAAACCTTTACTTTTCACACCCTGAAAACCAAGGGCTTTGCAACGAGCTGGGTTTGGCCCACTCGACTTCCAGGGCGAACTTAAACCGAATAAAAGCTTTGATCAGCACGTCAACTTCAGGCCGGCACCAACCGCGCTCGGTGCACCTTGTCTGTCTAACCCTAACTGCTCACCTTCCAGGAATGAGGTCCTGTCCTTAGACAGGAGAAACCTGAGGCTGCGCGAAGGGACTCGTCCAAGGCCTCTACCTCCAGGAGCCACCGGAAGTCGGACCCAAGCCTCTGTGGGCCAATCACAGTCCGTCCCGCGGCCCGGTAAGCACCTAAGCTCTGGGGTGCAGCTTCTCGGCGGCAAGCACAGCACTGGCTGACTAGTCTTCTCTTCACAGCTGACCGACAGGCACCACAGTCCCATTTTACAGATTACAACACCGAGGGGCCCAAGGACACGGGGCCCGGATCACCTGTGCATCCTTTCCAGCGCATCATGCCGAGAAAACGGACAGTGGGTTCTAACTGGCACAACGCGGCGACTCCACCTCCTTCCACTACGGCCACCACCAAGTCCCCGAAACCACGCCAGACGGACCAAGGAGCTGCACTCTGCCCGAGCCAGCGGAGCCGGCCAGTCTGAGCTTGTGGGCCTGTGACACTCGGCAGGTGGGCCACTTCACCAAGCCTCATATCCTTCCCACCTAAGAGGGGGGCACTCACGTCAGAAGCCAGTACCTGCCCTTCCTCACCCTCAGGCACAAAATGGTTGAGAGAGCACGGGCTGGGGCCAGAGACCTCTGGTTTGCAATCCTGGCTCCACCATTTACCAACCATGCAACTTCATTTACCTGCTTAAACCCAGCACGTGACAGGTGCTCAGTAAATGACAGCGCTCATGATCTAATCACTCAGCAAGCTCTGGTCACTTTCACCTCCTAAACGGGTTCTGAATCTCGCCCCTCTTCTCCAACCCCACAAGCCCTGCCTCAGGTCAGGCCTTTCCTTTGCCGTCTACATCAGAGCTTTCCTTCAGTGGCCAGCCTGCCTCTCGTCAATCCGTCCACACACGTGGGGTGCTCCTCTTAAAACGGAAATCTGATCTTTGTACCCTCCCGTCCTCGGAATGACATCCAAGCTCAGTAGGAGTAAGCAGAGCTTGCAAAATGGGTTTTATGATGTTTCTACCTTCCTTTCTTTTCCCACCTGGATAACAGACTCCCTGTGGTCTCCCCATCCGCCAGCACGTGTGCTGCCCTCCTCACTGTCTTCTGGAAGGCCCTTCCCCACAAGGCAAATTGCTATGTAAAGACCCAGCTCAGGCATTGCTTCTTCCAGAAAGCCTTTCCAGAGCCTCCCCAAGACAGACCGGCACCCCTCCTCTAGGCTTCCATAACCCCTGTCCCACTGCACCTCTCCTAATGCAATCAAATTACCTACTGGGGGGGGTCTGTCTTCCCACAGATTATAAGCATCCCTCGGCAGACAGCATTTCTCTCTCGTCCTGGACCCCACGGCCCCTAATGAATGTTTGTGAGACGGAACTCAACCGCTCAGGACCCTCCGGTACAGGGAAGTGTGTTCGAAGAACTTGGAAAAAAGACCGGCCCCTGCCAGCCAAGCCCGTGATCCCCTCATAACGGGTCTGACCAGCCATGCTGAGCAGAAACCTAACGGTCTACTGATGTGAGGCTGAGAAGGCTCTGAGCACCCGCAGCGTTCTTCGGGAAGACAAAGCTGGGGTGACTGGATTCCCAGAGCTGGAACCCCTTCAGCTGCATCGTGTCTTGTGAGAAAACGAAAGGCTCTGCTCACCTTGAAGGAAACACAGGAAGGCAGAAGCGGGCCTGACTCTGGCTGCCACAAGGGTCACTAGAGAGCTCAGGGCGATCAAGCTCAAAACTTTGTGGCTTTCTCTGCTCTGAGCCCAAGCCCACCAAGCCACCCACCTGCAAGGACTATTCTGCTTGCAGGTATTGGGAAGCAGCTGGGGGCTGTCCTGGAATATTCTGGAATCTCTCTCTACCAGAAGGTAACACACTTGGTTTTGGGTTATATATATACATGACATCAGCCCGCAGCCTTTCATCCAAACCCTGGTTCTCATGGCCTACGTAAGGGGTAGGCTCCTGAGGGGGTGGCTGGTCCCAGAGGGTGGCCCTGAGGTCACAGAACAGAAGCCTGCCACAGAGTCTCAAGAAACACTTATTCTCTTTTCTCTGCCTTTAGAGAAACACACTTGGAGGGGCGCCTGCGTGGCTCAGTCGGTTAGGCATCTGTCTCTTGATCTTGGCTCAGGTCACGATCCCATGGTTTGTGAGATTGAGCCCCATGTCGGGCTCTGAGCTGACAGTGCAGAGCCTGCTTGGGATTCTCTCTCTGTCTCTCTCTCTCTCTCTGCCCCTCCCCAACCTGCATGTGTGCTCTCTCAAAATAGATAAACAGGAGGGGCGCCTGGGTGGCGCAGTCGGTTAAGCGTCCGACTTCAGCCAGGTCACGATCTCGCAGTCCGTGAGTTCGAGCCCCGCGTCAGGCTCTGGGCTGATGGCTCAGAGCCTGGAGCCTGTTTCCGCTTCTGTGCCTCCCTCTCTCTCTGCCCCTCCCCCGTTCATGCTCTGTCTCTCTCTGTCCCCAAAATAAATAAAAAACGTTGAAAAAAAAAAAATTTAAAATAGATAAACAGGAAAGAAAGAAAGAAAGAAAGAAAGAAAGAAAGAAAGA